>NW_024609881.1:60375508-60747199 GCF_016920785.2 Ixodes scapularis
TGGCAGTCAAAAGAAAAGAGGGACGAACATATGGTATACATCAAACAGCTTTTTTGTTTATTTAGCTTGATTGCACAGTTTTAATTCAAGATTACAAACTGAAAGCAAAAGGGGCTACTGGTACTGAAGTCTGATTGTACAGCATCATTTAAAATAGTTATACCATTCATTGAACTCAAGGTGATTATGTAAATCTGAAAAGCTATGCGCAGACGTTTTAACACTCTGCACGTGAACTAAATTTTATTATGTTGAACTATTTTGTTACAGACTATGTCAGGAGGCTCCTTGATGGGGTCAGAGATGGGGCCCAGGTGAAAACCTGAGGCCTCGTCCTGATCACGCCTTCCGAGGATCCACCACCACTCTGCAGCTCTGTGAGGAAAGTTCCGCGGCGGAGCTGATAGAAAGGCATAAAACAAGGTTCAACAAATAAGGTTTGTTTTATATGAGGCTACATATCACATTTGGGAGCTTTTATTGCTTTGTCCCAGTAAGCTTACTGTTGGTACACTCTAAGAAAAAAAGTTGGCCTCAAGGGACTAACGGCAGCATTTGGTCCTCTGAACTCCCAGTTGCTCCCCGAAAGGACCATCTGGCTCAAGCTAGGTACCGTGCGCAAAAGCTGGGGACTAACTGCGCTCGACTGGGACCAACCGATCGGCGTGCGCGAGCAAAAGCATCCGTTAGTCCCCCTCAGACAGGGTGCATCTGTATGATTTAGTCCCCGAAGGCAAACGGAATGTTCGCCAGGAGGACGGATGCTATTTCGCTTGTCTTGGGGATCGGCGAGACTCAGCCCAGCACGGCTGAAAGTGTTGACAAAACTCGGACGAAACTGGCGAATTTGTTTAATGTGCCACGAACGTTAAGACATTATACATGGTAGAGCTTCACGCGTTGTGTGAATACGAGTGAACGAAAGTGTTGACTCGACTTCACCCAACTATCTCGTCAAAAAGGAACTGTTGACATTACACAAGTCCCATTTACGTAATTTGCCTTCGCGCAAAAAATGTGCATTTATCCAAACGCAACACCTCCAAATACTAACACTCTTTTTCTTTTTAAAATTAAACTTAACAGTTTGTAGAAGCCACGCTTTTAACACCGGAATCTCGCAGTCAGAATAAATGGTCCCTTCAATCGCTAAAACTGCGCATTCCCACCGGCGATATAAGCAGTAGCGCGATGCGACTAGATCGCATCGCAAAAAAAAATTAGATGGTCACACCGGCGTGTGCGATAAGCGAGTCTAGCGCCTTCGTTGGCGAGTCGTTTTTTGAAAACTCTCGCTCCAAACGCCGTTGATTGGCTCAGCCGCTTCGCGACTAGATCGCATCGCAAAAAAGGCGGGTCTAGAAGCGACTGCTCAAATTGCGTCGCTTTTTGCCCGCGATGGTCGCTTTTGCGATGAAAGTTATCCCGCGACTAGATCGCATCGCCGGTGGGAACGCGCCTCCGTCTCTGCGTGACAAACCTTTCTGGGTAGTCCAATGTCGAACTCAAAATCCGCAACGACACACTTGATGCACGGCACGTTCCACTTATAGAGCACATTCAGGGGCAGTATCCAGACGCCTTCATGCCATCGGCGTCGCTGTTTCCAAAACAATCCAGATGAACAACGAAGAACGAACCACGCCCGGAACGTCACACCTGGCAGCACCCTACTAATACAAAACAAATGCAGACTAAAGAAAAAGAAGCCACTCGAGAAAGCTGAAAATTCTTGAGAGAGAGAGAGAGAAAAGAAAGAAAAAAAAGTGTTTGCTTGTACGTCACTCGACCGGCGTGTTGAAAGTGGCGACCTTCTCCCGTCCTTGGAGCTCTTCGGTGTCCTTGTGTCGTGGGTAGTGGGAGCGGGAAAAGAGATTATCTTCTGCGCGCACTGACCCCTCCCCCCAATCCCCTACCCCGCATTCTTTGCTCCTTGTACATCGGGGGGGGGGGGGGGGGGGGCAGATGGGGTCCGTCGGGAAAATGGGAAGTGTCTTTGTTTGAAAAGAACCTGTTTTTAGTAAGTTGAAAGTCGAAATACAGCCTTCGTCGGAGGCTGGTCGCCTTGTGTCGTCTCCCATCATGGCGGGATCCGGTTTGGATTCGCGGTACTGAAGCGCTGCACTTGAACTGTTCTGAAGTCACAAGTCAAGGGAACTCGATTAAGGTATGTCGAAGTGCTTCTGTTTATGGTGTATTTATTAACTGCGGCTTTAGAAAGTGTTTTATTTTGAGCGCGTTCGCTAGCTTGCAAAGCGCGCGTCATGCTCTATTCTTTTTGGCACCATGGTTGCTGATTTTGTTATGCAGCACAGAGACCTCATATTCAATCGTATCGAGCGAAACGCCAGTTCTACCTATGGCTTATTTTTTTTTTGTGTATGTTTCGCAGACACACAAATGGTCAAGCAGGATCGCTTGACCATAAACGCCTGTCCACACATGCAGCGGAGCGCTACAGGCATAGCGCTGACCTTGCGCTAAGCGCGTGCTGACGGGATCGGTCACGAGCTTTGTATCGCACCGACAAAACTCTTGCTCATGGCAGTCGAAAAGTAGCTCATGACACGTGAGCAGCGCTACATCAGCGCTTCGCTGCGTGTGAGAACCGGCATTAATAGAGAGATTTATTCGATTGTACACTAGACTTTCGCGTTGATGGCGGGAGATCGTTCCGTCACTTTGAAGCATAGTTCGAGCTCGCACGCGCTGGGTCTGTAATTCGCAGCGAACGGTCTACTAAAATCTAATATTGCGCTGGTCTGCTGTCAACAGATCGCATGTTGGATGTGAACCATTGTATCACTTATGCAGCCTATTTGTTAATTTATTATGCATGTGTTATAACTTATATTTCATATATTTGTCAAGCGACTGGGTATTTACGCTGCCCTGTTACTAATGATCTAAATTCCTCGCAAACAGGCAAGAAGCTGCCGATGCCCCAATAGACGGTGCTGGAACCACGACCGGCTTGGACAGACGTCCCAGTGTCCAAGCCATCGTCGACGCAAGTGCACTCGTCGGAATTTGGCCTTATCGTGGATTCTACCGCCCAGGAACTTCGACTTCAGTCATCCTTGAATGCGATGTGTATCTACGAGGCAATAAAGCTACGTTTAACCTGAATTCCACAATTTCGTTTCGGAGATTTGTTGCTCGGGACCAAATGTAAAGGATAAACATTTAGTCCCAGAGGTCTAAATCCAAGGGCGCAACGTTTAGACCCAGCGGTCCAAGTGCAAGGGCCTAACAGTTCGTCCTCGGGGTTCAATTGAAACGGTGTAACAGTTAGTCCTCGAGGTGCATTTGAAACGGTGTAACAGTTCGTCCCAACGGTGCTAGTGCGAGGGACTAACTGACGGGGCGCAACAGTTGCTCCCGTTACAGTTGCTCCCCTAGGGGACTAATGGTGGTGTCAGCGCATTTGGTCCCCCGAGGGACTAAGTCGCGCTCCCTTTTTTCTTAGAGTGTACTCCCACTTTTTCTGTTCCCAATGCAGATGTATTCTGGAGTACCCTCAGTCCACTGGGCACCCGACCCTAGGATTCTCCACCTGCAAGCCCTGCAACGTCGCATCATCTCGCCCAGTTGTCGCACGAGGGATGTATTTTTTTATGGTACACCAGCTTTTCCTTTTCTTTCTGATTGGGACCAGTGTGGCGTTTTTTTTTTCTTATAACTTTGCTTCAATCCTGTTTGTAAATTAGGAAAGGTTCACATTTATTATGCACATCTTCTGCGTTTCCTAATAGGGAATATTTTTCTCTATAAACTTTATTGAATTGAAAACGTGTTCCTGCCTTGGATTGGGGGGAGGGGGGGTTAGTACACATTCCGAAACCCGGTGTAAGCTTGGTCCTTTGATGGGAACTTCGTTCGGATCTTGTTGACGACACATCTTAGAAGGATCCGTCTATTCCCTTTGCCGAGACGCTTCCATGTTAGGAGTGCAAACTGCCTGTATGCAATGTTTTGCATATGCCTAGAAAGACAAAAATGAGATATTGAGTGGATTCTTTTTGTTGTTATGCACTGTGGCATAATTTCTTTCTTTTTTTTTGCATTGTGATCTGACAGGGTTTGTACCCTGCACCAACTCTCTAAGTTGATACAGAGAGCACCATTCATTGTACAAATTGTTCTAAACAATTGCTGTTTGTTGAAAAAAACGAGACAGTGATTGCTTCTTTGAAATAAATATGTCATGCTCTGCACATTGGTATACTCACCTGTCTTTCGGATAACAGGGTCTGTAACCGTCGTCCCTCCTGCTTGCCAAGGCGATGTCGAGAAGAGTCTTGTTGAGGCAGGCTTGTTTAAATATTGCCTTATTCGTCACACATTTGTTATTTTTCAATTTTTTTTAGGTTTCTACCACCTCCTGGCAGCACATGCTCTCCTCTTCTGTGGTCATGGTTTTGCACTCTTCACAGGAACACCTATCGAAAATAGGAGAATAAGCCTGTTGAGAATAAGCGATATGGAACTATTTACGAATTGTTATTTTTATTTGTTTTCATATCAACTAACCCTTTGCAAACGAAACGTATGTGCATTCAATAGAGGTAGGAACTTGTATGACTTGCTAGAAACCTGAATGAAATTTTATAGCGTGGAATGAGTGAAAAAAGACAAAGTACACGTTTTGAGAGGATACCATCGGATGTGTGATCTAACGAAGCGAGCGAACGTCAAGCAGCACAGCTCTGGAAGAACACAGGGATTTTAATACGCTCGACACGAATAGACGATTCGGAAACTTTTGTTCATATCAATAAATCTGTCATGATACCGACGTGCAAGCGCACCAAAATGTGTCTCGTGTACGGGAATGGTAAATAAATAAAAAAAGGAACGGGTGATGAGCGCGAAAGCGCGTGCCGTTATTGATTGAGACGAAGTGTACAGTACACCAGCGCATTCGAGGAATAAGCTCGCGAGCTGCACGAAGAGTAACAACAACGTGCAAGCGCACCAAAATGTGTCTCGTGTACGGGAACGGTAAGTAAATAAAAGAAGGAACGGGCGATGAGCACGAAAGCGCGAGCCGTTATCGATTGAGACGATGTGTACAGTACACCAGCGCATTCGAGGAATAAGCTCGCGAGCTGCACGAAGAGTAACAACAACGTGCAAGCGCACCAAAATGTGTCTCGTGTACGGGAACGGTAAGTAAATAAAAGAAGGAACGGGCGATGAGCACGAAAGCGCGAGCCGTTATCGATTGAGACGATGTGTACAGTACACCAGCGCATTCGAGGAATAAGCTCGCGAGCTGCACGAAGAGTAACAACAACGTGCAAGCGCACCAAAATGTGTCTCGTGTACGGGAACGGTAAGTAAATAAAAGAAGGAACGGGCGATGAGCACGAAAGCGCGAGCCGTTATCGATTGAGACGAAGTGTACAGTACACCAGCGCATTCGAGGAATAAACAAACTCGCGAGCTGCACGAAGAGTAACAACAACCTGCAAGCGCACCAAAATGTGTCTCGTGTACGGGAACGGTAAGTAAATAAAAGAAGGAACGGGCGATGAGCACGAAAGCGCGAGCCGTTATCGATTGAGACGATGTGTACAGTACACCAGCGCATTCGAGGAATAAGCTCGCGAGCTGCACGAAGAGTAACAACAACGTGCAAGCGCACCAAAATGTGTCTCGTGTACGGGAACGGTAAGTAAATAAAAGAAGGAACGGGCGATGAGCACGAAAGCGCGAGCCGTTATCGATTGAGACGAAGTGTACAGTACACCAGCGCATTCGAGGAATAAACAAACTCGCGAGCTGCACGAAGAGTAACAACAACCTGCAAGCGCACCAAAATGTGTCTCGTGTACGGGAACGGTAAGTAAATAAAAGAAGGAACGGGCGATGAGCACGAAAGCGCGAGCCGTTATCGATTGAGACGAAGTGTACAGTACACCAGCGCATTCGAGGAATAAGCTCGCGAGCTGCACGAAGAGTAACAACAACGTGCAAGCGCACCAAAATGTGTCTCGTGTACGGGAACGGTAAGTAAATAAAAGAAGGAACGGGCGATGAGCACGAAAGCGCGAGCCGTTATCGATTGAGACGATGTGTACAGTACACCAGCGCATTCGAGGAATAAGCTCGCGAGCTGCACGAAGAGTAACAACAACGTGCAAGCGCACCAAAATGTGTCTCGTGTACGGGAACGGTAAGTAAATAAAAGAAGGAACGGGCGATGAGCACGAAAGCGCGAGCCGTTATCGATTGAGACGATGTGTACAGTACACCAGCGCATTCGAGGAATAAGCTCGCGAGCTGCACGAAGAGTAACAACAACCTGCAAGCGCACCAAAATGTGTCTCGTGTACGGGAACGGTAAGTAAATAAAAGAAGGAACGGGCGATGAGCACGAAAGCGCGAGCCGTTATCGATTGAGACGAAGTGTACAGTACACCAGCGCATTCGAGGAATAAACAAACTCGCGAGCTGCACGAAGAGTAACAACAACCTGCAAGCGCACCAAAATGTGTCTCGTGTACGGGAACGGTAAGTAAATAAAAGAAGGAACGGGCGATGAGCACGAAAGCGCGAGCCGTTATCGATTGAGACGATGTGTACAGTACACCAGCGCATTCGAGGAATAAGCTCGCGAGCTGCACGAAGAGTAACAACAACGTGCAAGCGCACCAAAATGTGTCTCGTGTACGGGAACGGTAAGTAAATAAAAGAAGGAACGGGCGATGAGCACGAAAGCGCGAGCCGTTATCGATTGAGACGAAGTGTACAGTACACCAGCGCATTCGAGGAATAAACAAACTCGCGAGCTGCACGAAGAGTAACAACAACCTGCAAGCGCACCAAAATGTGTCTCGTGTACGGGAACGGTAAGTAAATAAAAGAAGGAACGGGCGATGAGCACGAAAGCGCGAGCCGTTATCGATTGAGACGATGTGTACAGTACACCAGCGCATTCGAGGAATAAGCTCGCGAGCTGCACGAAGAGTAACAACAACGTGCAAGCGCACCAAAATGTGTCTCGTGTACGGGAACGGTAAGTAAATAAAAGAAGGAACGGGCGATGAGCACGAAAGCGCGAGCCGTTATCGATTGAGACGATGTGTACAGTACACCAGCGCATTCGAGGAATAAGCTCGCGAGCTGCACGAAGAGTAACAACAACGTGCAAGCGCACCAAAATGTGTCTCGTGTACGGGAACGGTAAGTAAATAAAAGAAGGAACGGGCGATGAGCACGAAAGCGCGTGCCGTTATCGATTGAGACGATGTGTACAGTACACCAGCGCATTCGAGGAATAAGCTCGCGAGCTGCACGAAGAGTAACAACAACCTGCAAGCGCACCAAAATGTGTCTCGTGTACGGGAACGGTAAGTAAATAAAAGAAGGAACGGGCGATGAGCACGAAAGCGCGAGCCGTTATCGATTGAGACGATGTGTACAGTACACCAGCGCATTCGAGGAATAAGCTCGCGAGCTGCACGAAGAGTAACAACAACCTGCAAGCGCACCAAAATGTGTCTCGTGTACGGGAACGGTAAGTAAATAAAAGAAGGAACGGGCGATGAGCACGAAAGCGCGTGCCGTTATCGATTGAGACGATGTGTACAGTACACCAGCGCATTCGAGGAATAAGCTCGCGAGCTGCACGAAGAGTAACAACAACCTGCAAGCGCACCAAAATGTGTCTCGTGTACGGGAACGGTAAGTAAATAAAAGAAGGAACGGGCGATGAGCACGAAAGCGCGAGCCGTTATCGATTGAGACGATGTGTACAGTACACCAGCGCATTCGAGGAATAAGCTCGCGAGCTGCACGAAGAGTAACAACAACGTGCAAGCGCACCAAAATGTGTCTCGTGTACGGGAACGGTAAGTAAATAAAAGAAGGAACGGGCGATGAGCACGAAAGCGCGAGCCGTTATCGATTGAGACGAAGTGTACAGTACACCAGCGCATTCGAGGAATAAGCTCGCGAGCTGCACGAAGAGTAACAACAACGTGCAAGCGCACCAAAATGTGTCTCGTGTACGGGAACGGTAAGTAAATAAAAGAAGGAACGGGCGATGAGCACGAAAGCGCGAGCCGTTATCGATTGAGACGATGTGTACAGTACACCAGCGCATTCGAGGAATAAGCTCGCGAGCTGCACGAAGAGTAACAACAACCTGCAAGCGCACCAAAATGTGTCTCGTGTACGGGAACGGTAAGTAAATAAAAGAAGGAACGGGCGATGAGCACGAAAGCGCGAGCCGTTATCGATTGAGACGAAGTGTACAGTACACCAGCGCATTCGAGGAATAAACAAACTCGCGAGCTGCACGAAGAGTAACAACAACCTGCAAGCGCACCAAAATGTGTCTCGTGTACGGGAACGGTAAGTAAATAAAAGAAGGAACGGGCGATGAGCACGAAAGCGCGAGCCGTTATCGATTGAGACGAAGTGTACAGTACACCAGCGCATTCGAGGAATAAACAAACTCGCGAGCTGCACGAAGAGTAACAACAACCTGCAAGCGCACCAAAATGTGTCTCGTGTACGGGAACGGTAAGTAAATAAAAGAAGGAACGGGCGATGAGCACGAAAGCGCGAGCCGTTATCGATTGAGACGATGTGTACAGTACACCAGCGCATTCGAGGAATAAGCTCGCGAGCTGCACGAAGAGTAACAACAACCTGCAAGCGCACCAAAATGTGTCTCGTGTACGGGAACGGTAAGTAAATAAAAGAAGGAACGGGCGATGAGCACGAAAGCGCGAGCCGTTATCGATTGAGACGAAGTGTACAGTACACCAGCGCATTCGAGGAATAAACAAACTCGCGAGCTGCACGAAGAGTAACAACAACCTGCAAGCGCACCAAAATGTGTCTCGTGTACGGGAACGGTAAGTAAATAAAAGAAGGAACGGGCGATGAGCACGAAAGCGCGAGCCGTTATCGATTGAGACGATGTGTACAGTACACCAGCGCATTCGAGGAATAAGCTCGCGAGCTGCACGAAGAGTAACAACAACGTGCAAGCGCACCAAAATGTGTCTCGTGTACGGGAACGGTAAGTAAATAAAAGAAGGAACGGGCGATGAGCACGAAAGCGCGAGCCGTTATCGATTGAGACGAATTGTACAGTACACCAGCGCATTCGAGGAATAAACAAACTCGCGAGCTGCACGAAGAGTAACAACAACCTGCAAGCGCACCAAAATGTGTCTCGTGTACGGGAACGGTAAGTAAATAAAAGAAGGAACGGGCGATGAGCACGAAAGCGCGAGCCGTTATCGATTGAGACGATCTGTACAGTACACCAGCGCATTCGAGGAATAAGCTCGCGAGCTGCACGAAGAGTAACAACAACCTGCAAGCGCACCAAAATGTGTCTCGTGTACGGGAACGGTAAGTAAATAAAAGAAGGAACGGGCGATGAGCACGAAAGCGCGAGCCGTTATCGATTGAGACGATGTGTACAGTACACCAGCGCATTCGAGGAATAAGCTCGCGAGCTGCACGAAGAGTAACAACAACCTGCAAGCGCACCAAAATGTGTCTCGTGTACGGGAACGGTAAGTAAATAAAAGAAGGAACGGGCGATGAGCACGAAAGCGCGTGCCGTTATCGATTGAGACGATGTGTACAGTACACCAGCGCATTCGAGGAATAAGCTCGCGAGCTGCACGAAGAGTAACAACAACCTGCAAGCGCACCAAAATGTGTCTCGTGTACGGGAACGGTAAGTAAATAAAAGAAGGAACGGGCGATGAGCACGAAAGCGCGAGCCGTTATCGATTGAGACGATGTGTACAGTACACCAGCGCATTCGAGGAATAAGCTCGCGAGCTGCACGAAGAGTAACAACAACCTGCAAGCGCACCAAAATGTGTCTCGTGTACGGGAACGGTAAGTAAATAAAAGAAGGAACGGGCGATGAGCACGAAAGCGCGTGCCGTTATCGATTGAGACGATGTGTACAGTACACCAGCGCATTCGAGGAATAAGCTCGCGAGCTGCACGAAGAGTAACAACAACCTGCAAGCGCACCAAAATGTGTCTCGTGTACGGGAACGGTAAGTAAATAAAAGAAGGAACGGGCGATGAGCACGAAAGCGCGAGCCGTTATCGATTGAGACGATGTGTACAGTACACCAGCGCATTCGAGGAATAAGCTCGCGAGCTGCACGAAGAGTAACAACAACGTGCAAGCGCACCAAAATGTGTCTCGTGTACGGGAACGGTAAGTAAATAAAAGAAGGAACGGGCGATGAGCACGAAAGCGCGAGCCGTTATCGATTGAGACGATGTGTACAGTACACCAGCGCATTCGAGGAATAAGCTCGCGAGCTGCACGAAGAGTAACAACAACCTGCAAGCGCACCAAAATGTGTCTCGTGTACGGGAAAGGTAAGTAAATAAAAAAGGAACGGGCGATGAGCACGAAAGCGCGAGCCGTTATCGATTGAGACGAAGTGTACAGTACACCAGCGCATTCGAGGAATAAACAAACTCGCGAGCTGCACGAAGGGTAGACTACCCAGGCAGCACACCATTGTTGGACCCCCACTGGCCCAATGTTGGCAAAAAATGGTTCCAATATTGGTCTGACGTTGGCATTTTCGAAAACGCCACCCGATGCAAGGGTGGTCCAACATTGGTGCCAATGTTGGACCACTAGTTTGCCAACGTTCTAGCCCACGTTGGACCAACGTGGTTTGCGCTTTTTTATTCAATATTGGCATAGACGTTTCACAGTTAACTGAACCAACATTGGCATCCAGCGCCTCACACATTGGCTATTCCAATGTTGGCATCCAGTTTAATACACTGAATATTTTTGCATCCACTGTCTATGCCATTATTGAATGCCTTTTTTCAGCCAGTGTTCTAACCAGCGTCACAAAAACAGTGCAGAGAACCAAGCAAGTATCTTGCCCTTTTTTCTCAAGCACTGTTTTCTTTCTGGTACTAAAATATAATAAATGCAGCAATTTTACCATATATCGACACTTCAGAAATCATTAAAGCATGCAAATGAATTGCTCATAACGTTTGACAGTTCATAATTTACTTAAATCGAATAAAAAGATTTAAAACTGTGGTCGGTTTGCCTTGCTGCATACCCGACCCGGAGGAATAACACGGAGCCAACGGTTTCAACAACAAGAAACTACATTTAATTGGACATAGACAAGACGATTAACATTGCTACCGGCGCTGCCGGAATCCAGGCAGCGACTCCCCGTGCGCCGCCTCTGATCTGCCTTATCAAGGCGGCGCATCCGATGTGCGCGTGGCTGGCGTGACGTCGCCGCCACGCGGGAAAAGTTCGGCTTGAGCCTCGCAGTCGGGCAACTTGGCTTGGGAGCCGCCAGGGTGCCCACACTTCCCCCCCCTCAAGCTTCGTCCGGCATGTCGATGACGGAGACGTTGTGGGCGTCAGGGGGTGGATGGCGCTGTTGGGCGGACTGACGTTTAAGTCCGGCCGGCGCCTGCTGGACGAGCGCGGCGGCTGCTGACGAGCGCGGCGGCTCGGTCAGCTCCAGCTTGTCACTTGTTCGGGATCAGGGCTCCACCAGGTGGCTGCTTTGCCCGTGGTCCTGTAGAGGGTGGCCGCGGTCCACGATGAGACCGGCCGCCGTGTCGTTCAGATGGCGGGTGTGGCGACGGTTTTGTCCATGAGTCAGCTTCGTAGAAAACATGGAAGCAGACGACATGGGACTCAGTTGAGGGCTGAGCCTGACGTTATTTTCGGACCCCTTCCAGAAAGTTTGAAATAACGGATCTGAGGTGGGCACACAATCTTCTCCCCCCTCTCTTGAAAAAGGGGCAGATCCGGGGCATTGTGGTCGGTTTGCCTTGCTGCATACCCGACCCGGAGGAATAACACGGAGCCAACGGTTGTACTGTTCAGCCGGTATCCACCACCAGAAAAGTCGAGCGTCATGCTTTCGCCTGTAATGAAATCTCGGCCCAAGATCACAGGTACCACAAGTCCTGGCATATAAAGAAATCGCTGACGCCGCTTCTTTCCATTAAACCGAATCTGCAGCCTCACGGCTCCTCCAGCTGTTATCGCTGTACCAGAAGCTAGCTGCAAACGGGTTTCACACTCCCGGAGGCTTATCTTTTTTGCTTTGCAGAGTTCGAAAACGAAATCCCCTATGAGCGAGATAGCAGCCCCAAAATCCAAAAGTGCGGCAATGGGAAAATCGAGCAGTGAAATCGTCATGCGCGGTTCAATGATATTAGGCTCGGGCTGGATTCGACATACCGATGGAATCTGTGCCACGGCCTCACTGCTCCCAGGGACTGCAACGGCCGTCGGCGATTGGCTGTCTGGTTTCAGCGTCGCCGGCCGTAGTAGTTTCCCTGGTTCTGGTTCCGGCCCTTTGCCGCCGTCTCGTGTCACCTCTTGTTTGTAGTGTCCAGAAGTCTTGGACACTGGTTTCGGTGATGGCCGGGCTGCTCGCAGTGGTAGCAGCAGTCCGACGACAGTTGCCTGCTTAGGTCACCCGCACCGAGGTGCCCGTCGGACCGCCTCCAGTGATCGGATAAGGAACCACTATGGGAGGGCCTCCACCAGGCTTGCGTCTGGCTGTTGTCAGGAGGGCTTGTTCCGTTGCGGCGGGGGTCAATGCTGCTGGGCTGCGGGTTTGCGACCGCACCGTGCCAGTTTTCGCCAGCACTTGCAGGAGCAGACTGATGAAGATGGTTCGCTTGAGTGGTGATCTCCGTCGGGCCCCACGTTGGGCGCCATTGTGGTCGGTTTGCCTTGCTGCATACCCGACCCGGAGGAATAACACGGAGCCAACGGTTTCAACAACAAGAAACTACATTTAATTGGACATAGACAAGACGATTAACATTGCTACCGGCGCTGCCGGAATCCAGGCAGCGACTCCCCGTGCGCCGCCTCTGATCTGCCTTATCAAGGCGGCGCATCCGATGTGCGCGTGGCTGGCGTGACGTCGCCGCCACGCGGGAAAAGTTCGGCTTGAGCCTCGCAGTCGGGCAACTTGGCTTGGGAGCCGCCAGGGTGCCCACAAAACATTGTGCAACCAGGGGGGCCTAGGCAGACTCGGTGGCAGACTCGGCGGCAGGCTCGGTAGTGGACAGGGCGGAGGGCTGGGCGAAGGGCTGGGCAAAGGATCCCACGCAAGGGCCTGGCCACAGGATTCTGAAAGAGATAGAAACGGGGATTTGGATTCAGGTGAAGAGTTTCAGAGGCTCTCAGTTCTCTCTTACGCTTGTCAATAATGAATATCAAAATAAAACATAGCTTGATTATTAATCGCCGCCCTTTAATCAACTATTCGATTAATCGGTTCAGTTGCTATTCAAGTATAAAATCTCGAAAGGCCTACCGACTTTTTGTATGTATACTTTTCCATATTATAAACTTTCGTTTCCAGTGAACTATTTTTCGCTATTTTGTATGTAAAAAAACTCAGTGCTGCCTTCTAAAATAAACAGATGCGCAGGTAAGACACCGGGGCCGGCTTGCTGGAATCATTGTCTTAGCTGTAACTGGGTGAAAGAAAGTACTGTAAAGGCTGGGACGCGCGAGCGTCTTGAGGCGAGGTTTGAGTCCCGTTCAGATTGTACGCTGGCTTTGATAGTGCTTTTCTTTCCCCCGTCTCAGCTGTGACACTGTTTCTAGCAAGATGGCCCAGGCGTTTACTATAGTTTTGTTCGTCCGACTTGTCCTTACTCAGTGCTCGATCAATCTAGATTAAAATATTCATAGTGATTTTAAAAAACAATGATCAAATAGTACGAAGGTTATTTTGTAAATTGCTTAGCTCTACTCTTGCAACATCATGGCGTCCCTTAACCTTTCATCTAGCTTTAAGAAGTCTTAAGAATTACAATCTCGCTATTTAATCGACACAAATATTTCCACGTTGACTTGAAAAGAAAAAAAAACGTTTTTATGATTTACGGTTTTTGCGGCACAGAAATATATAGTTATAAATGTACCCATATTGCCTTTATAATATTTAAAATTTATAAATCCAACCGCTGGCCTCCCTCTTCAGCTCACCAGTGTCAAACGCGCTACTAAATTAACAGTTCAATAAATACCCCGTTATACGTAAGAACCTGACAGTTGAACAAAACTGGATGCTTGAATCAATCAAGAATTTAAAATAAATCACGCACATAAAATAGCTTGTCGTATAAAGACAATTACAGTCGCAGAGCGCGGTGACATAACTGACACTCCACTCGCATCCAACAAGCCGAACCTTGGCAAATAAGGACTACTCAACGCTCTGTGGTATTTGGCTTTAGGCATAGCGGAAGGACGTTTTACTACAACACACATCTACCGCCTAGACGACAGCCATATTTTAAGAAGAAAAATGGAATACAAATGGCTTTGAACGCAGATATAACCGCGCAATCAGAACGTCTCTCACGGTCTCTTAGTATAAAAAGCACTTACAAAGTGTGCTGTACAGGGCCTTTCAGGCCAATCGCTGTGAATTACACGTTGAACTCGTAGGAGATTCCTGGCACAGAGTTCGACGCGGTTCAAACTGATCGGATAGTGACAAAACGTACATTGTGTAGCAAGAATACCTATCCCCATGGTCAGGAGGACGTCTCCTTGTCATTCACATGGAAGAGAAGGCGGTCCTTCGTGTCTTCGGTCCGTCAAAGCTAGTGGTCACATGTATGCCCACAACAAAGGAAGATCACCGATGTGTAGGTGCTGTCGAAAGAATATCCATGGTCCTGGCAATCCGCATGTTGAAGATCGTGGATGGCGGAGATGCCGAGCCACTTCGCCCGATAAAAACAGTCTGCTAAGCAATCAAGTGCACTCGGACAACTTAGAAACGGACACCACGATGTCCTGATATCCGCATGATCATCTTGCCGTTCTTGTTCCTTGGAAAAAAGAGCTATTTCTGCGACAAAAAAAAATTATGCATAAATTGCGAAGCGCATCTGCTGACCTGCAGTTCGCGGATGCGCGTGTTGGAAATTGAGGAGACCGTCCCCACCGTCTTCCAGTCGCTACCCTATCTATGGCCTTGGTGCACGCGATCCCACTTTCTGTGTGCGTGGGTGTGCGTGTGTTTCGCCGTCTGGACTCCATCACGCCTAAGCTGAGAGTGTAGAGGATGCTAAGAAGCTCGGTGAACTAATCGTAGATCAATTTTAATCACGTGATCACGCTCTCTCCCGTAAACACGCGCAGAGAGCGGTGCAGGTGATGACTCGTCCGGCCGGCGCGTAGCACCCACGGCACTGTCAGCTTAGGAGTTGGCAGTGTCCTCCTCCCTCAAGGACGCTGAGTCTTCTTCGCTTACAAAGCAGACATTTAGAGAGATTAGTGACGGCGTGGGGAAAACGAGGGGGGGGGGGGGGGGGGGGAAGGGCTTCTGGTCAAAATGTCCAACGAGACGAAATGTCCATCGAGTCAAAATGTCCAATAGGCCACGTGACACCCGTGTCAAAATGTCCATCGAGACAAAGTGTCCAATCGGGTCAGAATGTCCATCGAGTCAAAATGTCCATCGAGACGAAATGTACAATCGGGTCAAAAGGCCCATCGAGTCGAAATGTTCATCGAGACGAAATGTCCAATAGGGTCAAAATGTCCATCGAGTCAAAATGTCCATGGAGACGAATATCCAAAGGGGGTCAAAATGTCCACGTCAAGGTGCTCTATCTTGGTTGATTGACTACCCACAACCCTCGGTTTAACACAAAAAGCGCTAAATTCTTTTGTTTTCTCTTTTGTGGGTCAAGGTCCGTGGAGATACAATTTTGTTCAAGGATTTCGCCCCACTGTCGGGGACACTGGGTCCGATCGGTCGGTGACCCCGTTTAACACAAAGGACCCTGTTTAACGCAAAAGTCGCCGATTTCTTTTGTCGGCCAAGATCAGTGGAGGCACAATTTTGTTCCAACGATTTGCTCGTGCAATGAGTAATTTCTTCTTGAATCTCGTTTTAAACGCTTCTGCTGCAAACGTCCGCATGTGAACCTCGTGGACATGGGCACGAAGCACCTTCCTTGGTTTTTATATATTAAAATTGGCTCAATATAAGATAACATTGTAGAGGCAAAACGATACAGACGAAAAAGAAGACATAGAACACAACCTTTCTTTTTTTTTTCCTTTTTTTTTCGTTTGTGTCTTTTTGCGTTTTTCATTCCTTTTAGTCATGAACCAGCTACCTAATCCCAAGTTTTAGTTAGCACTATTTTATCTTTGCTTCAATCACCGTATCCTAACTACAAAATCTATTATTGCATTTGCTGCCGTTATTCATCACGTTTAATTATATTGCCTTAGCTGTCTCCTAATTTGCAGGTTAAGGAAGGAAGCCCTGTTTTAAGCATCACAAAAATAAGCTGGATATCGCGGTCAGCACCAACCCCGCCAGTATATAACTCCAGCAGCTGGAGCAATTAACTCAATTTTTCGGAACATAGCGTAGTCTGATTCATTTTAGGCAATGAGCTGTCACAAATCCGCAAATGCCTCCCGAGCTCGAGACCGATGCAGGCTGGGCCACGAATGCCTTACGCTGCTGTCATGTCGGCGAACGCGAGTGCTGCTCCACCTACCACGAATGCGTCTGGGACCCTCGATCGACAGTCTCGTCAGCTTGGACTACCCCTGACATCGGCAGTCACAAGACGGATTTGAACTACGATACCGCTACATCGGCTGCGTGTGCTTCGACGGTCGCGGGCCGTGCGGGCCAACCTGGTCCGGGGGTCAACTCCCCAACGAACGTTACCGAGGACGGTTTTGTGCCGTGGAAGTCTCGACGCCAAGCAAAGGCCTCCAGTGGAACGTCCAAGAACTGCAAGGTAAAATCTGCACCGCGCAAGGCGCTGTCGAAGGCCCTGTTTGTGTCTAGGCTAGATCCGGACACATCGGTTACAGAGGTGCTCGATATTATCAAGCCTGTTCTGAAGGCAAAGATCGCCTCTTGTGCTAAACTTAGGACGAAATACACCTCGTATGCTTCTTTTCATATATCTGTGGAAGACGAGACGTTCGAGGCCTTAAATAACCCTGAAGTCTGGCCGGAAGGGTGCCTGTTTCATCAGTTTTTCGGGAAACTGGACGCGTCGCGCGTGTCTGAATCAATAGACCAAAATGGCAGCGTCGAAGAACACAATTAAGGTATACTATCAAAACGTCCGCGGATTACGAACGAAGGCAGATGAATTTTCGTCGAACCTAGCGCTTTCCTCTTTTGACATAATCTGTCTTACTGAAACTTGGTTATGTGCCGAAATACATGATTCACAATATTTTACGAATGACTACACTGTGTTTCGCCGCGATTGTGATTATAGCGCCACTGGTTAACGTTTCGGCGGTGGGGTGTTCATTGCAGTCTCGAGCAAGTTAAAATCGTGCCGTAGACAAGACCTTGCGACTTGTGACGAGTGCGTATGGCTCGAAACTTTATCGCGTGTTCGTAGTAAATACCTCATCGGAAACTATTACTTCCCACCTAAATTTGAATGCTCAACTTTTATTTCCCACTTCGACACTTTAACAAGTCTAATTAATTTTAGCGAATACAAAGTGCAAATTTTTGGAGATTTTAACCTTCCAGGCGTAGACTGGGCCCTTGGCAGACTTGATTGTTGTGATTACCTGACAGAGAGCAAAGCTTCTTGATTTTTGCCACTTATCAACTCTTATGGTCTTTCACAGCACAATAATCTAACGAATGCTTCTGGCAATACACTTGACTTGCTTTTATCAAACTTCCTTGTCGGCGCAATAGCGTCTTCGTCACACCCCTTGGTGAGGGTCGATGCTTATCATCCGCCCTTTGAAGCCGAATTTTACTTGCCATGTTTATCGCGAGAACTATCGAAATTCATTTACTGTTACGAAAAGGGAGATTACTTCACCATTTACAGGCATGTAGAATCACAGGCGTGGTCTGAGCTATATGTTTCGAATGACTCAGATTTTGCAGCACAAAAATTGACTTCGGTAATGAAGGAAGCTATCGATAAGTATGTGCCTAAAAGGCTCGTTAAACCGAGGAAATTTCCGAGCTGGTTTTCGAGGGAATTAAAGACGGCTCTGCGTAAAAAGACTCGTTTTCATGGTCTATACAAGAGAACGTGTAAACAAGTATGGTACCAAAAGTTTTCTAACTTTCGTTCCTTAGCTAAAATATTGCTTGCACGTGACAAATACGTCCACGAAAGACATGTTGAAAATAGTCTATACTCTGATCCCAAATCTTTCTGGAAACACGTAATCACCAAACCGCATTCGTTTTCACAACATTCATTTCTGCGCTCTTCTAGTAACGGTAATACTCATTATGTTACATCGCCAAAAGACATCGCTGATGAGTTTGCCTCGTTTTTTAGCAGCTGCTACTTAGCGCCCATACATTCGGTGAAGTCAGATCTAATCAATGATCCCAGTGATGGGGACTCGCTCTCCCTGTTCAGTGTTGCTACACGGGACGTTGAAAAGGCGATAAAAAAGCTCAAGCCGAAATCGTCAGTGGGCACTGATGACATTCCACCATTTATTATTAAAGGATGCTGTGGGCTTCTAGCGCCAATTTTAGCCCATATTTTTAATGTATCTTTGCGTACCAGTATGTTTCCAGCAATATGGAAGGAAGCCTTAGTTGTGCCCATTCATAAAGCTGGTGATGCTGGTATTGTATCAAATTACCGTCCCGTGTCACTACTGTGTGGTTTTGCTAAAGTATTTGAAACCATTATGCAAGAATGTCTTTTCTCTCATTTATCTAAGTATCTCACGCTGCAACAACATGGTTTTATTGAAGGGCGCTCTGTCGAAACTAACCTTTGTACTTTTCTACACTACGCAGCTCCGGTCGTTTCAAACCGAGGGCAGGTTGACTCGGTATATTTCGATCTTACAAAGGCTTTCGACAAGGTTGACCATGCTTTGCTTGTACATAAATTGAAACAATATGGTTTTGCCCCTAAACTTTGTGAATGGGTTTATAGTTACTTGTCATCGAGGAAAAATGTTGTTCGAGTTGATGCTGTTTTATCCAATCCGTTTTTCCCAACTTCAGGCGTACCCCAGGGGTCAGTGTTGGGGCCACTGTTGTTCCTGGTATTTATAAATGATATTTTAAAGTGTGTAAAGTTTGCTAAAGTGCTTTTATTTGCCGATGACATTAAGTTATTCTCAAGTATTTGTTCTGAAAAAGATTGTGATGCGTTACAGTCTGATGTTTTGACTATTTTGCAATGGTGCTCATCCAACCGTTTGCCTTTGAATATAAACAAAACTAAAGTCATCTCGCTAACTAGACGTAAAAATCCCTTACATGTTAAGTACACGTTGGGAAACTGTATCATTACTCGAACTGATATGATCAGGGACCTCGGGGTGTTAGTCGATTGCAAACTGACGTTCAGTTCTCATGTAACTACTATTTGTGGTACCGGGTTCAAAATGCTTGGTATGATCTCCCGTTTGACTCGGCACTTCCAAGCACCTGAGGCCATATTACGTTTATTTTGTGCTCTGGTCAGGCCCAGGCTCGAATTCGCTTCTGTCGTGTGGAACCATTTAACGGAGACTGAATGTAGACGTATTGAAGCGGTGCAAAGGCGTTTGGTTCGCATAGTCTATGATCGAAACTTCCACAGGAGACTTTACTTCGACCACCATTCTCTGCTTAAGATTTTGAATCTCAGCACTTTGGAAGACCGAAGGCATTGCCGAGATGCGGCTTTTCTACAAAAGCTTATCCAGGGTGTAATTGACGTACCTGACCTTTTGGGCAGCATAAAGTTACGTGTGCCAACGAAATTCACGCGACAGTGCGACATGTTCTACCCCGACATGCGATTAAACGTGTCACCAATCTATCGTATTCAGACATCATGCAACCTCCTTGTCCAGCACGATTTTTTTTTCATGCCTTATTTTACCTTTAACACCTGATGTGTATTTTATGTACTTTGTTACGACTGTTTTATTATGCTGACTGTTCTAATATGACTATTGTGGTTTCCATATGTTTGCATGTTTCATAGGAATCTGACTTCTGTGCACCAATGTCAAAACCATTATGGTGTTTTTGGGCATGCAATAAATAAATATCAAATATCATATACTTAGAAATTGTCAGTGCTGAAATGGTGGTCAACAGAGCCGGCGAATACATAAAGATGAATAGCGTCCGTCACCGGGAACGGGCCCCATTTGTTAATTTAAAAAAATCACCCCCCCTCACCTTTTAACCAGCGCACAAATGTGAAATTTGACAGTTTCTTCCAGCCGCTAGGGTTACATCTTAGCGGACGTTCAGCGTCCGCGACGTATATTAGTTTTTTTTTTTTTTTGCGATTAGAAATATTTTGTTTTTCCCAAACGAAGTTTGTCAGATTTCTTCAAGTCATCACACTACTATCGTTTTAGCGAAAACCCGGGGCGCGTGTAAGTATTCGGAATTCTAAAGACTCCCGTCTCAGCATTATGCAGTGCCAGAGTCTGGGCCAACGATACAAAGAGGTCAAAATGTCCATCGGGTGAAAACGTCCACCGATTCGAAATGTCCAATCGGGTTGAAATGTCCAAAGAGTCAAAATGTCCAACGAGACGAAATGTCCAATCGGGTCAAAATGTCCAAAGTGTCAAAATGCCCAACGAGACGAAATGTCCACCGAGACGAAATGTCCAATATTGGGCATTCAGACCCGTTGGACATTTCGTCTCGTTGGACATTTTGACGTGGAATCCTTGGCTTTTGGAAACCCGGATAGCAAATATCGACGGCCTCGGAACGGCCTCGGAAAGGGCGAGAAAGGGTGATAAGAAAACAGTCCCCCCCTTCCCCCCAGTGCAGTCATTCTGTAATCAAGACTTGGTAGTATATTGTAGTAATTAATGCCATGTGGAGATGTATTTGCTAACTTTTTTTCTTGGAATATAACTGCAATCAGTTGTAATAAGGGGGCTTTTGAGCCCACTGAGCCCACACCCATGTCTCAATGAGCACTTTCTCATACTTCTCAAATGTCTAAAAAGTCAGTACAGGACACCTCGAGCACCCATCCCAGACTGACCATCGAGTTAATTGGGTTGCTCTTCCAAGTTCATCATGCAAAAAAGTGTGGAAAAAACGAGGGCGATATAGAAGAAACACACGGGAGGAGCGCTGACTATCAACTGACAAATTTTATTATGAAGACATATAAAATGCCTCTTCAATCTGTGGCAGTGCGACCCCGTGCTAGGGTATCACATGACTATTAATACAAGCAGAATGACAGGGAATAAAAAGTTAGCCCAAATCTAAGAATTTGATCTCACTTTCTAGCAGTGCCAATGAAGCTTGACTGATGTAGGTGGCTGTTATCTTTTTTATTTGCTAGAAACTGCTAGAAAGTGAGAGCACATTTTTAGGCTAGGGCTAGCTTTTTATGACTGCTCTCGATTCCTTGCCAGCCGTGCAAGGCGCTTGCATCGGCAATTGGGCTGGCGGTAGAAATGTTTTCGCTCACTTGCAAAGCATTGGTGTGATAGGAAACTCCGCAACTGAACCATAAAGTGCTCCTAGTGACATTGCTCAGAACAACCTAAGGCATGGGCCCATATATGCCAGAATGGCCAGGTTAAACAATTGCTTGGTGAGAAGTCAAGAAAGACTGCCTGTTTAGGTGTTCTAGTATCCTATCGCAGTTGCCGTAATTTTTAGATTCATGCCTTTTTGTCACCGGAAAGATTCTCACAGTATAGTTTCAATCATAAAATGTATATTTGATACTGTGATATCTTCCCTTTTAGCTTTTGTCATAAGTTCATTAGCAAGATCCTTTATTATAGCTTGTTTATTCAAACAGTGGCATTTAATTGCTTGATCTGTAGCATTTCTAGCTTTGATGTGAGGGGCAGAGTGAATGGAAGTACACCTCCTCCTTGTCCTCCCCCCCTTTCACCCCAGTTTCATTTTATATTATTTTCTTGTCTTGTAAATTCAGGGTGTCTAGTGACCTGGAAAACTGGGCATTGTCAGGGAAATTTTAATTACCGGGAAAAATCTGGGAATTTGTCAGGCATATTTTCAAAAAGTGAGCCCAGTCAGGAAACATGAGTCAGAAACGCTATCGAGTGCCCTGAGCAAAAACTTGAGGACTTGGGGCGGAAAAATAAGCAATAAATTCTGCTTAGACTGGAGTGCAGGCTCTGCTCACCTGATGTAGAGTGCGCTACTCGATGCAAAGCCAACAAATCCAGTCCAAGCCTTGGATTGGATTGAGGGCACGATAATAGGCTATGTCCAGTTAGAGCTTCTAGATTTAGTAACACATGGGAAAGCCGCAGACACCAATCTAATCCAAGCATTAACCCGAAAGTATTTAAAAGTGTGCATCTGGCGCCCATGCTGCCATTCGGTTATTAACATGTGTGGTTAACCGTTGGTGTTTTCATTGTGTTTCCGGAAGTCGCCTCTTACTGAAGATGTCAGCGGCAAGAAAGTGCTCGTTTAACCCGGATTGGACGAACCCGAATATTTTGGTATATGCAAGTTGGATTAAGCCCATGCAAAATGATGCTCACAGTGCTCAATGCTCAATGCCTTGTGTTGTAATGGTCTCATATATTGAACCGCCTCTACAGAGGTTGGGGAATTTCACCAGAAATTGTCAGGGAAAATCTGGAAAAGTCGAGGAATTTCAAAATAATAATTCGTTTGACACCCTGAAATTGCTGTAATAACCCCGAGGAGACTGAGTAGACTTTCTTTGGTAATTATCTTCCTTTCAAATACTGCAAATTGCCCATGTTTGTTCTTCACAGGAGGAGGAACATGCCCATCCTTCCCTGTGATACAAGTCAGAGGAGGGGCCTCAAGTTCACCACTCACAGTGGTGCTGGAGGACTGCTCCTTTGAGGTAACGGACATTGTGGCCGGTATTGCGCTCATTCTTGCGCTATACTGGGTCCATGGCATTTCCTACTGTTCAAAAGCATCCCGGTCCCTTGCTGTGATTGGCAACTTCATTGGCTTGACCTGCAGGACCAAGTCCATCTTGGTACTAGATTTAATTTCAAAACTGGAAGATTGAGATCTTGAACAAGTGTATTTTTTACATGTACATTAAAATCTGTTTTTTAACGAGCACCGTATTACTGTTTTCACTCGACCTTGTATGAGGGCCTGTATAGGCACCCTCTGAAAAGGCTCATGCCACACCTTTCGTGCTGCATTCCAGCTGCATTCCATCCGTTCCTACAATCCATCGTCCTGTGAGCACATGCAGAATTCTTTTCGGATATTCGCATCCGTGCATTGCGGAGTGTTGTAGCTGTGAACAAGAAATGCCCATATTCAAGGAAATAAACACCTTGCTTGAGGGATTCAATGTCTTGGAAGCTCTTTGTTTGCCCTTCTATAGAGTTCAGGCACACTACATTAAAGGGAAAAGATAACACCTAACAGAGGGTACTTTTAGCTCTGACGTAGAGCTTAATTAACACTTCTTATGGAGCTGAAGTTACCCTTTACAAGGGAGTTAAAATAACTCTTGGCATGAGAGTGTAGCCTTGACCACTCATTAGAGTTGTTCTATTTACATCTAAGGGAGTAGCCACAACATTCGCTTCGAAGGTACGTACAACACCACCTGTAGGAGTCTATGCTACTCTTCAAAAGTGTTAATTTTACACCTCATTTAAAGGAGTAACCACTACCCTAGAAAAGAGTAACACTAACTCTCGTCAAGAGTAACTCCTTATTACCCTCAAAAGTGTAAAGTCAACACCTCGTTTTGAAGAGTAATTGTAACTCTTGTCAAGAGTAACTCCTTGTTACTCTTAAAAGAGTAAAGTCAACACCTTCTTTCGAAGATTAACCCTAACTCTGAAAAAAAGGGTGGATACTGCGACAAACCATTTACACTCCAAAAAGTGTTCAGATGACGCCTTTTCTTTAAAGTGCACGCGTGTCCACTCGCAGCGTGGAGCGGGTTCGTTTCAGCCGGCGCTCCACGAGTGGTTGCGCTCTCCGAGTTCGTTTTATCGCTGACACCCCACGCGTGCATGCACTCGCTGCACCGGGAAAATCGAGAGTGCGCCAAAATGCAATCCCGTCATGCCTCGCTCCGGCGAGGCCGGCGAGGAGCGGGAGCAGACGACGGAAGTTTGTCTGCTACGATGTGTCGCGGAACTGAAAGGAAAAAAAAAGTCGATTTTTTTATAGAAATTGCGTCCTGCGGGTAGTGGAATCAAACGCGAGCTTGAACTGTGAGCGTCCCTACTGAAAAAAACCATTTGGCGCCCATATGAAAACAAACGGGTCCATACCGGTAACAGTTTAACCATACCGGTCACCAGTTTGTCAAAGGGGTCGCCCGTATGGCTCAAAGGGGTCCCCCGTATGTGCCATAAAGATTACCTATTTGAACAAACAGGTCACTCCTTTGGCAAACGGGTCACTCGTCTGGGCAAATGGGTCGCTCGTCTGGGCAAATGGGCGACTCGTTTGGGCAAAGTTGTCGCACGTTTGCTCTAACCGGTGACCATGTAGCAAACTGCACCGGTTTAATCAAACGGCTCTCCGGAGCCCGTTTCATACTGAACGTACAGATCGGCGGCGTAGGCACGCCTAGCGTTTCAGCCGTGGCAGCCAATGTTTCCGGAAGGCTGGGAGCGCCGGCTCATCGATTTCAGATCGTCAGTGTAATGAAAGTAATTATATTTATATTTCAATTGCGCTGATATTCGCTTATACTGCAACTAAAACAAACACCTTTTTTTTTTTACGTGAACGCGCGACGTTGGTGAGCCGATATTTTTGACAGAACTTTAACGCTTTGTCCATCTTTGTTGCCTCAATTTACTTATTCAGCTTGAATCTCTCTCGCAGAAGACGCGACCGCGTGAAAGAATGTACGCCTAGACTCCGTTTCACTTTAATTCAAAACACAGCGAGGGTAGCACCCGTACACGCGGCTGCAAGAACATCGAGCATTGCGAGAGCACGCCCGCCGTTGCAGCAGTAAAACTACGAGCTCGCGCTGAGTACTTTCTTCGCTCGGGCGCAAGCCGAGCTTCTGGCCGCCCCGCCGCCATTTCCAAGATTCAAACGCGCTAAAAGGCGCGCGCGCGCGCGCGTGTTTCTTTTTTTTTTTTTTCGAGGTTACAAAAACATTACTCCCTGAAATGCCTGGGGAGAGGGAGAGGGGCTGTCCCTGTGGTGCTCGCCCCCTCCCTCCTCTCTTGTCACCCGAAAAGCCGCGCGCGAGCTACACGCTGATAAGCATCGAAATCCGGAAGGGTGCGCCTAGCAGCCGCTTTTTTTCTCTTTCTGCTTGTTGTCAGTTTCAGCTCGAACATCGCGCGTCCACCTGCTTCGATCTGTCGCCTAACCCTGCGGGCTTATAAGGATGTCTCTCGACAACGCATTGGATGTGCACCAAAACTATCAGTGTTCGAAATGTCCTACGTCTATATCGGCAACAAGCAATTCTTCAAAGAAGTCAGGAATTCTTGCGGTTTGGTTGGGTTCGGCAACTGACAGCTTGTGCGCCACATCGTGTTGAAACTTCCAAGAAGCCGTTCCCTCTCATTTGTGTTTGTGTGGTTGTCCTGCTTTGACCGTGTCGCCAATATCACGGATTACATCTTTCAAGTCCGCTATTTTTTATGGTAAGTGCACTGCAACCTACTTCTTGGCAACGATTGACCGTTCTTCTACTCGTACTCTTCCAGATTATCTATATAATTATGCAGCCACTATTCTCGCGGCAGCCGGGCGAATAATTTCCCGAAAGTCTACTTTCATAGTGTAGAATTACATCGGTTCTTGTTTGGATTGCTATCTTCTTAGTTGTATAAAAGCTTAGAGTGCCTCTCACATTTGACAGATCGCTTGCACGTTTGTACTTGTCTACAGAAGACGTAATAAACTTTGAGGAGAATTGAAAGCAATCTTTTTTGTCTGTTTTCCTGTCCATTTGCAAGCACCTACGTGAGTAGATTTGTTCTACGTGTTTCCTCCATGTTATAAATAGTTTTATGAGTTTCGGTACGTCTTAAATAAGTTTAAGATAACCAACCTACCAGACGATCCCCGTTTAGGGCTAGCGCATAATTTCCCGATTCGAATGGCACGTTCAAACGTGTGGTCACGTGCAAGGTCGAACGGGCACCTGTATCAAACGGGCACCCGTATCAAACGGGCACCGGTATCAAATGGGTACCGATTCGAGCGGGTACCGTTTCAAACGGCTACCCGTATCCCATAATCACGTTTGATCCAAACGGGTCGACAAGTTTGCACCCGTTTGATTTACCAGTTTGCCACCCGTTTGAATTTCAAATGTTTTTTTTCAGTAGGGGTCTCCTATTTCATGAAGGAAGCAGTTGACAAACCGTGCTTTATTTGTAGGTTTTAAGTCGCTCTGATGCCATAAAAACGCTGAAATATACCAGTGTGTAAAGAAATGCTCAGAACAAACGCATCAGCGGCCCTCGAGATGTTTATCACCAACGTGTGCGGGTTAAAAATAGAACATTTGTCGACTAAACTCTCCAGCAGAGAACTTTGACTGCCCCATAAGCATCAGAGAAAGCTAAACATAGTGATTTTACCCCAGGCTTGGGCAACATAATCATCTTTAACATTTACCTACGTCAGCTAACTTGCCCCGTCGTATTTTGTTCGAGAAAGCTCTCGTTCTCGACGCCCTGACCGAGGCTAATATCTGATCCACCTGTAATGACGATCGAAATCGAACGTCCCACGAAAATGTTTGCTGGACATTCCAGCAGACTAGTTTTAAGCCGTACCCTTTCAGTGGTTTCCACGCATAATGCCATGCTCAAACGGATCAAGATTCTGCTCGGACAGCATCATCAGTTTTCTTCAGTGTAAACGGTTATGAGAATTGAAAGATTGTAACCAGCTGCTTTGTGGACAGCTGGTTGCGAAAATTTACGCCGTCTGTAACTATCTCTATGACAGCCGAGTTGCTTAAAGTCATCGCAAATATAAACTACATGCTGCAGCGACCAACGTTTGTAGATAAACGTTGGTAGCGACTACACTCTCGCATTCCCACCCATCACTCCGAACAGCAAGGCGCCAGTTTCGGTTTGAGGTTGGTATTCTTTCTACAACATAGATGGGGGCAGCATCAGTCTTCCGCACTTGGTGCATTTGGCGAATTCGTTTGAGTCAGGGATGGGCAGTAATTCAAATACAAGTATTTGAAATACATAATTCAAATACTTTGTTATTTTGCCTTTGTATTTAATTACAGATTGGGTAATGTATTTGACATGTGTATTTTAAATACTAAAATGTGGGTATTTCAAATACAATTGTAATTAAATACAATTTTGTGGCGAAAATACATCTTGTTTTTACGCATGTGGTTGTAAGATATAGTCTCTATCCTTTAATCGGCCATTGGGCTTTTTCTTTTTCTCCTCTGGCTTTATTTTAAAGGCACTGTCCAGAGCAGGAAGAAAATTACGTTCCGCACCGAATGCAGTGTCTCTCAATTAAGCACAAGTGTTTAGTGACTTTGTTATTACGGTGCTAGTCCATGGCAAGAATAAAGACGAAATCAGGGGGGTAAAGGTGGGTGAGGAGGAGTGGCAAATCCCGTGCGCCGACATCCTGGGTCCCGAGTGAAAGATCGCGAAAGAGAGCGACCAAAGAGGATAGAAGGGTAGGAGAGGGCATGACGTCGGCCGCGTAGCCTCCACAAGCCATGCTCCCTTGACGCCTCGCCTCTTTCTCATTTTCTTCCTTACTCTCCTCACTTACCATGCCAACGTGACCACATCACGTGACCGTAGCTAGCATTCGTCTTGCTATGGGGTACTAGAATACACCACAGTCTAGCCTTCCATCTGATAAAACCTACCGGACGGAGCGCTCGCAAGCCTGCAAGGAGTCCGTCTACAATCAACCATCCATCTCACACGTGACATGTCACGCGCACCAATCGCCAGAGAGATCTGCGGTCACGCTGGGCACAAAATTGTTTAAACTTTTTATGACTAGGCTTCACCAATATTGCGACGTGCCCCCTCCTAGTGCTTATAAACTCGTTGAGAGCGACAGAACACGAGAGAAAGAAGCCAGTGTTGCCAGCTGAAGGACGACAGTCACAATGGTAATCGCGAAGACTGAAAACTCTCATCAATATAGAACGTGATCATTTAACGTTGCAAACTAAATTCTGAGCTATTCTAACGCTTATAAAAAGCAGTATACTCATTACGCTGCGTTAACTTTCCTTCTCTTGAAAATCTCGAAAATCTGGTGGTTCCTCGGTTTCGAATTCCTGGAGCGCGGCCAGGCGCGGCCACCCGCGAAGTCGGTTATCTGGTTTAGTTTAGTTTTGACGGGAGGCCGTACATGTGCGCGCTATGCAAAAGAAAGCTTTGAAAGGAACGCGAATATCTTTTCACCGGTAAGTTCGTGGATTGTTGAAGCTCATGACACTGCTCTGATGATATAATTATATTCCTGAAATCGTAGGCAGGTTGGTAACCATGTGTGGGACCCCGAGGGTCTGCCTGCAAGCTCCGCCGCTTGCGGTAGCCAGAATGCATGGGAAAATGGCGGACCTTTTCCTCTAGAGTTAGTATGTATGATCTCTATGGACGAAATCGACGTTCACAGGCAGACTGACTAAATAAGTGCCAGTGACGACTTGTGATGCTTTCCAGCCTGATTTCCATCCATTTTTTTGCCTCGAACATTCTAAATGCGCGGGTCGTCCAGATTTTTGGTAACTGGTGCGAGTTGCAACAATAAAACATTCTCTAGTGCTGCACGTCTTGGTCGTCTCGGTTCTTTGTTGGTCTATACCAAAATGTAATCGACAAAAAAAGCTGCTTGAAGCTTTGTAATTTTTTCACCTGTTACGTCCAAGCTGATTACATTTTTTTTGTGATTATATTTCTAATACGTTACAGAGCCTCGCACACTAACTCCCGAGTGTGCGATGCAAAATTAAAATGAGACTCCTAGAAACCCGTGGCAGAAGCCCTGAAGTCGCTGACGCAAATTTTGAGGAATGTATTTGGAAAAGTATTTGGAGGAGACCAAATACATTTGGTTGTATTTGTATCTTGTATTTAAATGCTTTTTTGAAATGTAATTAGATTTGTAATTAAATACAATTTTGACGAAGTATTTCGATACATATTTGCATGTATTTTGCCCATCCCTGGTTTGAGTCCAGTTCTCCGTGCAACACTCTGCGAGTGCCATGCATTCTGGGAGTGAACTCTAACGGTGCCAGTGCGTGTGAAACGAACTCGCTGTAAAATACCGCTACCAGACGCATCGTCTGCTAACATGAAGGAATAATAACGAGTTTGTTTGCTACTAGGTATCATTCTCTGACAGAAACAAAACGACGAACAGACTGGCAAGTCATCTGCGAACAGAGCCAAGAAGGGACAATCGTCTGCTACAAATTGTGTGCCGCGCAAAGTGAGATGAAAAACTAATTGAAATATGAAACATCGGCTATTTTACGGATGCAATTGTTGTCCTGTGCTTCGTTTGGCTATGCTGATTTGTTTTCTGGCCGTGTGTAACATGACACCCACTGGTGCTAAAACAAGAGCTTGGGACAAGCACCCACCTAACGACGATATCATCCGAAAGAAGGTGACAGGTTCTCACCAAAAAATTGCCTCGTCGACAGCGAAAAGAATTCTCATTGGTCAAGAGCGCTCGTTTGAGGCACTGTGTCCAATCACAGTGCACACCTAGTGAGATCTTGATCGCGATCTCACCGATGACCAAAATCGGGCCCCGAGAACATTTTATTTTTTCAGTTTTGGCGCTAGTTCTCTGTGTCTGTGAAGGTGCCTATATATTTGCAAATGCATATAGATTTAAAATAAAAAAATAAAGCCAGTTTTTGTAATTATTTATTGTGGGCTGGAATTCGGGGAAGTATTCTTAGAAATGTTGTTCTGTCATGTTTCACTTCTGTGACAGTCATGCAAATGTGTATGCATGCTCTACTTTCAGCTCCTAAAAGACTAAAAACGGCAGACAAAGATCGTGCTAATGAAGGTAATGCCGGAAGGAGTGGCATCCATCATCAGTCTTGCCTCCAGGAAGATTTTGAGATGCAACAAGGAGCTGCTGGAGCACATCACCGTGATCTCAGTGGAAGGTGCCAACTGCAAGCTCATGAAGCGTAAGCTCCAAGCATTGGATTTAATTGCTGAGTGCCTTTTCCATTGACAAGAAGGCGCCAACATTTTCTAAGAACTCCAGTAGGGTTTTGTTGTTGCATCTTTATACTCGCAACTCATTCACTTTGCCAATTTTGTTTTCCTAGCTTGGCTCAGCTGGCAAGCTGAGAAGTGAGTCTGAAACTGTACCATTGTTTCCGGTCAGACTGTCCATTATTATTTATTGTTCTCCGCTGCTATTGTGATATGTCTGCACTGTAATCATGACAGGTGCTTGAATGGTGGCTCCTACTTTCTACACATGGGTCCTAGGAAATATTTTGTAAGGTGATTAGGTGCCCACAATCATGGGCGTCAGCAAAGTGGCGGAAGAGGGTGGGGGATTATTCTGGGAGGTTTAGTTACAACCCTATAACTTTGAAAGAAAACAAGGTTTGCCCCCCTCCCCCTCCTTTTCCTGCAAAACATACTGCAGATGCCCATGCCCGCAATCTAGGCCAAAGGTTCTGGAATGAGGGTTTATGGAACCTCTCCGTAAAGGCATTTTAGGAATCCGCAAAACTCTGCCGGCAATAATTTTTTTTTAATATGATTTGGGGCATTGAGTTGAGCCCAGTCCGGCCATGGTGCATTCACAGCTCCTGGAGAAAAGGAATCTACAGAAGAATACCTCTTTTCACTCTTCCTCCTTTTTATTCTTGGTAAACACGTTTGCAGTCCACCCCCCCCCCTTCCCATTTTTTTACACTGCCTGGCGTTTCCCATCACTGCAGCCAGTCCAAAGAGGGTTTGCTTGCCACGATTGGCGGTTTCCTTCTTTTCTCTATAGCATCCTTTCTGTTAAAGTTGAAAGAGTGTAGACGGAGCTTCTTCCCCTCACCGTACCGTCTTAACCTGCAACATACTATACTTTCGGGAACAAGTTAATAGCTTTCTATCTTTTCTGCCGCCACAAATGCTCTGCAGGGAGTAGCTTAGCATGCTTTTGGCAGAGGCTTTTGCTGCCACCACACGCCACGCTATGAAGTAGAGTGCCACGGTGTGCGCATGCAACATGTCGCATAAAGCAGGGCACTTTCAAGCTGCGTGGATGCAATGACGGCAGAAGAAACACCAGCGGAGCGGACAATACAGAGCATGTGATTAACAGCACTGGTTAATTGCCAATAAATCACATTCTGAATCATTACTGTAAAACCATTTATTTTCGCAAATCGGTCACAGAGGACATAATCGCGGCCACTAAATTTTGCTAATTCCAGGCACCTGCATTGAAACTCTTAAAGAGATCATGAAAGCAATTTCGAAATTTTATTTGACGGTTGAAATGGGCGTCGGGCTCGTCTCAGACCACTGTTGACCAAGTTCCAGCCCGAACAGAAGCTTGTGTGCCGCACCAATCCATTAAACAGTTGTGGTAATATTCGCGCAGGGACGATGGCTGAGACCCCCCCCCCCCCCCCCCCCCGCACCCAAGACGGCGGCAGAAGGGTGAACTAAAGTGCGCCGTCAAAGCGTGACGACAACGGGCTCCTCGTCAGGCGATTGCTTCAAACGGTTGAAACGAATGATGCGCTCTTGGTTTAGAATTCAATGATGAGATGCCATACAAAAAAAGTAATTTGAATCTTGGATAATTTTTTAAAGTTTTAGTTCGGAATTAATAGGTTTCATAGCGTGTATAGGAATAGGTTCCGTAGCATGTGTAGCGTGTAAGATGACAAGGAAGAAGACTTGTGGAAATAAACGACAGCTGTATGGTGTGCTGGTCTTGAGACGGTGGTGTGTATGTTCCTTTTTGTTTCCTTGTCTGAAGGAAATAAACTTTCGACAGCAAATTTTGAGCCCTGCTAGTGCACACGTTTCTGATCCAAAACTGACTTCGAGACCCAGTAGGTTTCAAAGTCGGTTTCAAATAAGAAAACCAACGCCAAAGTCAACTTCGAAACCTGGGATGCTTTGAAGTGATTTTTGGCGTTAGTTCTCAAAAAGTACGTTATCAATTTGGTGGCCGGGAGCTAAAAGCATTTCATACTTAAAATCATACTCATCACTGCGGCCTTTATTATTCTCTGACTGAATCAATTCTGCATTTATATGCAGGGGGGAACCATCCCTACGGCACCCTGCGTTGCCTTCTCGGGGTACGATGTGGAGGCAGCGAAGAGCATGAACATACACGTTGATACAGTTTGGCTTTTCGAAGTGCAAGATGCGGTAGATGGCTTTACTGTGGTCATGGCGGCCTAATGGCTTTTCGGCTTCATCCATGGACAGAATACGTACAATATGAGCTGCCTTCTTGAGAGGTTTTGTCTTATTCTAATCTACTCACAGCTACGGCCAGTTGCAATCAAGGTGATTATTGCAATCAAGAAAACACCTGTAGCCTGATTACTGATCACATAGTGCGATCGCCAAAGTCTGCGAAACTCCTGCCATGACTGTTTCAATTTTCAAAATCACTAAAGGCTTTTTTTTTTTTTTAGATGGCAGCTGCAAGTTGTGTGGCTCACATACCTAAGTATGCTTCGATCCATGACCAGCTTTATTCGTTTATATTCATCACATTTCTCTAGTCCCCTGTGTTGCTTCCTAGTCTTCAAACTATTAGGCACCTGTATGGAGTAGATACATTTTGTTTTTACGTTTTTATCAAAACGGTTTGTGTCATGATGTCTGGAATTCAGCACCCTTACAACGAAATGTCAAATTAATCTTATGTTAAGATATCTTCTAAAAGTGGAGATGACTGGCATTAAATGTTGTGTTTCTTTATCGCTCCTGTTCATACTTTGCATATTACTTCAGTCAAGACACCACCAGTATTCAATATGCCCCGTCCCAGCACAAGCTTTTCAGCCTGGATAAAGTGAGCGTGAGTGAGCACGTACTAAGCAGTTTTGAAGGTAATTAGCGTGCACTGCTGCATTTTCAAAGTTTCAGAAATGCTCTTTTTTAGAAAAAAAATAAAAGCCAAGCATTGTTGCGGTATATTCATAACATTGTGGCTTTCTTGAAGAATGCGGGCATTCTGAAGGTGTTGCTGAAGGCTTGCCAGGGTGACAGCCCGGTCGAAGGCGACAAGTGCGAGCTAGTACACGCTCTATCGCAAGCTCTTGTTCTGCGAAAGCACTTCGCAAAGCACTTCGCAAAGCCTGTAGCCTTTGCTGCCCTACAGTAGTAATGGTAGGCAACTCCGGCTGACACAAGAAATCATCCCATAGCTGCCACACTCCGTTTCCCTTTAAAGGGATGGAAAACCGAAATTTGGATTTCAGAAAACGATGCAGAAGCCGTAGGTGGGACGCTACAATCCCTACAACACTACCCTTAGTCATAAGGCGATATCTCAAATGGACGGCCGTATTTTTGGAAAAAGAGGTTGAGATTGAACGAGGCCGATGAGGCGCGTGACGTTCGAGATATCTCGTTTCCTCCTCTCTCCGCTTCGCCCCCTCAAGACGGCGAGGCGGAGAAGACCCGAGGTCGTTACCTCTCCTTCTCGGAGAAACAAGACAAACAAATCTGTCATATGCGGCTCCTTTTTTTAAAAAAATAAGGTCATCCGTTCGAGATATCGCTGTATGAGTGATGTTTTGGTGTTTGTAGCATCTTTTTACACGCTTTTGCCGCCGTGTTTTGTGAGATCCAGATTTCGGTTCAACATCCCTTTAAGTGCAAGTGAAACCGAAAGCCCAAGAACGAGCACGTTGTCCTGAACGTCACTTGCACTGCACAAGCGCGCATGCTTAGCAACATTCAAAGCATGGAGTTTGCTCTTAAAGCCTCTGCATCGGGCTTCCTGTTGCAGCTCGTGTTACCACAGCAAGCTTCTGGGTAGACATTTTTTTATAAGTATAAACTTCACCTGCACCGAAGTGCTCCGACCGGTACTCGGGGCACTTAGTTGCGGTACTTTAGATAAAACAGAAGGGCACTGAGCAGTGCAAACTTCGATTATCGTCAGTTAAGAAGTATTCAGTTAAAGTAATTGTTTTGCTTTATATACAAAATGGCTGGAGTATGCTTAAATGCTGGGTTAGCAACAAATTGCTACCAGGGTCCCTATGCTACACGACAGGACCAAGCAGAATCAAGGGACCGGGAGCCATCCAGCAACCTGGATGCATGGATGGGTTCGGCTTCCACGGGATTGGTGCCACCTGGATCTTGTCCCAAAGGGCCAGCAGGAGCTGGATAGACTCACATTGCGATGCGGGGATGGGGATGCCGAGCGAGCTCTGGACATGCCGCCCACTCAGTGTGAGGGCCAGGTGCTCCCGCTGACTGCCAAGGTGCATGTTGATGAGTTCCTGGAAGGTGTTGTTTACACCCAGCCGTCGCAGCTTGGCGTTCGACGCGTACGGCGGCACCCCCAGCGCCAGCTGTACGCCTTTCGAATAATCACGTCCATCTTGCCCTTACCTCTCGACAGCAGGTTGTGATAGGGCTCACGACGAGTGCTTGGGTCAGCCGGATCGGGTCCGACTCCTTGAACCCGTGTCTGTGACTCGTTATGCTTCTCACCATGTGCATGACTTGCGTGGTTGTCTCGACGAGTCGGTCGACCGTGTACTTGGCTCCGGCATCACGCTGAAGGTGAAGGTCCTAGGATGCGAACCCGCTTCACCACCGGCACGGGGGTGCCATCCTTTAACGTGAGCCGGATGTCCGCCTTCTTGTTTTTCGGGAATTGGCTTGCCCGTGCAGCACGAGCAACAGCTGAGACCTATCGGGGCGCGCTGGAGGTTGCCGGCCTCGAGGTAGTTCTGCACCGTCTCGATGAATTCTTCGAGGAAGTCTTGCCTCCCGCTGTCCGATTCCGACGTAGTCCAAATCGTCAGGTCGTCCGCACAGAGTGGCATAGAGTGTATGCTTCCTCCGGAAAGTCCGTTCTAGTAGGGGAGGCGGCTTGCACATGGCCAAATAACAAGGTGGGTGACAGGACCGAGCCTTGCCGGGTGCCCTTGCTCGAGATCGGGATGGTGCTTGTGCGGATGGACTCGACTCCGATGGTGACCATCCGGTTGCTCAGGAAGTCCCGTACATAATCATATATCCGGGGCCCGTACCCACTCGAGGCCAGGTTTTCAAACACCAGCGTGTGACTGACATGGTCAAAGGCGCCCTTTATATCCGGGGCCAGGACCGCCCGCGTCGTCGTACAGGAGATTCTGTCAAGGATATCCTCCTTGACCTGGAGCAGGACATCCTGCGTGGAGGTGTGACCAGAGCCCGAAAATGGTGTTCAGGGTGGCATTGAGTTGAATACGGGATGGTTCCCTCAAATATCGCTGTAAACACCTCATCAGGGCATTTGCATTTAAACAATTGGAATGGAGTGTCCAGGTCTGTGACGCTCGGCGGTGTCTCTATATACCTGATGACCTCTATTTCTTTTGGATCCTTTTCAAGAAAGTATATTTTCCACTTCGGGGCACTTTTCTTGATTATGGCACTTACTACTGCAGGATCTGTTTCACCCTCACTTCCTTCTTTGCTTTAACAGCACTCATTTGATGTTAATGTGGAAGGGAATTGGCTGGATTCCACTCTTCGTTCCTCCGTAAAATGTGCTGGCGTCCGATACCTGCCGTAAAAAAGGGTACTTAAGATTCCAAAAATGACGAAGAGTTGGTAAACATATCATGCCAGCCTTTCTTTTTTTTTATTTCCAATGAGCAACACTATATCATGCCAAAACTCCTCCTAAGTGCACTCCTAAGTGCACAAATCGGCGCCTGCACGCAAAGGGCGTCGTTTCCTCAGCAGTGTATTTTACCTTGAAATTTTAAGGCGCGCCTTTCTTTTGCAGCTAGAACATCCTTAAAAATACTAAAAATGCGTTCGCCACGGACGACCGAGTCTTCCGCCGGCAAACGCTGTCGTTTGCCTACGATACGCCTTGAAATTTTCACCCCTGGTCGTTCAGGCGCCGAATTTTCCGGTTGCTTTCCCATACCTTGAGCTACCCAGAAACACCGCGCGCCCCCGTAAATTAAAAAAAAAAGAAGAAAAAGAATGGAACGGCAATGAGTGTTCTGTTTACTTACCGACTTTGTGCGTGGACCGGGCTACGTTGCGCTGCCTGAAGCATGCGCGTTTTGGAACTAATTCAGTTGACAGTTCCCTTCGAAGATGAAGCCACTGAAGCCACGGCGGTAATTGGACTGGTAGGCTGTTCCCTTTCGAGCGGGCGGAAGAAGACTACGGAGAATTCGGTAGCGAACGGGCCGAAACTCGATTACGTACAGCTTCAGTGGTCGACGCTTTGTTTTCTCGATTGCATTCGCGGTGTTCACCCTGGACTCGCACACTCGGCTGAACCAGCTGGACGGCTGCCGGCGCGCGTACCGACAACGTCGCCATAGCAACCACACCGCGAGTGTGGTTGCCAGACAGAACGGACACGATTTTTTTTTCTCGTCACTCACGTTGAGTTAGTAGAAGTTAGGCGGGTATCATTATAATACATTATACTGTAAGACGTTATTAAGGGATATGTGTACCTACCTGAGACAAAGTCAGGAAAAATATAATTGAAAAATAAAATTGGCGTAATCTTTTCATATCTTGATTAAGACTAGCGTGGCCACTGGGCTAACCGATGCAAGAAATAGGAGGGCATATACACCGCTCGGGGCACTTCTTGGGTTATATAAGTAGGATGTATGTACCATTTGTTTTTGGTTGTGCAGTTGTTCAGTGCTTGTATGCGCGTGTGTGTCTGTGTTGTGTTGTATATATGTCCATGACATGAGTGAATGTGGCCGTGCTACAGGAAGAGAAAAATTGCTGTTTTTTTTTTCTTCAAATATTTATCACTTTTGTTTTCGTCGCTAGATGGGGGTTGTCGCCGCCCCATTTGAAAAGTGTGGTGGTTGGTGATATATAACTATTAGAGGGCTGGATTCCATTAGTCAATCCGTCGTGTTGATCGCTCCGATTTATTCCCGCTGGTAGCTGTGTCGCCGTGTTATGCTGCCTGATTGCAACAAAAGGAGGTTAGGCGGCTTCCCCAGCGCGTGTTCTAGGCGCTGAATACCGCTGTTCACGCAAAAACGTTCATGAGTGGATAACGCACGTAACAGAGGTGAGCGCGGGCAATAGTTAATCGGGAGCCACACGGAGCGCGAGTGCGATACCTCCTAGCCGCTGTCGACAGAGGGTGTCGGAGCGATTCGTTGTCAACTTGTCGTCCACGGCAAGTGGGCGTTGTGTTCAATAAAGCCAGCCTATCAGTGTTTGTAAAGCTATCCCTTCTTTAAAAACACTTCTGATGCCAGGAAAATGCGACCGGCATTGAGCAGGCCGAGCGAGACTTCGGCGACAATCTCGGCTGTTCAGCCGCCAGCGGTTTCGGCCTTACTCGTATTACTTGCGGTGTTGGCACTTTGACATAGAGGTGTTTGGAAAGTTTTTTGCGCCTACAGATGACACCAAACGAGCGTGCGAGCCGTATGCTCTTGCTCCGGCGAGAAGCCGCGTACGGCTCGCCAAGCCTTTTAATCGTATCGCTTGTCGCATACTGGCCGCCATATTGTTTTTAGGGTGTTAGCAGTTACACGATTTTCTTCACCTCCGGCGGCTAACACCCTTACACGAATAAAGGCGTTAGCCAGAGGACGAGCCATTCACACGTATAAGGGTGTTAAAATTTTAAGTGTGCAGGGAAGACACCCAAAACTGTGGGAAGACCGGTAGGAATCAAGGGCTGCCCGGTAGATGACGCCACTGTATTCACTCGATTATAAGCGGTCGCAGGCGTGTCAAAACGACCATTCCCCTAATCGTTTTGGATCACTAGCCTAAATCCACTACGGAGCACCCAATTCGTGCGGAGCCACCGCGCCTCCGACTCCACCAGTGGAAGACGACAGGCTTCCGGGAGTGACCAACTGTCGTCCCGGCGTTCCCCATCGCGCTGGGCTATCGTCATTTCCAGAAAGCGCCATCAGGTGTCGGTCGACCGCCGTTCCCGTCATGCTCGGCGAAGCAGGAAGTTACGTCTCCCAGAGATGGGCTTCCACTCGGCTCCGGGAAGATCAGCCAATCGAGATCTGGGCGGTCCGAACCCTAAATCAGAGTCGGCGCTGCTCCAAAAGGACGTGCGAAAGACATCCGGGTTTATCTCAAACGACCAGTGGCGAACGCGCCCTCCATAAATGTCGATCCCGGAGGGCGCCAAAACGACGAGTGGAATTCGTCATTACTCAAGGGCGAATCTGTTCAAAAAAATTAAAAAAAAAACCTTAAATGGACTATGACGACCACTTTGAAGTTCAGTTTAACGATTGATGTGAACGCCAAGTGTGTTGCAGGTAATTTTTACCAAGTTTAAGACCGATGTTGCGCTTGCGCGCCGCACAAATTAATTGAATAGAACCAGCAACAATCACACCGGGTCCGATGAGAGCGACGCCGGAGACTGCGGAAAAATGCAACTTATGAATGACGTGGACCGTAACATCAATTGTGGCACGTCGGGCGATTGGTCGAAATTAGCGGAGTCCTCTTGTCCTCGTTTTTGATCGTAAGTTGTTAAAAAAAAATTCATATTTTTTTTCCTATTTAGAACAAATTACTACATTAGAATAAAACATTTCAGTCGGCGGGCGCGCGTAGTGAAAAGACTGAATAGCTGAGAACCTTTAAAAAAAAGCTGAAACAACTCTTGAAAAAAAAAAAAACGAGTTGGAGGAGAATTCTAGAGTATTTTTATCCCGCGAATTTTAATACTACGTTCATTTTCTACGAAGATTTATACTAAACGTGAGAAAACCCGATATCCTCCGGCCAGTCGTGACGTCGCACTAGGATCTTTGGGCCGCCAAGCGCGTGTCGCTCGTGTGGGCAGCGCGTGCAATCGCAAGCTTGCCAGGTGTATTTTTACGCACTGACGTCAGTCGTGACGTCTATTTGTGACCTTTTCGAAGAGAGCAAGAGAGCACGCCCAGAGCTTTGACAGGTGCTGAAGAGGCGCTAGAGCAAGGATTCCGATAACTCCTAGTATGACGCCACGCCCGTGCACTTTTATATTAACTTTAATGAATAATTTCTGCAGCCTCCGTGCGCCAAATTGAAAAATAATCTCGGTATTCGTAATCTTGGAGTCTACATGAAGACTATTTTGGTGTTTTTCCTCAAATATAAAACCGCTTCAGTCTCCCTTCAACTTGAAAAGCGTTTAGTGTGGTACATGTCAAAAAATTGTCTTTCGTTGTTGTGTTTTTTTTTTCTTGAGAAAAACAAAATTGGCCAATCATTGTGTTGTGTTCGGTTTGTGGCGCTGCTCTTAGTTCCACGCGCGAATGGAAGTGCAGAAACTATTCCAGGCTGAAGCACTGCAGTTTCCAATAGTCGCCAGGGTCCATTCTAAAAAGCTTCTGTCATACCTCGTTCACTCTAAGAAACAAAGGTGTAGTCGGGTTTATCGGGTGCACATGCACCCTTTTCCTGAAAGATGCACCCTGGGTTACCCAGCAAGGGTACTTGTACACACTTTAAGGGGGAGGAGGATACAATGAGTATCCTCCTCCCCCTTAAAGGCCTCTAGGTGTATCAGTGCGCCCCCACCATAGCCACGCGCCCCGATCAGCTTGTGCTTACATTCCCCCTTCGGGGTCACTTTTTGGGTTGGGCAGTTAGGAAATATGGAGCTATCCTGTTCACTCGGTGCTGACAGTAGAGTGGACGCTATGCTTGTTTTAAGCCAATTGGGTCTCCGGGTAGGATCACGTGACTACAGTCTCCAATCAAGAGCTAAGGCACAGCACGGCACCTGCCTTAAGGCCATGGCCTAGGATAGCATCCACTGCACTTTTAACTTGGGTCGAACTTTGAAGAGAATATAAGTGACAAATTTTCTCGTTGTGTTCATTGTTGGGTTACTCCTGAAGATAAGCCTTTGCGAGGGCGCTCCAATTTTTGGCCTTGAAAAGCTGCAATTTTCTTTTTCTTTCTCTCCCTAAGCTGAAAGCGTGGAAGAAGGTGCGCAGCTGCCGGACCAATGAACCGAAGGCTTTTTTATCCCTCGACATCGCTGTCTGGGCGCGGGTGACGGCAGGAGCGTGATCATGTGGTAAAGGTTTCGCGGGTGACGTAGAAGCTTTTTTTGGGGGCTACGGGCCGTTCATCGAAATACGATTCGTAACAGGGCAATTCGTAGCAGGGCAATTGGTCGCGTAGGGCGATTCGTCATAGGGCTATTCGCCGCTAGGGCATCTAGTCGAAAACTTTTTTTTTTATTCTAGTCTTTTTTTGGGGGGGGGGGGAAAGTTTAAGGGAATTGGAAAGGGGGAGGGGGAGGGGATGGAACGTGTATGTATAAATATCAAGTTCAGAAGCTTTCCAAGGAAATGTCGAACACCGCCTTGTTGTGCGCGTTCTTTTGGAGTTTCGGAAAGGTCGGAGGCTGGTCATCTGAACATGCGTGCTGCGTTGTATCCTGTTTGGATAGTTCACGATCCTTTATCCGGTTTCGATACAATATTCATTTTTAAGCCGACAGTGCACGGGAGGCTGTATGTTCGCCAGCTCAACAGTTTGAGTGGTTCTGCAAGCGTGCGACTTTTTTGTTACTTCTTTGTTATTTAGATTTCGCTTATATTTTTTTCGGAAAGTCCCACAATGAACTTTCAAGGCTTACAAGATAAAGTTTATAAAGCGTCTTTGTCATCCACATCCTTTTAGTTTCGAGGGCACGTTCGTACACCAGCCAAATGCTATAAAATAACTGGCCTAAGCGTTTATTTAGGCAGCCGCTGTGGAAATCATCAGGGCTGAAAGAGGCGGCCCTATTGAAAATCGCTCTGAGGGGACTTCAGGAATTCTTTAATAGGTGTAAAGGGGACTTCAGGAATTCTTGTGATGTTTGAAAGGTGCACCGATATTTCCTGGTGGGTTCGTTGGCTCCGTCAGAGGCTCTTCTGAAATGTCTGAAGTCCCCTTTACAATGCCTTGAAATGTCTGAGAGCCTGTCAAGGACTTTTCTAATGGGGTCGGGAAAACTTTCAGGCTTTTTGAGATGTCTGTGGGGACACGGCCTAGGTGGAGAAAATACATGTAGCAGAATTAGAACATAGCTACGTATTGTTCACAAAGGGAAAACAAATAATTATCTGGAGAATGTCGATCGTATGTGTGTACAATCAGTTTTTTATTACTGCTCTTCTATCAAACACAACTGGGCTCCTCGACCCGTCTGTCACTGGCCGGGTGTTCGGTCGCCAAGGGGGCTACGGGTTCGATCGCCCCATGTGGAGAATTGACAAGGCGCGGGCCGAGTGTTGTTGGCCGAGCGGCGTTTTGAGGCGAACAAGCTTTACTTGTTGCACTAATAATAATAAAAAAGGGCAAGCCGAGAGCAGCGCGTCGCCCAAATTCAGGGACGCTGGGGAGATTCCGAGGGCGAAGTGGCAGCGACTCGTGCCGGGAACCGGTTTCCCCGCGGGGGACGGTCCCCAAAAAGGAAAACAAAAAAAAAATAAAACCATTTTGCTTTTCACCAGAGTCGGAAGTCCTCTCTTTTTCGTCGTCGCCAAAAACACGAACAGGCAACTCAAATACCCCCCCCCCCCTTTTACAATGCCTACACACACACACTGCGCTTCTCTCCGCCCGGCAATGGGGAGAGAGTGCAATACCGCCAGTTCCGGACAGCACGCTTCTCCAATGGTCGGCGGGAGAGAGTGGTGTGAGGAAGCCGAAGAAGTCAGGAGGCCGCTATAGCCATTTTCTTTCCGCTCGTGGGCGGTTTGTTTCTCACCGCCATGGAGATCTGAAACGGACCGGTTTTCTACATCCAGAAAGGTAAGCACTGCTTTGAGGGCTCGCCCCTTGGTCTGTTTTAATCCGTGCCGTTTCTTCCTTGGTTCCGCAGGTGAACCCCAGTTCGGCGTTGGCCGCCTTCAGCACCGCTCGAGCACCATCTTGTTCAGCGCATTCAAGGAGATGGTGGCCGGTGTCGGCCTACTCGCAGTGCCTGCGCACCGGGATCATAGCACTGTGGGTACTGGGATCCTGGGACGGTGGATGACGGCCGCTGTCCCGCCTTGTTCCTTGCGCCTCTTCGTCCGACCGGCCTCAGAGGCATCCAGCGAGCGAAAAATACGCGGAAGACGCCGCCCCGACGACATCGTGGACGAAACCGTGACTGTGCTCGGAATTTCTCAACGGTGACGGGATCTGCTTGCGAGTTCGTGGTTTCGGTAAACGTGCTTACTGAGACTGTGTATGTGTACGTGAGGTGCACCTGCTCCGTTTTATTAGCTGAACTACCGTACATCAGGAATTTACCCAACGGCATTGTGAGTACATTGAAAGATATTTTTCGTTGTGTTAAAGAAGTTAGTTGTTCCTATTTGATATGATCTCTTTCGTCGACAGCTGCTTGCGCCCGGGTTTGAACAAGCGTTGGTTTTTATCGCTTTTTGAGTTTTAATGCGCATGTAAAACTCAATGTCCGCAATAAATTTTCAATAACGTTTTGAACTGAATTTTTGTGTATGGTTCACAGTCATTTGGGCGTCTAAAGGGTTGATGGGCTAAGGGGTTTGGGTTCGAGGGCTGTGGGGCTGGAGGGTTTTTTCTGAGGGGTATACCTGAAGGGTATTTTTGAAAGGTTTTGAAGGCCTGTGCGGTCCCATAATCCTTCAAGGCTGATGGGCCCTTTAGAATTATTTTCAATAGGGGGGAGATGCTGATTTGCGAAGGATTTTTATATACTGTTGACCGAAGGTCTGAGCAGAGCATCTACTGGGTTTGTCGAAGAAGAGACACCTTCAAAGACATTGACTGACGTCTCTAAGCTTCGCGTTGTTACAGTCATACATAATCACAGTCATGCAGAGGTTATTTGTGACAGTAATTTTAAAGACACAAATAACCACAGACAACAGGGACATCCTCGAGGCTTGCGCCAGAAGCATAAAATTGTAAACGCAGATGTATAGGTGACATTTACTTGACGTCACTCGTTAGGTGCGTGCGCTGGCATCGGCCACCACGGTCGCCCTCTTCGAGGTCTCTTTCTATCCCACGTACGTGTCAGGTGTCGTCTGGCCGGACCTTTCAACGTCGGTTAGCAGCATTATACAACTCTAGAGGGCCTTTTTGGCCGAAACTAGAGGTTGTTCTCAGATTTTGGTGCATTTAAAGCGCCTTAGGAATATTTTTTGTGTGTGTTTCAGTTGTTTTTTGTTGCTCTCAGACTTTTCCACCGCGGCTGCGTTGCTCCATGCGGTAACCGGACAAAAGCTCACCCGTTTTTTCGCAAACCCGGACAAAAGCTCACCTCCTTCTTTTGCTGCCCGGGCGAATCACGGGCTTGGACAACGTGCGGACGCGATGGACATTGTACCATTTTTAGGAAAACTGGTACCCCATCCCATGCAAAGGTGTCGAAAGATAAGCCATGACGGGCAGAGAAGCAACGTTTTGGGACCAAAATGTAGGTCACCGCAACTGAGTGGAGCTGATAAGATCAAGCTTGCTTGACTGAAGGTATGCCGGAGCACCCTTGTGCATCGCCCAAAAAACGTCGTGAACCGAAGTTTTTGAACCCGAAATGTGACTGAAGAAGCGAAGTCACCCTTCGGTGAACTTGCTTTTTCATTGCGCTTATGTTACGCTAAACGCATACATAAAGATTAAGCTCAAGGTCCCTTCTTTACTAATGCATGGGTTTTCTTGGGGTTCAAGGTAATATTTGAAGTGAATGGCTGAGAAAATGAATTCTTTCCCTCATTGTGCGTCGTAAAGGTATTTGAATATTTTAGTGTCGCAGGCATGCACCTAAGTTGTCCGCACTCGTCTTAAGACCAACATTAAATTTTCTCCTGGTGAGCTTTGGTCCGGGTCAGTGAAAAAATGGGTGAGCTTTTGTCCGGGATTCGCTCCATGCAGCGCTCCGTGTCGCGCGCCGTGCCCACAGCTTTAACTCTTCTGCGAGACCTGCGATTTTTTTTTACTTTGGGGCTTTACTTTGGGGTAGCACGGCGTGATTACTTCGTTTTGTTTTGCTAGTTTCCTTATTGTTTTTTTTTTCTAGCGGATTTTCTCTACTACGGCCGTGTAACTGTGTTGCTCCATCGCCTCCGTGTCATACGTCTGCTTTCGGTGTTCGCTCCTGTGCAGAAACATACCGTGCGGCTCACAGAGTGCGCAGCTAATGGAAAATGCGCCGCGTTTTTTATTAGTCCAAACTATTTAAAAACTGCATGCAAGCCATTTGGCTAGCGACGAGACAAGCGACGGCGTTCCGGTTTATGTCGCTCGCGCGACGAGGCAAACCGCGTGAAAGCGACGAAGTACCAAGGGGATGAGAGCTAAGTTTTCTAGAAGTTCAAAAACCAAGCTACGCAACAGTGAAGGGTGAACCGCATGTAAGCGATTTAGCGAGAACGGCGACAGCGACGGGAGTCGGCGACGAGCGACAGAGATTTCTCACGGTCGCTCGTCGCGCCATTCGGTTTTTAGATTTCTAGAAATCATCGCCTTGGTCGCCTGCTCCCGTCGCTTTCACGGGGTTCGCCTCGTCGCAAGAGTGAAAGAGCGACAGGAAAGCGGGTAGTCGTCGCTCGTCTCGTCGGTCGCTAAATTGCTTACGTGCGGTTGAGCCTTTACACACGATACTTGGCGGTATCAAAGAAATTAAAACGGCCCGCCCTCGGGATAAACTGTTTTCTCTTTTCTGTTCAACCAAGCTTCAACGATACAAAATTAGCACACACAAACACACAACCAGCGGACGGTCCGTGTACCCAACGCAGTCAAACGTCAAACCGCGACCTCAAAGAAGGCGGATCGCCGGTGGCGCTCCCTAGCAAACTCGAACCTGCACGCTCAGTGAATGCCACCTATGGGCCTCCTGCACTGAAGCTTTGAACAAGCCGTGGCGCCCTCGTTTTGGATAGTACAAGCTCACCTGGCTGAACTCCCACTAATGTGGCGCCTTCGCTGTGATTTTTTTCCTTTTCTGTAGTGCAGAAGAACGGAAAAACACCTTTGGGCGTCCGAAATCGGCTACATTCAACGCCTCAAGACAGTCGAAAGTTCCGGATTCATGCGACCACCGCTAGGGTACGCGTCTCGCATCTCTCAGTGGTGACGTTAGAACATCTGGCGTTCCGACGTTTTTATTTTTTCTTCCCTTTAAGTTTCTTTGGGACGCGTGATACGGCGTTTTTTGGTTCCCGCTCTTATCGTCCCAGCTTTCGCCTGTGCTTCGACGGCGTTAGTTAGCATTTTTCGTTTTTTTCTCTATTTCATTCGTTACCGTGTTTCGCGCCAGAGCAGGCACGCTTCTATATGTGTGGCAGTTTGAGTCGCTCAAGTTTGTACTACCCAAAACAAGTCATTTCTCGCAGCGCCTCCTGGGCAACGCAGGATGCCTACATGCAGAGTTTTCGATGCAAATAAAACACTCTTCGTGAACTGACACCTGTGTGGTTGTGCTATCAAAATCACTGAAACATATTTGTAACTCGGTTGTGTCGTATACCCGCAGAACTAGACAGCGTCTACTGCGAAAGTAGAACATTTAAGCCAAATCTTAAACATTATGCTACAAATCAGAACACCAAATGAGAAATAACCTTCGTTGTTGAAAAACTGTGAAAATTAAACACGTAATAAGGCATCAATAGGGTGACGAATCGTCATCTGGGCGAATTGCCCAATTACGAGTAGCCCTAGGACGAATTGCCCCAAGCGACGAATCGCCCTGCTACGAGTTGTTCTGCTACAAATTGTCTTTCTGATGACCTGATGACTTCCATAGCGGCTGCCAAAATAAAATCTTAGACCAGTTATTTTATAGCATTTGGCTGGTGTACGAACGTCCCCTTGGAACTAAAAGGATGTGAATGACAAAGACGTTTTTTATAAACTTTATCTTGTAAGTCTTGAAAGTCCGTTCTGGACTTTCCGAAAAAAAGCTAAGCGAAATCTAAATAACAAAGAAATAACAAAAAATCGCACGCTTGCTGAACCACTCAAACTGTTGGCCCGGCGAACATACAGCCTCCCGTCCACTGTCGGCTTCAAGGTGAATAGAGTATCGAAACCGGACAAAGGATGGTGAACTATCAAAACAGGATACAACACAGCACGCATGTTTAGAAGAGCAGCCTCCGACCTTTCCGAAACTTCAAAAGAAGGCGAACCACAAGAGATTGTTCGAACTTTTCTTGGAAGACTTCTGAACTTCATATTTCTATATACACGTTCCATACCCTCCCCCTTCCCCTTTCCAATTCCCCTAAACTTTCCTCAAAAAAATAAACTAGAAATATAAAACTCAGTTTTCGACTAGATGCCCTAGCGACGAATAGCCGTATGACAAATTGTCCTACGCGACAAATAGCCCTGCTACGAATCGCCCTGTTACGAATTGTCGTTCGACGAACGGCCCGCAGCCCCAAAAAGAGCTTCTACGTCACCCGTGAAACCTTTACCAAATGATCACGCTCCTGCCGTCACCCGCGCCCAGACAGCGATGTCGAGGGATGAAAAAGCCTTCGGTTCATTGGTCCGGTAACTGCTCACCTTCTTCCACGCTTTCAGCTTAGGGAGAGAAAGAAAAAGCAAATTACAGCTTTTTCAAGGCCAAAAGGGAAGCGCCCTCGCAAAAGCTTATCTTCAGGGGCGACCCAAAAATGAACACAATGAGAGGATTTGTCACTTATATCCTCTTTAAAGTTCAACCCAAGTTAAAAGCGCAGTGGAGGCTATCCTTGGCCTTGGCCTTGAAGCAGGTGCCGTGCTCTGCCTTATCTCTAGCTTGGAGACTGTAGCCAAGTGATCCTACCCGGAGACCGGATTGGCTTAAAACAAGCATAGCGTCCACTCTACTGTCAACACCGAGTGAACAAGATAGCTCCATACTTCCTAAGATACTGCCCAACTTAAAAAGTGACCCCCAAGGGGGAATCCAAGCACAAGCTGATCGGGGCGCGTGGCTATCGTGGGGGTGCACTGATACACCTAGAGGTCTTTAAGGGAGAGGGGGATGATTATTTTTGGTGTACAAGTACCCTTGCTGGGTATCGCAGGATTCACCTTTCAGGAAAAGGGTGCATTTGCGCCCGATGCACCCGACTACACCCTTTTTTTCTTAGAGTGAACGAGGTATGACCGAAGCTTTTTAAAATGAACCCTGACGAGTGTTCGAAACTGCAGCGCGTTAGCCTGGAACAGTTTCTGCAGCTCCATTCGCGCGTGGAACTAAGAGCCGCGCCATAAACCGAACAGAACACAATTATTCGCCAATTTTGTTTTTCTCAAGAAAAAAAAAAACAAAAAAAAAACACAACAAAAGACAATTTTTTGACATGTACCACACTAAACACTTTTCAAGTTGAAGGGAGACTGAAGCGGTTTATATTTGAGGGGAAACATTAAAATCGTCTTCATTTGGCCTCCAAGATCACGAATATCGAGATTATTTTTCAATTTGGCGCACGGAGGCTGCAGAAATTATTCATTAAAGTTAATATAAAAGTGCACGGGCGTGGCGTCATACTAGGAGTTATCGGAATCCTTGCTCTAGCGCCTCTTCAGCACCTGTCAAAGCTCTGGGCGTGCTCTCTTGCTCTCTTCGAAAAGGTCACAAATAGACGTCACGACTGACGTCAGTGCGTAAAAATACACCTGGCAAGCTTGCGATTGCACGCGCTGCCCACACGAGCGACACGCGCTTGGCGGCCCAAAGATCCTAGTGCGACGTCACGACTGGCCGGAGGATATCGGGTTTTCTCACGTTTAGTATACATCTTCGTAGAAAATGAACGTAGTATTAAAATTCGCGGGATAAAAATACTCTAGAATTCTCCTCTAACTCGTTTTTTTTTTTTTTTTCAAGAGTTGTTTCAGCTTTTTTTTTTTAAAGGTTCTCAGCTATTCAGTCTTTTCACTACGCGCGCCCGCCGACAGAAATGTTTTATTCTAATGTAGTAATTTGTTCTAAATAAGAAAAAAAATATGAATTTTTTTTTTAACAACTTACGATCAAAAACAAGGACAAGAGGACTCCGCTAATTTCGACCAATCGCCCGACGTGCCACAATTGATGTTACGGTCCACGTCATTCATAAGTTGCATTTTTCCGCAGTCTCCGGCGTCGCTCTCATCGGACCAGGTGTGATTGTTGCTGGTTCTATTCAATTAATTTGTGCGGCGCGCAAGCGCTACATCGGCCTTAAACTTCGTAAAGATTGCCTCCAAGACACTTGGCGTTCATATCAATCGTTAAACTGAACTTTAAAGTGGTCTTCATGGTCCATTTAAGGTTGTTTTTTTTTTAGTTTTTTTAACAGATTCGGCGTTTGAGTAATGACGGATTCCCCTCGTCGTTTTGGCGCGGTCCGGGATCGATCTTTTGGGAGGGCGCGTTCACCACTGGTCGTTTGAGATAAACCCGGATGTCTTTCGCACGTCCTTTTGGAGCAGCGCCGACTCTGATTTAGGGTTCGAACGCCCAGATCTCGATCGGCTGATCTTCCCGGAGCCGAGTGGAAGCCGATCTCTGGGAGACGTAACTTCCTGCTTCGCCGAGCATGACGGGAACGGCGGTCGACCGACGCCTGATGGCGCTTTCTGGAAATGACGACAGCCCAGCGCGATGGGGAACGCCGGGACGACAGTTGGTCACTCCCGGAAGCCTGTCGTCTTCCCCTGGTGGAGTCAGAGGCGCGGTGGCTCGGCACGAATCGGTTGCTCCGTACACACTTAAAATTTTAACACCCTTATTTGTGTAAATGGCTTGTCCTATGGGGAGCACCCTTATTCGTGTAACAGATCACTCTAGGAAAGGGGTGTAATCCTTAGCACCTTAAGAATGGGGTGTGATTTTCGGACACCCCAAAAAAGGGGTGTGATGTTCTCACACCCTAGAATAAAGGTGTGATTTTTCTAACACCCTTAGTTATGGGTGTGATCTCTAACACCCTAAAAAGGGGGTGATTAATGTCTAACACCCTGAAAAGGGGTGTTACTTTCTAACCCCCCCTCCGCGGTAATGTCCACCTCTCAGAAATTCCTGGGGAGAACCTTGCTTGCGACATTTTTTTTTTCTAGCACTGGTGACGTAAGCAAAACTCGACAGGCTTGGAAAGACGGAACGACCGGAAGTTACTTGGGACGCAAGCGGCAGTTCATGTTTTTAAGCATGCTTGCAAAGTACTTACAAATAGGAGAGCGATCTCATGTAATCCGTGATAGATGTATAATCCGATTCGGGCAGCACAGAACAATTCGCAAACGCAATGCCGGGGATGAAGGCGGTCGCTCACATTCAACGGAAGCCTCGCGGTCACCGATGAGCAGCTCTCAGTCGTGATAGATGCACAATCCGATTCGGGCAGCACGAAACACCGCAAACACAATGCCGGGGATGAAGGCGGTCGCTCACATTCAGCGGAAGCCTCGCGGTCACCGATGAGCAGCTCTCTGTCAAAACACGTCCAACAAACACAGCACAATAATTCCATAGGCTCCGACGAAATAAATGGCCAATAGATGAAAAAGTTGGCATAGATGTATTCCGGCCGTTCACGACGAAAAACAACGGTCGCGAAATGGAACTCGTCAGGACCTGCTTTCATGAAAAAGAGAACACTGACGGACGCTTTTTGGAAACCGGATTTACGTGGCCCCCTACAACTCACCATAAACTGGCAAACGGCGAAGGCTATGACCCCAGTAAGCCATCAGCGCGTCAGAGCGAGTCGCGTGACAAATGTTCGTCCAAGCGTTTTTGTCCTACGGAGAGCGGTCACGTGTTTCGCTCCACACCTCTGATTCGCTAGAAGCGGCCTTCGCACTCGCTCACAGCCACACGGACACAAAAGAAAGTGGGGAGGCTTATCAGAAGAAGAGGTCAAATGGGGGTGGACAAAGCTGCTAATCTCCCTCTGCTGCCTCCTGGGCTGCACAGGGAGGGTCGCCTTGTATGTGGGACGTTGAAGTTGTTGTTCAAGTGGCGGTTCCCTTTCGAAAAGTGTGGAGCCGGGGAGTGGCTTATGCTTTCTGGGTAGAACTCTTTGATCGTCGTCTTGTTTATGCGTTTGAATTCCTTCTTTCTCTTTCCTTTTTTTCTTCATGTGTTTGGAAGTGTATTTATTGGCTCAGCCAGGTGACTTTGTGCTACCCAAAAAAAGGCGCCACTGTTTGTTCCAAGCTTCAGCGCAGTTAAAAAGAAAATAAATAGAAAGATTAATCAAAGCGGAATTTGCTCGCTTTTTGCCCGAGAAAGACTTCTTGGGCTAAAAGCAAGCAGATTCCGCTTTGGCTAATCTTTTTTTTTATTTTTAACGTCGTATGAAGAATTGATGAACCGCTTGCTGAAATTGCTCCCAAAACGGTTGCCATTGTCGTTGTTGGCCGTTAAACTTGAGAAGCTCCAGTTTTGGAAGCTTTACCTTTAAGGTACTCGTCGGTTCTCCAATTCTTGCACTGTTTCCAGGGTTTGTTGTTTCGGTTGGGGTTCGTTGTTGTAGAGTTCGGATTGAGTAGTCCAACTGAGCCAGGTAGGTGACGGCGCGGTCGTTGTACTCGAATGCCCGGGTGTATTCTTGTTCCGCGTCGTCCCCCAGGAAAGGCTCGATGGCGACATCTGTTTCGGTCATTTGGGTATGCAGACTACCCAATCGTTGCCTGAGGATTTCGATGTCCCGTTCGATGATCGGATCACGTTGAAGAGCAGCGTCGATTTCTGGTATCAGCCTTGTCAGTTGGCTTCGTAGGGCCTTCCGTTTCAGTTTCAGACGATCCATGAGTAGTCGTCAGCCGTGGCTTGAATGAAACGTATCAGTAGTCCTGCGTTAGTTGCTGAAGATTCGGTAGTTCCCTCGTCCAGGTTCCTCTCGTTGCGTCTTGTTCCCGGGTTTCGGCACCATATAGAAGGACTTCCCCTTCTGGGTCAAGTGGCTGTACCACGGTTCTACAGAAATCAAATGACTGAAACAGCACAAGGAACGGTACTACACATTTTTGCGGATGCCAGCACTGTGGCGTATGGTGCTGTAGCATATCTGTGCACAACGGGCATATCAGGTGAAACATGTTCAACCTTTATGTTCTGCAAATCACGAGTGGCTCCACTGAAAAGGGTAACCTTGGCAAGACTAGAGCTCTTGGCTTGCCTCGTGGCTGCGAGAATCTATGATCACATCAGAACTCACTTTCAAGAGAAATTGAAGGAGACACATTTTTGGACGGATTCCATGATTGCGTTGTGCTGGATCCTTGGAGACGCCAACAGATGGAAGCAGTTTGTTCAGAATCGAGTGCGCGAGATCCAAGCAATAACAAACCAAAACTGGAGACACTGTCCTGGAAAGGGCAATCCAGCGGATCTCATCACACGGGGAATATCTGCCGAGCAACTAATTACCAATCAGTTATGGTGGAAAGGACCGACCTGGATTACAATGAATGAAGCAACGTGGCCCCCGAGGACGATACCAAAGGAAGAATTCCCTTGTGAGTTGGAAGAGAACAAAGCTGCGAACGTCTTGCAAACTGTAACACCAATTGAACCGGCCATACTAGATGAAAACCACTACAGTTCAATTCAGCGACTTCACCGAACTACAGCCTGGATCCTCAGGTTCACTCGCAAGCTGAGACACAAGAGTGACCAAAAAGGACCGCTGACTACGGATGAAATTCACGAAGCAGAGCTGTATTGGATTCGAAGAGTACAACGGGCATCATTCCAACAAGAAATTAAGTGCACACAGCGAGCTCAAAAACTACCTATGGAATCAAAACTGAAGGACATTCCTTTGTTCGTCGATCAGGAGGGCCTGCTACGCGCTACTGGTCGACTACAACACAGCAACGCATCCTATAGCGAGCGACATCCAATTGTTCTACCAAAAGAACACCGATACTGTCGGCTTATCGTGCTTCAAGAACACCAAAGACTCCTCCACGCCGGAGTGCATGATACTCTTGTACAACTCAGAGAACGCTACTGGATTATCTCTGGTCGACAGTTGGTGAGACGGGTGATCAAAGAATGCGTTATCTGCCAACGTTACAATTCAAGACCAGCTTCTGAAGTCACCGCACCGTTACCTCTCGATCGCGTAACAAAGGCCAATCCATTTGAGGTGACTGGGATTGACTTCGCAGGCCCCCTCTTCGTCAAAGGCAAGCCGAACTCACAGAAAGCTTATATAACCTTATTCACTTGCGCCGTGACCAGAGCAGTACACCTGGAACTCGTAGAAGACATGACCGCAACATCCTTCCTACACGCCTTTCGACGATTTATATCAAGGAGAGGCATCCCACAAATAATTGATACGGACAATGCCTTAACATTCAAAAGAAGTAAGAAGGAACTGCACAAATTGTGGAACATTATTAGAGACGAAGAAGTCACGAATCAAGTGAGTTCCTTCAAGATTCACTGGAAATTCATCGTCGAACGGGCTCCATGGTGGCGAGGGTTTTACGAACGACTCGTCCGCTCGGTCAAGCTGTCGCTGAAAAAAGCCCTTGGCTGCAGGAGTCTAACCTCCGATGAACTCTACACAGCACTGGCAGAAGTAGAGGCTGTTATAAATTCACGACCCCTCACCTACGTCTACAACGACATAGGAGAACCAGAGGCATTGTCGCCAGCCAATTTCCTCACGGGAAAACGACCGACATCTTTTCCCACACTTGGACTTACAGAGGTTACCCACACTTCTGCAGATCAACTTTTTCAAATGTGGAAACACCGCGAAGAGGTTCTGGACAGATTCTGGAAAAGGTGGTCAACAGAATACTTACTGGAAACTAGAAATATGCAAAGAACCATCACCTCGAAGACGCACAACATAAAGGTTGAACATGTTTCACCTGATATGCCCGTTGTGCACAGATATGCTACAGCACCATACGCCACAGTGCTGGCATCCGCAAAAATGTGTAGTACCGTTCCTTGTGCTGTTTCAGTCATTTGATTTCTGTAGAACCGTGGTACAGCCACTTGACCCAGAAGGGGAAGTCCTTCACACCATCGATTCCACTCTTCTAGTATATCGTCGGTCAACGGGCTGTCCCAATCGATGTTCATACGCCAGAGTCGTTGGAAACAAAGTTTTGCAAGTATAGTGAAGGGTACCAGCATCCCAAGCGGGTCGTAAATTCTTGCCGTTGTCTGTAATACGGCTCGCTTGGTGTCTGTTCGGTTTTGGGAAAAGTTGACGACGTTGTCCGACGTAAATGACAATACGTCGGTGCTTGGTGTCCACGTGAGTCCAAGTACTTTTACGATACCTGGCAACTCTCCTAGCGATACCTGTTGACCCTGGTCTTCGTTGATTTTCTTTGAAACTTCTGGAGAGTTGGACGACCATTTGTGTAGTTTCATGGAGGCGAGGTTAAAAATTTCATTCGTCTCGGAGTAGATCTGTAGAGCTTGTTCTTCGTTGTCCGCACCCGTTAATATGTCATCAACGTAGATCGATTTCAGAAGTTTCTCAGTGGTTTCAGGGTACTGTGGGTTCATGAGTCTCAGGTGATGTTGGACTGTTGCTGCTAGGAGAAAGGGACTCGACGTCGTGCCAAACGGGACTCTCGTCATTCTCCAGATTTCGATTTTTGGAAGTGGATGGTCTGCCTCTGGCTTGCTTTCAAACCACAGGAAACGCAAGGCATCTCTGTCCTTGCAGTTGATAGAAATCTGTAGGAATGCCTTCTCAATATCTGCGACGAGAGCAATTTTATGTGTCCTGAAGTTTAGAAGTAGCCCCACTAAGTCAGCATTCAGATTTGGGCCGCTCTCTAGGTTTTCATTTAAGGACTTTGATCGATGGCCGTGCGACGAAGCATCAAAAACTACGCGGAGCTTGGTTGTTCGACTTTCCTTGACTACTGCTTGATGTGGCATGTAGTAGGTGACACCGTCACTGTCTTCGTTTTCTACTTTCTCCGCCATACTCTCTTTTCCATATTTTCTTATGGCTGAGTCATACGCAGACAGGATCTTTTCATTACGTCTGAGCCTTCTGGTGAGCTGCATCAGTCGTTTTTCAGCACCTTCCTTATTGTTCTGTAGGTGTACCAAATGCTTCCAAGGAAGGGATACCTCGTAACGTTCTCCGTTGCTCGTTATCGTTTCTTCGAAGGACGTTAGTACGGAGTTGTTCGAACTATCGCTTTCGTCTTGCTTGACTCCTATAGCCTCCAGATCCCAGAATTTTCGTAGAATGTTTTCGGTGTTCCGCGTTATCGCTGACGTCCTGAGTGCGACCGTTTGGGAGTGTTGTAACACTGTGGAGCTTAGGCTCATGGGACCGTGCACAGTCCATCCGAGCGACGTCTCGATGGCCTTGATATTGCCGTTGAGTTTCGTGACTTGTCCAGTTACAAAATCCCAATAATGTTCAGCGCCGATTAAAATGTCAATATGGTTGGAATTGTCGTCGTTAGCGATAACCGCGATCGCATAATTCAGCTGACGTAACTCCTGTATGACGTTGTTATCCGGTTGTGGCAGTCGTTGATCGCAAATTATGCTGGTTTCAAGAGCCTCAAGGTGGTAAGTAAGTCCATCGTGTTTGCTTTGCAGAGTAATGAAGACCCTTCGAAAGTTCTTCTCCTGGTTATGTCCACCGAAATACCCTACTGCAAGTCGTTCGCTTCCCACAACCTTGCAGCCCAGTCTCCGAGATAAGTCTTCGGTTATAAAGGATCTCTGGCTACCGCCGTCAAACAATACTCTAGCCATCGCTTTGTTTTTGGTTCCAGAAGCCCACGCTTCGGCCGTTTGTAACAGCACTATCCTTTGGTCCGAAGTCTCAGTCGTTGATTTTAGCTGTAACGGAGCTGTGCCAGCGACATTCTTTTGTCCGCCGTTCTTAAATTTGGGGTAGCACATCGTGGAAGCGTGTCGGCCTCGGCAGTGCCTACATGTGATTCTTCTTCGGCAGTTCTTAGACATGTGGTTCACAAGGGTGCAGCGGAAACATCTGCCGTGTTTCTGTAGCATCGTCTTCTTTTGTTCCAGTGAAACTGTCGAGGTGCACTCTTCCGTCTTGTGTTCTTTAGATTTGCAAATGAAGCACGGTGTTCTGAGATCCGTTTGTTGAAGTAGTGCAGACGATGATGGTTTAAAATTGTTCTGCTTATCAGGATACCTTTTACCTCCTGCCAGTGCATTCGTCTTTTTTGTCAGAGGGTGCTCCAATCTCGCAGGAGTATACGTTTGTTCTCGACTTTCGATTTCTACCTTCAAGGCTTGGAGTAACGATGTTAGCGCTGCAGGCTGTTCTCTAGGAACTCGCGCTCGCGCTCCTTCCTCATTTTGTTCTTGGGCGTTCCCTTCCTGTCGAATCGCCTCTCTGTTATAGTGAAGCATTATCTCTGAAGGAAGGAGTCTCACGAGGAGATGATGTAGCATCGAAGAGTAAGATTCTTCACTCACCCCGAGAGACTTTAGTCCACGTACATGGGCCTGCACATTATCGTAAAGACCTCGAAGTCCACGTACGTCTTGTGCAGAAGGTACCGGGTTAAGGTCAAGTAGCTTTTCCATATGATCTTGTATGAGCCGTTTCTCGTTGCCGAATCGGCTAATAAGGATGTCTACTGCATCCTTGTAGCAGATGGACGTTGATGGGAGTCCGACGATGGCTGCAGCGGCTTCTCCCGTTAGCGAAGTTCTCAAGTAATTGAACTTGTCGCAAGCTGTTAGTGCCTCGTTGTGATGAACCGCTTGCTGAAATTGCTCCCAAAACGGTTGCCATTGTCGTTGTTGGCCGTTAAACTTGAGAAGCTCCAGTTTTGGAAGCTTTACCTTTAAGGTACTCGTCGGTTCTCCAATTCTTGCACTGTTTCCAGGGTTTGTTGTTTCGGTTGGGGTTCGTTGTTGTAGAGTTCGGATTGAGTAGTCCAACTGAGCCAGGTAGGTGACGGCGCGGTCGTTGTACTCGAATGCCCGGGTGTATTCTTGTTCCGCGTCGTCCCCCAGGAAAGGCTCGATGGCGACATCTGTTTCGGTCATTTGGGTATGCAGACTACCCAATCGTTGCCTGAGGATTTCGATGTCCCGTTCGATGATCGGATCACGTTGAAGAGCAGCGTCGATTTCTGGTATCAGCCTTGTCAGTTGGCTTCGTAGGGCCTTCCGTTTCAGTTTCAGACGATCCATGAGTAGTCGTCAGCCGTGGCTTGAATGGAACGTATCAGTAGTCCTGCGTTAGTTGCTGAAGATTCGGTAGTTCCCTCGTCCAGGTTCCTCTCGTTGCGTCTCGTTCCCGGGTTTCGGCACCATATAGAAGGACTTCTGGACGTTTTGGTGTTTAAATCGATAGCAACTTTATGTACACTATTTACAGTCAGAAAAGGGACATCGAAGCTATAGGCAGAAACGGTTGTAGCCGGCTCGTTCCCCCGCTGCTCGTGCTCATCTGGTGGTGCTCGAGCCTTGGCTTGTTCAGTCCGCTGTTTTGTCGTCTTCTAGACCGCCGTGGAAGTTTTTACATCGTATTTTAGGCGGCAAAGAAATAGAAATACCACTCCGTCATAGCCGATTCACGCAGGATACTCTCAACACTCAACTAAAAACGGCGTCGCGTACGTTATGTCAGGATATCGTTGGCGCGGCTCACCCCATTCGTTAAATATTGGCTAAACCAAAATGGTGTGGGCAGAATCTTTTCGAATAGATCCAATATCGGCGACATATGGTGTGTTGCCTGGGCTGTATATTTACACGTCTTCGGTCACCTTTTTGCGAGCAGAGGTGATTTTTTTTTAAATCGAAGTTGAACTGATAAAACTGATGCACGCGCGACACGTAATTTTCGGCTCCTCTCGGACGAAGAGTTCGATCGGAGTTGCAAAAAACATTCTCTAGCACTTCCTAATCATACGCGCCTTTCTGTGGCGATTAATTATATTCGATGTTGGTACCGCCGTACATCAGCAACCGTTTCATCAAAGCAATAAACATGAACGGTTATAAAATAATGGGTGTAATTGACAGTGTCAACATTACGCCCGTCTCACACCGTGTGAATGAAAAGTGTGTGGACGTCCGTAACCACTTGACCGGGGACGGAAGCATAGAGCACTGCTCATCGTCATTTGCGCTGGGTTTTTGGGCAAAAACTGGTAGGAATGATTGGCCTCTCCTCTGGCGTGAAGAAAAACGGCGTCGATGACAACCATATTGACCGAACAGAGGGGAAAGCGGATTTGTGTAAGATTAATGTGACGCGCATTCTTGCACGTTCTCGTTGATGTCCTGAAGTTTTGACGGGACGTCGGACCGATGCATCGCTACATAATTCCAAGCAATTTGAGCTACGTCTTGGTATTGCACAAAGTATAAAATCCACCGCTTAAAGCACATATTAGATAAAAATTCGAGCTTGCTAATGCAGGCGACATTTTTTTTTCCGACTCATTTCATAGCTAGCTCCTCGATTTGGGGCGCATGCTGCTATACCGCGATGACGATCAATCGATGTCACGATGTCCTTACCGGTTCCTCGCGTAGACAAGGGTTCCTTCGACGTGATTAACTCCGACTCCTTGAAATCATATAAGTCCATCACACCCTTTCTACACTTTATGAACGGGCAGTGTTGCGACGAGTGCCTACACCCTTCTAACACGATTTCCTGAGCATATTTCAAATTGTGGGTGTGATAGGGGTGTAAGAGGGGTGTATGTAGGGTGTAAGCCTTCTCGTACACTTATGTTACACCCACCAATACTCAAAATCGTGTAAAAAGGGTGTAGGAAGGGTGTTGGTTAAAAAAACACCCTTTAAACACGATTTTGGGTGTTAAAATATTTACTGTGTAGTGGATTTAGGTTAGTCATCCAAAACGACCAGGGGAATGGTCGTTTTGACACGCCTGCGACCGCTTACAATGCTTGAACACAGTGGCGTCGTCTACCGGGCAGTCCTGGATACCTCCCAGTCTTCCTACAGTTTTGGGTGTTATCCTTAGGCATTACTGTATTATCACGGATGAAAAAGTAGGTTCATTTAAAAACTGAAAATAAATGTACAATAAGATGAACTCGCACCCCTAACGAAAGCAAAAAGAACAGCGTCCATCCCGAGACGGCGACAAGAGACCAATGACCCAATGTTGCCAAATTCACCTTCTTTTGTACATAGTCTGTATTCTAAAACATTCCGAACATGAACGAGCGATACGTTACAAGATGAGAACGTTATAGAAAAGACGACAAAGATAAAATGAGAAATTCGGCTAGTGGGGCCCTGGTCCAGTGCCTTCCCGTGGGAGACGCGCGCGATGCCAACTCGGTCGTGAAAATGTCAATAGAAATCAGTTGAGTAAACGTAGCCCTGGAGAGCTGCTCTCACCTTCCCTAGCAGAAAGTGAGATGCCGCTATTAAAGCACACGATTGTTTAATCTCACTTTTACGTGTCATCAATGCTATTCAGTGTATGGAATCGCACTTTTTTTTTAATCGGAGCGACGAGGGTTTTGAGGAAGCCATTTGTCGAAAACCGCTGGTGTATTCTTCCGCGTCTCCAACGGGCCGGTTTCGTGATATTTGCTTGTCTCGTTAGCCGCGGCGTTTATGTGTGGCCGGCATGTGACGTCATATTACATACTTATTTTCGTGCAGTGATGCAGAAGTCACGTGCTCAGCAAGCAATGGCCACCAGAATGGCCGCTGATGTGATGCAAGTGGAAGCCATGTTTAGAATCCACCGCGAAGAGCAAACCGCTAAGGTTTTTTTTTTTTTTTTTTTTTGACACGCTTCAATCGGCCCTTTTCAAAAAATAGTTTACCTTCCATGTTCAGAGCCAAACTCGACGCTCTAATGGCGGCGCTACGCAGCTTCCGCGCCCTTGGAGAAGCGAGCGCCTTTGAAAGCATGTCGCAAAGAAGAGGAGAATCCATTCTGACAAGTTGGTCCTCGTATGTGGCCTTTGATTCATAAAGTCGGGAGTGTTTGAAGGTAGACGATCTTGATCTTCTATCACAGTCATTAGTGCGGAGAAATTGGAGCTATTGAGACTGCCACGAGATGGCTCTGACATTTGAAAAGGGTGAGTTGCGTTGTTAATGCTCGTTTCGTGAAAAAAGCTGTCTTTAACAACATAATAAATGCAACTTCCTGTTTACGACATTTGACTTATTGTTTTCAATATCTCGTATTTTGTGTAAAATTTTAAAGGGCACTTATCCTTTTCACCCTTTAAAAAGGTTCCTGACATAGCCATTCTTACATTTCCAAGTGTTTTTCTTTCCTTTACGCACGTTTTTGCGACGGAAAATGTATTCGGCTACACTCATTGTTTTCAGCGTTGCTACTGCTCACGCCGGTGATGTATTGATTCTATTTACGAAGACGCTTCTGCATGGCGTTTTTCTTAGTGACGTAATATCGAATTTTACTTTTCTCCTGTGCTTAAACCTCCGAGCTTTTGGGCACGATAAACAGTTATCATGGAAATTCCGCACACAATATTGCAGACGAGAAATAATTTGTATTACGGAATCCACCATACCCCCGAAAGGCGCAGGGTTTAAATAGGCTTGGGTAGACATACTGCATTGATTGTATTCATAGATTCCGTCAGAGTCGCTGACAAATAAGACGCGCAGGGTGTGGCTTAATAATATAACCTTGATTCTTGCTTCGTGATTGCTTCTTCTGTGTTCTTATCCTCTAATGCTTCAATCCTACTGGATGAGAAGAAATAATGAGATGCTCGTCAGTCAACCGGCCCTTCACTTAGGTTGTGAATGATTGAAGGAGCGGCCTCTTATAAATATATGCCACTATATCTTCCGATAACCAGGAGGGGTTAATTCGGATACTTAAATACGTTGGTATTCTAACGGCTGTATCAAGTAGTGGCCAGGCTATTTAAATCGACTGCAAAATTCGGTTTCTTAACCCATCGCGCTACGACTTTGTGCAGCGTTGCCCACAGGCGGCGCAAATTTTTCTATAAACTTTGCAAAGAGTGAACTTACCTGAGGAAAAAGTAAAGAAAGCAATAGTCTTAATTCCCGTGGAAACCCAGCGAAGCCACCGTTCCTCAATCAATCGGGCGCCCAGGTGTTTGAAGTCTGGTGACTTCACTACGTTTCCATAGGAGTTCAGCCTTTTTTTTTTTTACAATTTCCTCAGGTAAGTTCGCTCTTTGCAAATTTTATAGATCAAATGCACCACCTGTGAGCAAAGCTGCAGAACATCGTAGCACCATTGGTTAAGAAACGGAATATTGCGGTCGATTTACAGAGTCTGCCCGCTACTTGATGCACCCGGTACTACATCCAAATGTCTTCAAAAACACAAGCAAAATAAAATTGCGACTAGGTTAACGCAAATCTAGTGATTATATTTTTTATAGCTCTGGCACGTAATTCTTGTACTTTTAACCAAATATGGTAATTATTTTTCTTTTTTTTATATAGATTTGTCAAAGCAACTTAGCTTAAGCAGTGTTCTTCAGTACTGCTGGCTCCAAAAAATGATTTGGAACCAGCAGTACGTAAGCCACGTTCCGCGTTCTAAAAAAGTTGTCCGTCTTTTTACGCACTTCGTCGTCATATAAATTCCATGCCGTCGGCCAGGATCCTGGCGGTGTTGCATCGGTGGTGGTAGGAGCCAAAAGTACGAGCTTTCCATTGTAATTTTGACCGTGAATTCTAGCACCAAGCGCAAGGGTTGCAACATCCGAGAGCATGACGCTTTGGCCCCTGTGAGGTCGTTTGTGGACACTTCGGGATTACCTTTAAGGTATGGATGCGATAGGATCTTTAACACACCAGTCACAGACGAGCTCTAAAGGCATCGTACTCCACAGTTCAGCCAGCCAAAGGGCGTCACAAATAGGTAGAAAGCGACACCGAGGTCATCATACCGGAGGCAGTTGTTCGCGCATTCAAAGTCTGAGGTACGTCAGGTCTACGTAAAGACCATGCACTTGGTTCCTAAAATTATACCTAGAAATTAAGCGAGGATGCAGATGTAGCTTATTAATGCGGAACGCAATTGCATTGTACGTGCACTGAATGCACAATCACGTAATGCTCGTGTTTTGCCGAGTTCCGAACTGCCACAAATCCTTTCACGTTGTTGGGCAATAGAGAAAATTACTCTTCGCGCTTTTCTTAGCCTCTGTTTGTTCAGATTATGTGTACAATCGGAGTTACCAAATGGATGTGACCGTCCCAAAACGATGTTTCATTCATCATGGCGCCGTACGATTAGAGCGCCGAAGAGCGAAAAGTTTGACAGATCTCCGAAAGGTTTTTGCAAGAACAGGAACGTAGGCGTGGTATTGAAGGTTAAGATTATAACCATCAATATTAAAAAAACTTGGCAACAACAAGGTAATCTAAATTCTTCAGCTCCTTTGTTTTATGTGGTATGGCACTCTTATAGCATTTTGAAGTCTAGGGAAGTAGGATATCTTCTCATAAGCTGCATATTAAGAAATGCATATAAAAGAATAACTAGTGATAACGAAGCACGACTGGAAGATGCCCTCCCTCCCCCCCCCCCCACCCCCCCTTCCCCGATTTTCCGAATTTGTTCCGTTCGAACTATTCACATAAGTACAGGCTTGCTTCCCGTGGTTCGCTTTTATTCCATTACATTTCCAACGTCTTGTCATTGCAGAAGAGCTTTCTTATTTATGTTGAGTTGATTCTAATTTGTTTGTGAAAGAGAACTTTGCTACGAGATTTATTAAAAATTTATTTTATTAGAAAAACACCGTGACTTGTGACCAACGTTTCGTTTCGTCCTCTGTACCGAGAAGTTCCCTGCAAGTTTGGAACGGTGGGATAACAGGAGCAGTTACGTTCCAGGTGTCGTGTATCCGGTTCTGATTGAAAGCAGAAGCGGCAACTCAAGAGGCGCTGTTCAATTTTCTAAAGACTACGTCATAGACTTGGAAGAATCCAGTGTTTTAGGGGACCGTCTGTATTTTTCCGAGGCTAGGGATGGAGAGGTGAATCACGAATTGGTAAGGAAAGATTACCTTTCACAAGAAAGCATGCTTCCACCTCATTGATTGAAATTCACTTAATTTAATTAGAAAATAAACATTCTACCTGTTTATTCACTCAAAAGTTATTTGATGTGTCCGCTAGTGCCTTTGGAAGTTTTCGTACATTTGAAAGTGCCATTCAAGCAGAATTGTCTTCGCTATTAATAACGCAAATAACGCACATTTGTTTAAATGACGTGCCGTCTCCCACGATTTTGTTTTTTGGCATTCTTTGAGAACGTTTTTCTTCCTCGATGATTTATGCAACCATTCGCCCCGATATTCGTTCTGCGTCTTGTTGAAACTCATTGAACGTAATCATTTACTTAGTTTTTATAAAATGCCATTGTTTGCGAAAGAAAAAAAAAGCATGAGCAATTCCAGTCTGTGAAGGTCGAAGACCAGTGAAGCTGTTTAGCACACGACACAGACGTGTCAAAGAATTTTGAACAAAGGTACGACCAGATTTATTATCTTGATCGGTGGTCACCGTGACGAGCCGGAGGAAAAAAGACACCCGCGACGCGACCGCCACCCGGCGGAAAGTAGACACCCGCGACGGGACCGCCAATCCGGGACAGCGGAATGAACGGAAACTAGGCTCTCAAGCGCTTGGGGCGACTACGAGGAGAGGGCGGTGCGAGAGTAGACATAGCCGACGCGGGTCGCACAGAGCGAAATCTTTGAGAAGCCTTTATTATCTACCTGAGAGTCTACTGATCTCGAAAATGGAGCCCATTGATAACTAATCTACTGGAAATGCATATCCAAGTGTTGAGACAGGAGGTTCTGCATAAAATAAAGCAATTTTTCACCAAATTTCCAAACTGAGTTTTTGTTGACGCACACAAAAAATCCACGAAACCCTAGCCATAAATAGCTTGGCTATAAAAATAACCGTTTAGCATTTCAGCTGCTACTATTATGAAGATCACTTCGCAGTTATTTTACTCATATGTTGTTTTCAGATGGATACTACAGACATGCGTAATAGTGTTTATGAAAATTCGGAACACAAGGCTTCCTTTACAATTACTGAAACAAGTGTGGGAATCGAAATGGTATGTACAAATAGTTTTGAAGTATATATTCGTATAAGAACAATACATACGAGTATACAAATGTACAGGAGGTTATGCAATCATTATTTATAAATCCTGTATTTGTTAACTACATAGATTTTCGCGAACATTTTATAAACCTGCAGCGCTTTTTTAAGTTTCGAAAAAAAGAAGATGTATTAAGCATATTGGAAGTTCACATCGCCACAGCGTCTAAAGAACATTATTTATGAGAATTTTAAAATAAATATTTAGAATACTTTCTCCATATATTGCTTACAAACCAATTGAATTTTTAGGAAGGATGAAATGTTTGGTTAGCGATTCAAAAACAGTCTGCAACGGGCAATGCTTGCAATATTCAGAAATCTTTCACTTTTTTAACAGGAAGGATACCTAAACTTTACACACGGAATTGAGCCACTGCGAATACATGACAAATCCGGCCGAATCCCTCACAGAATATTTCCGCTCCCGACGCCTGAGGAACCGATACACTTGGAAAGTAAGTGACAGAATCAAACACTACACTAGATATTTGTTGAAAATTCTGCCTTTAAAGGCTAGACTTCTCGAAGCAAAAATGATTAGAAATGCTGAACGTACGACCGAATTCCTTCCTCCAGCGTTTTTTTTCGCCTGCGGTGTCAATTCTGGTACGCTCTCAGTTATTTGCCATTTATTATCTCGATGAATTAATTCCCCTCCCGTTTTTTCTCTAACAAAACATTCCCTTTAAAGCGTGGCGAAATGATCGCATTAATTAATTGTCACTGGAAAATGAAAAGAAGTGCTTGCAGAGGCCACGGCCCCTTAGTATTTCAGTTTTTTTTTACTTGCATCATTTCAACGGCTCCTGTATTAGTGATCTGAGTATGTAATCTGATGTTAAGAGTATTAAGTATCAGATTATGTATGATCTCAAATCGTACCAATAATTAGCACTTTCGCAGTTAACGGAAGGGGTCACTGGTTTGGCAGCCGGAAAAAAGTTATTATATCCTTATATTCAAGTTAACACAGCTTAAGTGCGTTCAAAGTTGCCGTTCACTTCTTCTTAAATAATTTAATTGGTAGCACTCAAGAGTTCCGAGCATATATGTTTCTACAAATAATTTTTAGGACGCGGAATATACTGGCAATTATAACGTCCGTTATATTTTTACTTAATTATACTTATTGTTTAGGTAACACGTCAAAGATATCACTTCGTCGCCTTTTCTTTCAAACGAAAAGAATTATTAACCCTATTTTGGCATGGTTCGGCTTTGAGGTGATGGCATTAAGGTAAACACATGGGCTGACATCGGATATTGTAATTATTTGTGAAAATTATCTTGAAGATATCTTAACGGCTAAAAACCGCAAAAACGGGCCAGCAAAAAAGAAAAAAACAAACAAAAACTAATTTACAGCAAAACACTAACTGTTCTTCTATACTTTTGCTGAAGAAGCATGCCTTTGAAAAGTTATAACCTTTGACTTCGACTACTTTTTATATTCAGTATCACTATTATGTTTACAGTTCCCTTAGAAGACCGTTCCGATGAAAGTCTACTGCCAAAAAGTAAGCTTATTTTGTTTTTATAACATTTAACATTCCTCAGCAGTCCCTTCAACCAATTATCCAAACACCAAGGAGCAGGCTGCAATTCCAGTTACATGCGCGGCATACATACTAGCTATTTTATAACTATGATGCAATTTTCTGTACACAGTAGAAACCCTAAGTTTTCTGCTTGAGGTTTTTGCTTTGAAATAATTCGGTAGACGTCAGCACGTGCTGCGCGAGTAACTGCAATTCGAGGCCGCACTTTGATGATATAATGAGTTTGAAAGCATTTAATTGGAGAGACTGTTTCACTATCTTGCACAAAAAACAAGACCAACTTATCTCGCATCGTGATTATTAAAAAAAAAAAGATTACAAGGTGAATTCTAAACTCGAGAAGCACTGAGGACATGCCATCATTTGAAACCTTCTAGGTGACACTGCAGAGCCACCCGCCGTGTGGCGACCTGAAATGTACGTCATGTTTGACAGTGTAATACACAAGTACCTGCAAGGAAACAAAGACCTACAGACTCGATACATCATAAGGCTAATGAACATGGTGCGTATGCTTTACATTTGTTCTTGTTCGGAAATAATTTAGTAATATCTGTTTTCATTGACCAAACAAAAAGTGCTTATTGAGGGTTTCGTGCTCCGATTACTGACACCCGTTCGAATGCCTTATTTTTTCCACGAAGGTGAATGCTATCTTCAAGACGGTTGGCAAGCCCCGAATAAACCTCCAGCTTGTTGGAATACTCGGATTTCCGGTGCGTATTGATTGTCCAACCCCCAAAGATTGGTATCTCTAAGTTTGAAAGTCTTGTTTTTGCCGCCAAGAGTGCAACACTATTGTAAACTCAAAACGTTTTAGAAGAAAATTGTTTTTTCTCAGTTAAAGTGGACTTTTTTAGTTGGAACCGTTTCGATCAGATTGCGCTTTGCCAAAGGGACTCGAGTGAGAGGAAAACAATAACTATTTGTTTAACTATAAATTATTCGATGCCAATGATTTAAGTCAGATTTATTTGCGTTATACCGTATTAAATTATATAACATCAGTATAGCCATGAACTAGTGCATTTGATCACTAGATGTATTTTTGAACATCACAGATTGACTAATAAATCCATCCTACCACTGAAAAAAATGCTGAAGAAATAATTACTGTAAATTAGAAGTAGGGTTTAAGTTACTTTTGTTTAGTAAACTATGTCTTTGTAGAACAAAAAAAAAAAAAAAACAGCTTAATATCGTGTGGCTGCGATATGCTCAGACGACTGCTTTATGCTTGATTTCAGTGCGTTATGAGATTTTTGTTTTCTTCAGCGATTAATTGACTTAAAAAGAAAACAATGAATATACAATGCATCGCATGATAGAAAAATGGTAAATTATGAAACTATTTTGGGATTAGTTTTGTTGAAATGCTTTTATTCAATTTATTGTAGTGAAGCAGGTATAAATCAAAGCACTATAAAAATCATAATAGAAATCACGATTTAAATCGTCCTGAATTTATTCACCACCATGCTGTTAACCCTCATGTTTTCTGGGTTGGAAGAATATTGTGTAGATGGTTGAGCGTGTTGGTTATTAATTCACGATAAGGAAAGAGGGGCATTTAAGACAAACAGACAAAGCCTGTCTTGTCTGTTTGTCTTAAATGTCCCTCTTTCCTTATCGTGAAAGAATATTGTATTGGTCAGCTTGATACAATGTTTTGTTTTCGATATGATAGTGCTGCAGAGCAGGTTTACACTATTGTGCCGGATGCAAAAATATATTCAGTTTAGTGATTTTTATTATAGGTAAATGATGAAAATATTATTAGTTATTATATAAACTACCATACGTTTAGCAATTCGTGTGAAATGACAACGGACATGGCAGTAAAACAGATAAAAATATCCGCAAATTATTTACCGTTCCCACTTAGACGACTTTTTTTCCTGAATTCATGTGTTGGTCACGTGTCAAAAATTCACGGGACGTCATTTCTTCTGCTAAATTTAGCGGAGGAACTGAATAGGTGTTGAGGTCACGTGGCGTCAATTTTACTGCTAAATCTAGCAGACAAATTAAAATTTCGTTTAGGTCACGTGACCAAGTCAGATGACGTCACTTTTTCCGCCATATTTAGCGGAGAAACAATATTTTTTTCTAGGTTGCGTGACATGAAGTAATGTAACGTAATTTCCCCGCGAAATTCAGAGGGGAAATAGCAGAGGTCAAGCAAAAGTCGGGACTCGGAATTCAGTTGTTCTGTTTTCTGAGTTGCATCGTGGGCGCGGCAGCAGTATTGTAGGCGTTACCGAAAAAAAGTAACAAAATACGTTAATCAGCACAGCAGATGATATCAAGGCCATACCAATCATAGCTGTCGCCCGTCTTTTGTGTTCTCCTCTACAGCATATATGTAACATTGCATTAGTAACTACTACTTTTCCCCACGGCATGAAAATTCCAAGAGCTGCTGTTTTGCACAAAGCCCTGGTTCTGTTGACAACATTAAAAACTGTAGGCTCAGATCCGTACTTCCTTTGGTTTTGAAAGTATTAGAACATCAGATAAAAGGCACTTCTGCAAATTTTTGAATCATAGAAATGTCTTTGTAATGCAGCAATACGGTTTTCAAGAAAAAAAGTCAACAGAACTGGCGTTACTTAGTATCAAAGAAAATTAATCAACATTTTAAAAATAAACTATTTACCCCTGGAATATTTTTAGACTAGAAAAGCGTTTGATTTCACTAAGCATGATATATTGTTTGAGAAACTACCGTTTTATAGAATTCGAGGTGTTGGTACGTACGTAGTTACTTATCTTGCCGGTCACAATATACGTGTTTTAATGGATACCGGTACCAAGCCAGAACAAATTTCGCATGGGGTTCCACAGCGGGTTATTTTAGGTCCTCTGTTTTTTTATTATTTCTATTAATGATATTGTACCTATCCTAAATACTCCTGAAATAGTTTTTGTATGCCGACGATAAGAGCTTTTTTTTTCTCGTCCATTTTTACGTCAGCTAGAAGTTACGGTTCACTCATGGCTCAACGAGTTATCGGACTGGCTTGACCACAATCACCTTCAGTTAAACGTTACGAAAACAAAATATGGAAGTTTTAAGCCACGAGGTAAACCTGACGATTGTGAAATTGTTTTTAAAAATTCCAAGACTCGGTGATCGAGCGTGTAATCGTTTATGAGTTGTTAGGAGAAATTTAAGCTGGACACCTCATATAAATAAAATGCATGCAAGCAGCTTGAGATCTATTGGTATTTTATACAAAATTAGATAGCTGGTTCCATGCTGGTTAAACCATCAGTTGCACTATGCGTTAGTTACTTTCATCTCCATTACTGTTTATTAGTTTTCTTGTTCAACAGCAACAAAAATATTGATAGGTTGTTTCTTTTGCAAAAGCTATACGTTGAACAGAAAACCTTGAGCATACTGTCCACACAGCACCATTCTTTTGGAGCGCAGATCTTAGCCGCCCGTTTCTGGCTTGAGCAGCGTCGGCGTAACCGTGAGATGACGTGACCCCCGTGAGGTCACGTGACAGCAGTGACATCACTTGACCTCCGTGAGGTCACGTGACACTGGTGACGTCACGTGACCTTCGTGATGTCACGTAACCCCCGTGAGGTGAGGTGACTCGGTGAAGTCACGTGATCCCCATGAGGTCACGTGACTCCAGTAAGTTCACGTGGCCCCGACGACGTCACGTCACCCTTGTGAGGTAACATGACCCCGTGAGGTCACCAGGGTCACGTGACCTCACGGTGACGCCGAAGGCACCGCCGTCGCAGTCGCCATTGGCGTAACTCTGAGCAGTAGCAGGCAGGATGAGGAGGTTAGGAGGAGGGGGGAGTATACGCTCCCCTCAGTACCCTTCCCTCCTTCTCCTCAAGAGCTGCGCTCTAATTCGGTTTTACAGGGAGTTGCACACTCTAAAAAAATTCCGTGAGTGAACTTTACCGCAAAACACTCGGAGAACCAATCAGCGCTACTTATGCAGAAGGCTCAGCGAATGATGATACCGCAGCATATGTTTCGACCAAAAAAGGCAGTCCGAGTTGTGACATTAAGCAAGCAAGCCTGACGTTTTGCATTGATTAATGTCACAACTCGGACAGCGTTTTAGGTCTAAAAATATGTTTTGGCATCGTCATTCGCTGAGCTGCCTCCGCAAGTTGCGGTGATTGGCGCTTCGTGTGTTGTGCGGGAAAGTAGAGGTACGGGCGTTTCTTAGGGAGGAAGCGGCTTTCGGATTTTAAACACAGTTTTCTTACCACTAAAAATAATAAGAGACTTCAACTGTTTTTTGACGCACATCTTCCTAGTAATACACAATGCAATCTTCGACACGGCTCCTATAAAGTAACTTGGTCTAAGACGAACTATGGACATTCACCAGTTAGCATACTTGATACCTGATTTCTTAAATAAAACACCAGCCGTTAGGAAAACAATCTGAGGTTGTAGAACAAAACGCAGCTTTAAAATTAGTCTACAGCGGGACCTTGTCTCATGTCATGTTGAGTAAATACTTTTAGGTTATATTTTCATTGTGTATGAGTTGAATTACCTGCCTCATTTATTTCCAAAGTATTAAGTGCACTGACGATTGTATAAGCATTGTACAAAACATGCTGTGTTGATTGTTGCTGATGTGCTATTTTATCTTCTTGTAATCTTTAATGATTATTGTTGTTTTTTTCGCCTGCTGAGCATTGTAAACGGGTGATAGGCCCGCGTCAGGCGGAGCTAATCTGCCTTTTGTCCTGTTACCATAGGCCTAGTGTCTCCATAAAGCCAATTCAATTCGATTAATTGGAAATGAAAGGAACGTGTTACAGTTACCGATATAAACTAACGCACGTTATCTTGGCTTTTCTTTTTTAGTTATGAATTGATATGTTTTGATGATTTCACGTTACAGGTGTACTTAATCGCCATATTTCTAGTAACATTATGTCCATGCAGACACTGAACATAAGTACTTTATCTTTTTATGGCTTCACCCAAATATTCACAAAAAATGCAAAGAAAAACGCAAACAAATCACTTAGCTTCGCGCCTTGAAGCACGAAAGAATATTTGTGTAATTTTGTTTAAACTTTTAGGAAGTAAAAGTAACTAGTAACGTAAGTACATTACCCGTTACTGTTTTGAAAAGAAGTAACGAGTACGTTACGTGTTACCGAAAATAAGTAACGCGTTACCGGTAACGTCGTCACTTGTAACGCGTTACCCCAACGCTGGCGCTGAGTCATAAACTCAAGAAAAGAACGTTGCACTCCGAAGTAGAACACGGCCCAATCAACAGTGAGACATCAGTCAGGGATGATGTCCGGCTTTTTATAAAGGAAACAGAGAGAAGAAAAGCGCTTTTACCTTGAAGGTTACATATGTCACAAACAGCGGCACAAAGCAAACGGAATGGTTTCGTCTCGTTGCCGTTACAATTCATTAGGATACGCGGCTACGATATTGACTGAAGAGGACACCGTGAAAAGCAGATCCCGTAAGTTGCTATATTCGATTTCTGCTTGTCGGTCTCTTTATGCATGATAGAAACCACTGCTATTTATATCGTTTCTTACTTACTCTTATTAGCGCCACCAGGTGCATGCTTAAGGACCATTAACATGCCATTGCACATTTACGCTCCTTTTACTTATGGGCGACCATAACCATGCAACAGGCGAGCCGAGGCTTGTGAGGGACCAGCTGCGCTTGGTGCTGAAAACGTCAGCAGCACCCAACCCGAATACACCCACGCGCAAGGTTGTTTAAGGAGGAACTTCTCGAAACCTGCTCTGCAGTTTCCTTACAAATTATAATATCTATCACGCCTCCAAAGTATTAAGCAAAGTTTGCTGAACAAAAACACTAAGATTACTTTAGGTGCCAGATGAAGAAGCAGCAGATGTACCCACGATTGCCAGCCTGAAGGATTCAATGTATCGAGAAAGGCGCTCATCGTAGCCACCGGCGGTTCCTTCATCAGCCGACACTCCGCAAGACAACGACGCCCACAAAAAGACAAAAATAGCAGAGCCCTTCTTCATCGTTCACAACGAGGTAGAGGGGCTTAGAGCGATAAACCGGGGTTCCGGTCTGCACTCGAAAGTGACCCCAATAAGGAGGCTGCCATTGTACGCAAATTTGACCACACGTCACATGACCAAACCAAATACGTGACGTCACAGAAAAGATGGCAGCGCCCATGCAGCGGCTGGCCCCAGCTGGGCCGGAGCTTGTCGGATGCTTTGTTGGTTGTCGTTCGTCTCGGCGAGTTGATTTCAGACGCGGAAGCCGTCATATGAGGCCGGTCGAAAGCGCGTTCAGAGTTCAGCGTGGTGTTTGACGTAGGTATAACGTGAAAATACGGAGAAACGGTGTGCATTTCGCTGGTGGCCGACCGGGATATTGCCACGGAAGAGACAATCTGACCTACGTTGCTCGGACCTCGGATTGATTCGGATACCACTAGGATATAATTTAAGGCGACGTTTCTGTGCTCTCGTTGACCATCGGAATCTTCGAGGTTTGCAGTGAAGCGTGTTCAATATATTTGGATACACAGTTTAGCGACGGAAATTGCGTGAGTAGTGCTTGGCGGTGTGTAATCGTGGTGCAGCTTCGATCAAATGACCGAGGGCTCACTTCGGTTGTGCGGCGCACCGGAAGGCTGCCTTAAAGCTGGTAGTTCCCGTGCCGTGCTGAATGATGCTGTGCTGCTTACAAATTGTTCCGGCGTAGAAGTGCACTTTCACGGAGCACAGGTGTGCGGCGCACCGAAGAGCTGCCTTCAAGCTGGTAGTTCCTGTGCCATGCTTTAGGTGATGCTGTGCTGCTTCCGAAATTGTTCCGGCGTAGACGTGCACTTTCACGGAGCACAGGTGTTGCAGTTGGTATTGATCCCGCTGGTCTGCCGCACGTTTCGTCAACACAAACGTTTCATCCACACTCGTTACGCGAATTGCAAGCTGTCCGGACATTTCACCGAGCGTGTTACGTACCCAGCTCACGCCGCTTTGTGGCAACAGTCTGCAGTGGCTCATTACCAGAAAAGTGGTCCCACATCCATTTCAGTTCAGTTCGTCCACGGCAGTCGCCAAACCCCGAAGGAGAGGATTTATTCGGACAGAATGCCACTAAAGCAATGCAGCTTCTTCAGTGGTCAGGATAGATTCTCTTCTGCTAGTTTTGTTATACTGTCACGGATCCTTGTTCCAGTCCTATCCTCTATCAATATTCACTATTCTGGGACACTGCAGGTCATGCTCAGCTGTAATCGTATGTTCAGGTGGAGGTGCTGGGCACTTTACCCGTAGCCTTTCACTCTGTGTGAACCCGGCGGCTCTTCAGCCGAGTTACCCGATAATGGGACACGGCTGGCGGACTATTCTGCGTCCTATACCCCTGTCGAGCCGTAGGCAAAGTCCTGACCCGAGCCTGGCAGAACAACCGCAAGACGACCGAGTACCACAAGGAGTAACCTCGGAAATACACCACGAAGCACCTGAAATCCGAGCCAGTTGCTGCTACCAGGAAAAACCACCGGAATTCGGTCTCCTGTCAGAAAATCCGAAGCTGACTAAGCCAACAATGACAAACCTGTAGCAGCAAACCGTGTCCCCTCCCGCCATTGTTTGCATGCCCGTCGCAAATCACACTCCGACGCTTTTTCACGCAAGCTGTATGAAGACGTCAAGGACTGGATTGAACAATATGACAGTGTCGCCTGCCACATTGGGTGGACAGACAACCAGCTCCTGCAGAACCTATACTTCTCGTGGAAGCAACTGCCGGCGCTGGTCTGAGAACCATGGATCCTCCTTAACGTCATGGGAAGTTTGCAAGATCAAGCTGAAGCGCGCATCCGTCAGCCAACATCAACGAGAGAGAGCCGCATTCTTGATTCTGTCCAGGACACTGCCCCAATGAGAGCGCCACCGCACTCGTGGAGGATGTTCTGCGCTTGATCGAGCGCCCACGCCCACGCCGGCCTTGATGCTACAGAAGCCAAGAACCTAAGAATCCCATGCGCCTCACGTGAGGGACAACACCTTCGGCAGCCTTGTCCGCAACCCCCCAACAACAGTCGAAGTGTTCATATCACTGAGGCTTCCAACATGGAATGTGCACTGCATGCCCGAGCCTGCCACTATGAACAACTTCCCGGCGTCTCGACACTCGAGTTGTCCAGCTACTACTTCGACGCCAGCCTCCCAGGCATCCACGACATCACCCACGACGTTGTCTGGGAGGAGATCAGGACGCTACTTCCTGCCATCAGTTGCCCGGCTTTTATTTTGATTGCCGAGATTGTTTCGGAACAAGTTTGACAGGTATTTTAACCGAGACTTCTGCGAGCGAAGCGGCATCTGACAAACCAAGGGAAACTTACGCCACAATGGCACGACGACCACCACCGGCTGCCCCTTAGTATTCAATGCCAATTCAATGAGACACTCTAACGCCGAAGCATTCCCGACATTGTGTGTAGGACTGTGCTCAACAAAGTACACCGAGGAAAACGTAGGTGATGCGAATGTGCGACCGAAAACCACTTTGCTACCACTGCATGAAGCCGACCATGTCTACCAAAGCAGCCCGTACCAATGAATTGGTCGGCGAGGCCTCGTGCAAAACGACCCTCGATTACGTCTCGAGGAGCGACCACGGGAGATTAAGGATTACCTTCGGCGATCTTTGTCCCTGATGCCTAAGGTGCTGAATCGAAGATTCTGAATCCCTGATTACCCCAAAGCTCCTCATGTCCATCACCTCAACAAGAGGTAAGCACGACAAAGCAGGTGAGTGGCGATGCAGTGACAGTGAATTTGGTGTCGGTTGTCGTCCAAGGACAATACCTAAAAATTTGTTGACACCAATTTTCTGTGTCCACTCCACGAAGCACACAATTTCAAACTTTGAGGGAGAATGCCCCTGAGTGACTTGAAGGAATACAATGGTTGGTTGCCCTCAAAAGTGAACTGCAAGCATCACCAGACTTGGATAGCAAACAAAAATTGTTGCCAGCTTTCAAGTCAACGGTACAGCGAAAGGCACAGCCACGTAAGCAATACATGCCCGAGCTTGCTACATTGATGCCGAAAACTACCAGGAAAATTTTCGGATTAGAAGCCAGCCCTGCAGCTTCAGTGCACATGACGTATGATTACAAGACAGCATCAGTCGGTCAAAGTTGCCACTCGACCAAACTGAACACTGACGTGCCAGGAGCGTCATCCGACAACAAGGTCTACAGGTACTACGACTGAACGCCTGACACGAGACTGTCGCAGAAAGAACTCGTTATGGAACCATTTAATAAGAATCAATAATTATGTAATCAAGTGGAAATAAACATATTTGATACACTAACCAGATAAACCTATTTCCGCTTGCCTTCATGCCTTGAGAGTCTACACACCGAGAATTGTGTCCATTGCACGCTCTGGACCTTACGAGGACACTCGCTTCTCTGACTCTTCAATATTAATTAAGCGGTCATACCAGACTGGCAGACTTCTTGCAAGGGGCTGCACTCGTTCAACCTTTCCTGAACATGTGGTGCACCCGAAAACCAACTGCAGTGATGTGAAAATGTTATTCATTAATTTATTCCTTCCAGGGGCCTTCGTAGGCATTGCAGAGAGGATACTTAAAACTACACACATGATAATAGCATTAAAGCACACTGCTGTAACTTGTTAATTGAAAAAACAAACACACCTCTGAGCATATAGTTTAATAGTATGTGTTGATGCATTGTTATATAGCATGACACTTCCTATATGTATGACACAATAGACCCTTTGCAGAACCTTTTCAAGCAACACAACCGTCACCATTTTTTTCGGCGCAAAGCACACGAATGGGCCCCAGTTCATGTCAAACGCCAATGCAGCATTCGAGTCCAATAGTTGCTGAGCCGAATTCACAGGGATGGCGGACATAACATTCTTGTCGAGCAAATACCCAAAGTATGAAAGCCTGGGGTAATTACAGTAGTAGCTACTGTAATTTGTTTCATCAGAATTTGGCAGACGGCAAAGGCTACGGTCTCGGTGAGTCAATACACACATTGGAGAGAGGCACATGACAGCATATCACCGGAGTGCTCGTCTGCACAGATTTGTCACACACCTTCGCTCCGTCTCTCTGATTGGCTCGAGGGGGCTGTGGCGGTTGGCCTTTTCCAAGTTACGGTGATGCGAAGTATAGACAGCCCACACTTTTAAAAAGAGTCTATTGAAGAGACCGAAAGGAATGGTAGTCAACATTTTTCAACAAGACTGCTCTCCAGGCAAGGGATGAACACAAATATGAATCATCTTATCCAGGTAATTAGACCAAGTAAATAATTGACCGACTAATACAATGCACTCTTGATGGAAAAGAGTATAGCTGCAATAAATCCTACAAAACAGAAAAAATGCGCAGTTAATCTATGCATGCACCAAAACAGTTGTTCTTAGAGCAAGTCGAATAGCTTTGAAGCAGGTGCCTGCAACGATTTATTCTTCCCCATACTCAATAAAACGCCATCCTCGTAGCTGAAAACAAGGGTGCACTTCGCACTCACACACACACAAAAAAGGAAGAAAAGCGATCGAACGTAGAATTGTGGATTAGCACAAAAGAATCGCAGGAGCTTCCTCGCTAAAAGTTGCTATGGTTGTTCGGTGACGGAGGGCTGAAACAACTTCCCTTAGGCCATAACGCGACGTATACATTTCGCGTAGATTCTCAGATATTTCAACGTTCAAACAAAGCTAAGAGAATGCGAAAATTTCATGTTAAAAGCACTCAAAGTTCTATCGGTCCTCGGACACATCCCGGAATCCGAGCACCGGTACGGCGATGCAGAGCTGATGCTGTCTCACAGGCGTTAATATCCAGATGATCCAGAGCGATCTTGCGCAAAAACGGTATAAAGTCTCATTCCTTCATATTTTCACATTATACCTGCGTCAGCGAGCACGAAGAAGCCCGAAGTCGTCGGAAAGCAGCTGCACATCACGGCTACCGCGCACCGAACAAACTCGCATCCGCCAGCTCTGGGCGCTGCCATCTTACCTGTGACGTCACGGCTCTTGGGAGGTCACGTGACGAGTGGTCACATTTGCGTAAAATATGGCGGCAACCGGGGGGGTGCCACTTCCGAACTTCCGGTTTATCACTCTAAGCCCCTCTACCTCGTTGATCGTTCACGACCGCTGATACCCTCGTGTTGAATAGTTGCCTTCGCAACACGAGATGGCATGCAACGGCTGTCGTCAGTTAAAATTATTTTTTTTTTCCGGACGAGACTTTATTTGTTCTACTATAGGGGAAAAATGAAATGCGAACAGAGGAGCGTGCGGCTCGCGGTACAGGCTGCGCCGCCTGGAAGTGAGCCCAGGAGCGAGGGTGCGTGGCCTACTCCAACGTGTTCACGCCCCTCCATCCGCGCTCCCCAAGCTTCAGCAGTGCGCCTCTTGGTGTGCTGAAAGCTATCACCGCTATCCTTGCTGGCTCAGCGCGTGCGGTGCAAAGAAGCTCGCCGCATTTGCCGAGCAGGCAAAGATAGCGGTGACAGCTTTCAACGCACTGAGAGGCGCACTGCCGAAGCTGGGGGAGCGCCAATCGAGGGGCGTGAACACATCGAAGTAGGTCACGCACCCTCGCCCCTAGGCTCACTTCCAGGCGGCGCAGCCTGTACCGCGAGCCACGCGCTCCTCTGTTCGCATTTAATTTTTGTCCGATAGTACCTTACATGTGTGACCAACTTGTAATTCTGCATGTTGTAATTGACGGAGTGCCTAGCGCAGCCGTTTGATTTCTGTTGTCGGGTCGGCTAGCTACAAACTTTTGCCCGTGCGTTTGAAGGGCTATAATTACATTCACATTTGCTGGGATTCCTTCCTTGACCCCTGAAAATTTCATGACGGATTTTGAGCAGGCGCTTTTTGGTGGTCTGCGTGTCGTGTTTTCTCAAGCTGCTCATCGCAAGCGCCATTTTCATTTTAGCGCAAAAAATGTGGGCTTCTGTTCAGGGGGCTGGGCTCCAAAGCGCATATTCAAGAAACCGCCAGCTAAGGGCGTCATTCATAAGCTCGCGGCATTTTCCTTTGTTTCGCCTTCTGACATCCCTCGCCCCTGAGCGTTTCTGCGTCGGTGCGTATATTGCTCGGTGTTTCGGAGCTTATTGGATTACTTGATTACTTTGAAGCGACTTGAATGAGGGCATTTTCCACCGGAACGGTAGCACCATCACGGAAACAGGAGATCCAGAACCAACATCCATTTGGAGGCATGGCAACGAAAAATTAAAGCCACGTCGGGAAGATCCCACCCGATACGCTTCGCGTTCGTTCATTTCATCGACAGAGACGAGGTCCAAACAAGAGTCATCTTGCTTCAAGTTGGAAACCGGGGAGCCGTACGTGCGCGAGGCCGCAAGTGGGCTAAAAAAGTCAGAAAGCTGGGGGAGAATGAAGTACGTCTTCACAGTGTCGTCATTTCGCTTTTTTTTAATTTTTGAACTATGCTCAAGCTTTTTATGAAATATAGGCATTGCTGAGAGCTTTAGTCGGAGAAATGAGTGTGTGACAAAAGTTGCAGTCGATTCTTTGTACCAGTGTGTGATGTGTGAGAAATAAAACCAAGGTACGTTTGTCGCAAACAGATGGTATCCCTCTAATCGAATGCAGAAAAATAGTTTCGAACAAACCCAAAAGGAGGGAGGGGAGGGGAAGGGTGCTAGTGCGTGCCTGTACACATATCTTATATCTGATGGTATGTTGGGGCCCCGAACAAGGTAAGAAAGGAGCGTCGGTCTGTGTTGCGAAGAAGTGTTCTATGGTTCGGTGACGGTATCAAAGAAACGACTTATTTGGGCCATGACCTTGCACTGTTTTAATGTCGCGATTACATAACACTGTGTAAATGAATAAGAAAAGAATGACATATGACTCAATGTGATAGTGCCAATCAAAAGCAATTGGGGATTTGTCTAACCAAATCGCTTCTGTTCGCGCAGTCAAAGCCGTTGGCTTTATTTCGAAGTAACCATTCGTTTTACATTTCATATTTGTACATTTTTTTATTTTTGTAATGACAGATGGCGTTGTAAAAACAAAACTAGCTCCTTTCTAATTCGTTTTCCAAAAGGTCGGTATGTTTCTTTTAGCTTATTTTACTTAGAAGACTCAATGCCAAGTATTGCACAATTTTACGAACAATTAGACCTAGAAACATCATTGCATCTAGGAAGTACTACTTTTCGATGATAACCAAGCACCATTTTCAACGGTGGTCTAATTTGTGATTGAAAAAGTAATAAAATATAAATATTCTCGTTTAATTCTTTATGTTTACAGACGAAAGAAGATGAGTATTTTATTGTGGAGGAAGATAACCTAGTCGCAGCGATCGACTCACTAAGAGCCTTTGGACCATACACTGCAAGCACCACGTTCGCAAGGCCCGCCGATTTCTACGTGATGCTCGTTGGGTAAGCAAGATCACGTAATTCAGCCCGAGGTCTAGTTGTGCCGTGAGGCAGAGATAACATGCTCTAGTTCCTTATGGCGATTCAATGCTCCCGAAGGATATGTGATAGAATACGGCGGTCGTGCGACAATTTTCGGACTTAACAATAAATTACGCACTGCTGAGATCATATCTTTGACTTCCATAACCTCTCAAAACGAATTAGCTTTTATTTCAACTCAAAAGCAGGCGTAGAATTTGTTTTTCGTACAGAAACGAGCACAGTTAGCTTTCAACTCGTTGCCGGAACAAGTGGCCACATGATCTTCTATTACGGATTCGAGGCAGGCAAGTGTCACAACCTTGGCAAAGGCCGGTGCAGTATTACTACAGGGGGATTCAAGGAAAGGCCAGGCTCTTTATATCGACCGCAAAATTCGGTTTCTTATCCTATCGCGTTCCGATTTTGTACGGCGTGGGCCACAGGTGGTGCATTTTTTCTATAAAATTCACAAAAAAGCGAGCTTACCCGAGCAAAAAGTAAAGAAAGAAAAAAGTGAAAGCCGTTTACAACTCCCTATAACACCGAATTTGAGCACAGCTCTTGAGGAGGAGGAGGGAAGGGTACTAGGTGGGTGGGTCACGTGACGATGCCGATGTCGTTATCAGTGACGTCACTGCTGACGTCATCAGTGACGATAACGATGCGGATACCGATGACGTCATCAGTGATGATGACTCTGACGATGCGGATGCCGGTGATGTCATAAGTGACGTCACCGATGACGTCATTGATGACGATGCGGATGCCGGTGACGTCATCAGTGACGTTACTGATGACGTTATCAGTGACGATGTGACGATGCCGATGTTGTTATCAGTGACGTCACTGCTGACGTCATCAGTGACGATAACGATGCAGATACCGATGACGTCATCAGTGATGATGACGATGACGATGCGGATGCCGGTGATGTCATAAGTGACGTCACCGATGACGTCATTGATGACGATGCGGGTGCCGGTGTGACGTCACTGATGACATCATCAGTGACGATGACGGCATCGCATCGTCATCAGTGATGATGACGATGACGATGCGGATGACGGTAACTTCATCAGTGTCGATGACGTCGTCGGGGGGGTCACGGTACCTCGGAGGAGGGGTTCATGTGACCCTGAGGGGGTCACGTGACCTCGGGGTGGTCACGTGACCTCACGTGACCTCTGGGGGTGTCACGTGACTTGGGGAGTCACCCGACCTCTGGGGGTCACGTGACCTTGGGATGACCTTCGTGGTCACGTGATCGTGCGGTGACCTTTTGATGCCCTTGGGGGTCTCATAACCTTGGGGTGACCTCTACTACGCCGACGGCGACGCCGCTGAAGCCGGGAATGGGCCCCTAAGAGCTGCGCTCTAAAAGGCTCAGCTCCTATGGGAACGCAGCGAAGCCACAGGTCTTAAAACAACACGGCGCCGTTTCGCACGGGAGACAAGAGATGGCGCAAGCGGTCGCGACGCCAACTGCCGCCAACGAACGAGCATACGACATCTTTAGCAAACAAGGAACTCTACTTTCTACGCTGTCGCCGCCTGCGGAATGCGGTCCGCTTTTGAGTCGAAAAGATCGTTTGCTAAAGACGCCGGCTCTCGGCGCCGTATGCTCGTTCGTTGGCGGCGTTCGTTGCGCCATCTCTTTTCTGCTGTGCGAAACGGCGCCGTGTTATTTGAAGACCGGTGGCGTCGCTGCGTTTCCATAGGCGCAAAGCCTTTTTCTTTCTTTAGTTTTCCCTCAGTTCAATTCGCTCTTTGCAAATTTTACAAAAAAATGCACCATTTGTGGCCAACGCTGCAAAAACTCGTAGCACGATAGGATAAGGAACCGAATTTTGCGGTCGATTTAAAGAGCCTGGCCTCTCCTTGAATCACCCTGTACAGTTGGGCGATTCACTGTACCGCAGTGATTAGACGCAAACTACTACTCAAATGTTCGTCGAGCTATTTTTTTCTCACGAGCCAATCTCGAGTGATCACTGAGTTCCCGTGTCGAATACTCGAGCCGCCTTCGACACTTTACCCCATATTGTGTGATCCCCGTAACTACGTCCTTAATTTTTTCGAAGCAGAATAACATTTTACCAATACACGGAAGCCGTTGTGCTAGTAGTGTTTCTTGGGAGTACAGTAGGATATATCGAAATGTTTCCGAAACGAATATGGAATGAAAACAAAACCATTTCAAGTTGTGGTATTTGAAAACAGAATCCCCTCGAGGATGAACGCACTTGGTGCGAGGTCTTTCGAGCTTTTCTATTTACTCTTGGATCGGAATTGTTTAAAGACCTCAAATACGGAATTGAATTCCTCTGTTACCTTTTCATTCGACCGAAATCTCTTTCTAGTCAAGACATATTGACTTTTCGGAAAAATATAAAGTGTGAGGGAATTCAAACTTCCATTCTGCTATGTTTTTTGTAATCGGAGCAAATACCGAATGCAGATGATTTGCTACGCATTAAGAAAATGCGACACCCATCTTGCGAAAAGCTTTCTGTTTTGAATTCGATTCATTACGTAAAATATTATCTACCTGGTGACAAGAGATGCCCAAGGCTTCCTCTATTTTACGCACCTTTATTGGGCGACATGAAAACGTTTCCTCTACAGTGTCTGATGTGCTGCCCGTTTCAATGTGTAGCGAACCTGATTCTTCGCTTAATGTGTGCCACAATGCTGGAGCATCAAAACCCCAAAGACTCACTGTTGGAAACGAAGACGATAAATATCAAGGGCACCAAAGCTGTATTTATTTTCGTTTTTGTCCTGTTTATATATATATATAGATATATATATATATATGTATATATATAATATGACCATTGGGCCTTTGATTTTACTTTTGATTAAAAATGCACGAGGCTGTTTCACTCAAACGCTCGTCAAAACTAGACTAGAAGATAAATCGATTTCATATTTACATTCCCTTCGTTTGATTTAGTTGGATTCCGGAATGTTTTCACTATGTCCTTGCACAAGAGAAGGTAAAGACAGCGCACACACGAATGGCATAGAGAACCCAGCACGAGCGCTAGAACAACGAACCTTAACAAAAAACCGAAAAAAGTCTACTCGATCATAAACAACCTTCCCATATCCTAAAATTGGGCGTAGTAAATTTTTGTAAGCAGGCAGTTCTTTGCTAGGTGAAAAACACCCGAGGATGATTTGTTTTAACCTCCACAACTTGACCTGCAAAGCTTTGGTATGTTTTTCTTATGTCATGCGTTTCATTCGTAATACTGGCAGATAAGTGTTCCACTCATTTTATGCTAGTACCATCTAGATTACGGGTTCAAAGCAATAATACATTTTCATGTTTTCTTGAAAAACAGACATCTTTATTTTGATTTTGGCATAGTTCAGTTATTAGGAGGCGGTATCTAGTCATACACATATGTGTTTATATCTGTCTAGCCGATATGTGTTCAAGAAAGGACACATATGCGCTGATATCTGTTTCCCCCTTGTCTTCGTCTTTCTCTGGGCTGCATTTACCTTACCTAGTGATGAACAAACTCGCCTGCATCGCCACCTTTGCTACCCTCGTACTTCGGTCCGACTCGTTCCAGCAAGCTTGTGTAAAAAGCATTTCAATCCGAAATTGTAACATGCCCTCTTTTTTAAGTGCCGCTTAACTTGGCTTTACGGCAACGCGACAAGAGACGTGTAAAAAAGCTTTGTTGCCCCTCAAAACGAGGGGTAGATGTGCATAATTTAGTCTAATACGCGCTGCATGCTGGAAGTTATTCATGTATTATTTCCGAGGATATTAAGACCCTTTATTTATGCGAATCCCAGTGATCTCAAATTGTCAGTATTAGGCTGTCGTGACAGCTTCTTTGTTACGCCCTCATCGCCGTGTAACTCACCTGCAGAGACAGCATAAATGTAGCTTTCACGGCTTTTCTAAGAAAGGACATGTAAAGCCTAAAAAGCACAAACTATATGTACATTCACCGTTTCACGTGATTAATGTTCACAGCAGCAGGAATGCGCATAATTATTATTTTCATATTTGCATTTCAGGCGCAGCTTAGGGAGACGTGACAAGAACACTCAGAAATTATATTCTGATATTAACGGTAAGAGGGTGGGGTCAGAAGATGCTCCGGACCACACATTTATGCTGAATCTTGAGAAAATCGGAGTTTAACCAATTATTTCCGAGATATGTTTAACTAATAACGATGGACATTCGCCGTTTCTGCTAGTTAGTAACACGAATCACTGAGTGGGATTTTTAAGTTGGTAGCAGTTTTCACAGAAGATGACCTTGATTGAATAAAATTAACATTTCTTGCTTTGAAGCAGTTGGAGAAAGTCAAGTTAAAAATCTTTTTAAAGCACGTTTTGGCCACTTAGTTCAGAAATAAAATTTGACATGAAGGGTTGTCGTCAGATGCTGGTCATAAAAATCACATTCAGCAAATATCTCTTGAAAGTTTCACTTATATTCGTGGTGATCTTGCTACAACACGAACCGCGAAAATCAACAACAAATTATGACTACATTTTTATTCTACGTAAAACTGTAAGGCTTCAAGTGTCCGCGTGTCCGCAAAAAAAGTGTTTTTCATGACAAGACAGCCTACGCATTGCCAAACGCTTAGTGCCTTCCAAATGGAGCTCTAACGGTACAACCTAATGCCAAAGTTTTAAAACTCACTGTTTGCGAATTCGAAAGTTAGAAGCAATTTTTTTAATTTTACACTGGCTAAATGACTCCCGTTTTCGGTAGCCGACGCCACTCATTTTCATGCGTTGCTGGACTTCGTCGACTGCCATCGTCTTATTGTGAATTTCCTAAAACTGTTCATAACATTTGAGTCAGCAAGTTGTGAAACTTTGGCATCAGGTTCGAGCACCGAGCGCTACACTTGGCCAAAGACTGAGCGTTTAGTAATTCGTAATTTAGCTTTGCGCTGAAAAAAGTAACTGTAGATGTTTGTTTGTGTGTTTGCTTTGCTTGTACCTTTCTGAAAACAAATTGTCCCTGTAAGCACGCAGCCCCACTTCTAGACACGGCTTGTTTCCTTGGCATTTGAGACATTTGCACAAGCGGTCATGCCTCGGCTAATCATTAACTTTAAGTGGCTAAACGTCTCATAATTCTAAATAGCTGCTTTCCAAAGAGGGGGATTTTCACATCACAACGTATTCTTACAGCTTGAAAAAAATCTTTATGGAATGTTTTTCGTAAGCAACAGATGGATTATTATTTCCAGGTATCGCCTATTCCGGAATGATCTGCGTCCAAGGCGTTAATGTGGCAATTTGCGAGGAAGAACCTCCTCTGTTCTATGGATTCACCACAATAGCCCACGAAATTGGGCATTTGTAAGTATCTTGTCGCTTCCTTTATAAACGCATGTGCTCAGCGTATCACCCGGGAAAAGCTTTTTTAGTCACCGTTGGTGAATCCCATGCCTTTTATCATCGCTATGGACAATGCGATATGGGCCGATAAGAAGCGTGACCATAATGAGCCTTGCTTTGCGTTTGTTAATTTGTCTCTGATTATAGTTTTGTGCATTAGATGGTTTTCTTAGCATGAACATTATCTTCGCAGGCTCGGGAGCGCGCACGATGGAAGTGGTCCCTTGACAAAAATCCAGAATCATCCTGGTGCTCTTGGCTGCAAGTACCCAGATCAATACATTATGAGTCATGCAGCGAAACGTGGACCGCCTTTTGCGTTTTCAAGTTGTAGTGAAGCGCAGATGGAATTTGTTATGAAGTAAGTATTTGCTTGAACTTTCCTAGGCGCTGGCATCATCGAACCTTTATTTTCCTTTGGACCCGTGACATTTCCTATGCTATTATTTCACCCTAACTTTGAATGCATCGTTTGCCAGTTAACGGGGATGTTACTTCCAATCGTAGTTACTTCAATCGTAGTTCACTTAAAAGGCAGCTAAATTCACCAAACGAATGACGACGCTAAAAGCGTTTCCATAATACCGGCACCATGTTCTTTAAGCTGTCAGGGATAGTTGAAAGAAACTTGCAGCTCCCCTGTCATTGGAGAGGAAACGAGGCTGCAAGTTCACAACGAAAATACATTGTATTGTGGTTGTGCTCTTATTATCGCTATAAACAAATTATGTGCATTATACCGAATTGAAGAAACATCAAAGCCTTTACCAAACGGTAGCTGAAATCATTAAACATGACAAATAATTTTTCTTTTTAGAGTAATAGTACGTCCGTCGTAAACGAACTGAACCGAAAGAACGATTACAATGTTGATTGATTCGACGCCCTTAAGTCCCGGTCACACTGAGGCAACACAAGAAAAACGCGTTTCTGGTGACCCTCTCACATCGCGGCAACAAGAACAGCAGGGCAACACATTGCTGTCACCCGGAATCCGTGTTGGCCGATGTGTTGTCCGACCACCCTATCACACCGCGCTGACGGCGGGCCCAACGCTTGGAACACTCCGCCATCTTGATTGTTTACCTTCGTTCGTGTGTGACGAGGCGTCGCCGGATATGCCACTATTCAATGTGCTAGAGCGTTTGAAGGGCCGGAAATTGCTACGGGACGACATCAACTAGTGACTGTGGCTAGAAAACTTGACACGGGGAGTATTTTCCACCCTTTATTTTATGAAGATGTTCTTCATTCGCTGACAACGATTTAGCCCTATAGGAGGAAAATGAAATCGCCGATATATGTTTGGAATCTACGACATCGTATAAGTTGTTTCTGCTCAGTTTTTTTTTCTTTCATGCAACCCTATTTCTATACACCAACTCATGTTTACAAACAAACCGCAGCGCCCGGAGCGCCCCTAGCGGACGCCACCGGCGCCGCGCATGCGCGATGGGGGTGTGGGCAAAAAGTTCGCCGTCGCCCATAAACAAACCATTGAAATGCGATGTTGTCGGCGTCGGTGTGAGTCCCCCTTCCCTTTTTCGCGTTCGAATTGTTTGTTCTACGTCTTCCTAACGATGTCTGACTATCTTGAGCGGCGTCAGCGAAATTACCGAGGCTCGTTACACCGCAAAACTTCGCGTGAATAATGTGACATGCGGCGATTCATTCCGCGCGGACGCCGCAGATTGTACGCTAAAGCCTGATTAGCATGATGAAATTTCGCTCAGAATTTTCAGTCGCGACGCCGCTCGGGCGGCAAAAGCGTGAACCGTAGCTGAGATGGTCGACGTCGATACTGAAAATCTAAAGCAGAATCGGACCAACTGAATTAGGCATAACAAGTCGGTGTTGGTCACTGGTAACAATGACCAACATCTCCTCGTATTTTCTGTTTACATCCAGCCTACTTACCAACCTTCAAATTTAAGTCTTTTGAGGCCTGCACTCACTTCTTATCGCAAGTACCGCGCCAACATTTGGTCTACGGACGGGCGTCGTCTAAGAGAGCAGACGACAAGCAGAAACGTTTGAAAGAGCAGACGACAATTCGAACAATCAGGCGGCCGTTTGAACTTGAAGACGCACTGAACGTAGTCCCGAGGTGGTCCCCACAACTTGACAGTTTTTTCGCGTTCATGTTAGAACAAAACAAATAAATCTGACGGCCACAAGTGTCCGTGAATTCAACCCCAAGCGCTTCCCGCCCAAGCAATCGTTGTCCGACGGCGTCTGCTTTTCCCTTTTCACGGCACATATCCAGACTCTCGGACAAACCGAGCACGTGAAAACTGACCTTCAAACCTTTCTCGACACTTTTGGTACGGCCCCAGTCGCGGCGTTTTGACGAGAAGTTAGGTTTTAGTCTGGTTCCTTTCAAAACAACGCAGGAATACACGTCTGGCATGGGACTTCTGCCCACAGCCCCAGACCGGAAGTGCGACCGACGCGCCACCACCGCGCCGTGACGTCACTGAGATGAGTTCGTGTATACTGTAAAATTTAGTTAGCACCTGCAGTTCCCTCTAGCGTCTTTTGCAACGTGGTGCAAGCTGAACTGACAGTCTACGCTGTATACTTGCTTCCGCCTGCTTTCTGATCGCTTCATTCCCCAAGACGTCCTGGGGATTTTAGAATCAATTCAGGTGTGTGGTAGCGGCTGTTTCCTAGCGCCAAACAAGCAGGCTGAAATATCGCGTTCTTTGATTACATTTGCAAAGTATGACGAAATCAACCAAATGTGTGTAAATAAAATAATGAAAGCGAAAAATTAGCTCTTCTAATCCTTTATTGAACACCTGCGGGGCCTTATTAAAACTAACTCAAAATAATTTGCATTGCAGTTAACCCCAAGCACACTTCCAATCCCTTTCACTTTACTGATTTCTCAGGAAACGAGCTGGATGCTGTTTACCTGTGCTAACGATTTTGCAATTTCTTTTTGTGAAATTTTTTTTGATTAGTTAAATGTCTTTAGATGAGACCTTTCACGTGCTAGTTTGTTTACCTGAAGATTGTATACTAACTCATACGGCTGCAAATACTATGTGTGCGACTGGTATTCAGAAACTAACAGAAAATCTTTGACCAAGTTAAGCTCCAGTCCCTGATATTATTTCAACGCAAGTGCTTAGGCTCTGCAAATAAGAAGCTTCCTCTCTTCTGTGTTTACTTTTCCAACAACCCTTACGTACGTGTAAAATTCCTGCAATATGGAAAGAAGCAAAAGTCACCCCACTTCTTAAGACCGGTCAAAGAAATGAGTTTACGAATTATAGAGCAATGTCTCTGACAAACGTACCTAGTCAGCCGAGGGAGCATGCAATTTTCTGGAATATTGTGGATCATTTGTCGGACAACAACTTGCTCTTTGTAAACCAGCACTGTTTTCGGCGGTATCATTCTTGCGAAATTCAGTTCTTTGAATTTGTCACGGACCTTCATCAGAACCTTCAGTCTAAAACAGAAATCCACGCAATTTTATGGACTTTAAAAACTTTTGACTGGGTACCACATCGACGTTGTCTTTTTTATTTACGCGCTTTGGAAATAGAACCACATGACATACTGTGTAATTGAACTTCTTCGTCGACGGCTCGCAAAGTGTCTGCTATGAACGCGAATCGTAATGTCATCGAAAAGTTAAATTAACAGTACCACAGGGAACCGTGCTGGGCCCACTATTTCTCGTTTTGTACGTAAACGACTTGTCCGCTACTATCCAGTTCACAATCTTTTTTTTATGCAGATGATTGTGTGATTTACAGAAAACCATGCAGCATTCATGATTGTATTGAACTTCAGAACGACTTGATTACAATTGAAGCCTGATGTCTAATGTGGCTAATGAAGATAAATTTAAAAAAAGTCACAGTTTTAGTACTAAGCGAAGTTCAGCAGAGTTTAACACACACTCTCTTTGATGGGGTTCTTGAACATGTGCATACATATACCCAGGTAGCACACCATGTCGGCCGATACTGGGATTACGTCGGCCAGTACCGGGAGCTGTACGGCGGATCCCGGCCAGGGACGCCGGTAAGAAACCGATCCCGGCCGATATCGGGGACTCGTTGTCTAAACTGGCCAGCGCCAGCCGGAAAGTTCCCGATGCCGGCCGACATCGTTTTCTTGCTGTAGTCACCGGCCAGTCTAGCCGTGGAGTTTCCGGTGACTGGCCGATATCGTTTTCTTGCTGTAGTCGCTGGCCAGTCTAGCCATGGAGTTTCCGGTGACTGGCCGACATCGTTTTCTTGCTGTAGTCACCGGCCAGCCTAGCCATGGAGTTTCCGGTGACTGGCCGATATCGTTTTCTTGCTGTAGTCACTGGCCACTCTAGCCATAGAGTTTCCGGTGACTGGCCGACATCGTTTTCTTGCTGTAGTCAGCGGCCAGTCTAGCCGTGGAGTCTCCGCTGACTGGCCGACATCGTTTTCTCTTTGTAATCACCGGCCAGTTCAGCCACGGAGTTTTCGATGACTGACCGACGTCGTTTTCTCGCTGCTTTCACAGGCCATTCGAGCCATGCAAGTTTTGATATGTAACCGACATGGCTTTTTCGCTGATATAGAAACTATATGATGGTTACAAATGACCGTTAGGTTGGACATGTCTTCAATATGCTAAAAGGTGACACCTAATATTATCCTTGGCCTAGTATTAACGCCGCATCATCCTTGAACCAGTTAACAAAGGCTTATTTCAGTTTTGTTAAAAAAGACGGGATCAAACATGGCTGTGGAATGAAAATTCAATTTGGTTTACATCTATTAATTTTTTAGAGAGCAGCTCTTAGACGCCCGTTTCCGGCTTGAGCGGCATCGCCGTCGCAGTCGCCGTCGGCGTAACCGCGCGTTGCATTATGGGAAACGTCCCATAATGCAACGCGCGGGTCTCACTCATGACCCGCGCATTGCATTATGGAAAGCGTCTCATGATGCAACGCGCGGGTCGGCGACGCCAACGTCGCCGTCGGCGTAACCACGCGTTCAGTTATGGGAAACGTCGTATAATGCAATGTGCAGTCTCATTCGTGACCCGCGCATTGCATTATGGGACGTTTCCTATAATGACATCACAATTGACGTCACATGTGACGTCACAAGGGTCCCGCACGTTGCATTATGGAAAAAGTCCAATGATGCAACGCGCGGGTCACTCGTGACCTGCGCGTTGCATCGTGGCGGCGAAACTTGCTTTCGATGAGTCGGGCGAGTCGGGCATTTTTACTGCGGCACTGCGCTTCCGTAGAAATTTCCACATGTTCTCAACGGCAAGTCTCAGGGCTTACACAGGGTTTTAAAGAGCTTCTTCGACGATTGACTACGAACGAGTAGAAAGCGTGTCTTCAGCATGTTGCCGCCAGCCTCCGAAACGCTCCAAAAACGCGATTTTTCAAGATGCAAAATCGCCGATCGGTGGCTTCACTCTCGTGCTGCAGCTGCAGCGACCAAGCGGGGATGCGCGATCCAGCCCTTTGCCCAGGCAGATGCCGAGCGCTCCGCGCAAGCGGTCGTTCAGCGGTCGGCCTCAGTAAGCGATCCACCCAGTTGCACGCGCTGCCACCGCTTTCTAATGGCGAATTCGCGTGGTCGCCTCTCTCCTCTGACCTCGATTCAGCAGAGCGCCCCCTCCTCTCCGCCAGAGCTACTCGGGATCCTTTTCAGCCGATCACAACTGCTGGCTTCAGAGCGCTCCTAGATTCTCAGAGCAGTCACGGAATTCATATTTCTTGACATTGGTAATGCGTTAAAAACAACACGATCTTACAGCGTACGGTGGACGACTGAGCAAATTTTACGCTCGCAACGTGATGAAATAAGTGGTGAAACGTAAATTAATTTACGCATCAACATTAAAAAAAAAAAAAAAGAAGAAAACGGCAGTATGCGAATTGATTTTCGCAGAACGGAACGAAAGCCAACGCTTGGAAAGAGTTGTCAACTCATCGCGTTTTCGTCCGTGAACGCGCAGCGATAGCGGTCATGCGTGCGACAGAACAGGCAAATATAAAATGGTTAATAAACCGCATTTTTGCCACGGCGAAATATCGTGCAAGCATCGCCATGTGGCCAAAATCACAGTGCATTATATTCGGCTCTCCCTTTATTTTAGAACACAAACCTTTGAACGCACTTTTACCAAACCTGAAAATGTCTTGAAGCGACCACAAAACCCGGTAAAACAGCGGCGAGCCCTGCGAGCTGTTTCTTCGTCGGTTAGGCTTAGCGGATTCACCGCCGTGAGATGAACGATCTCGTGAAAGCACTGGGAATACTTCACACGTAGACTTTTTCTGTTACGGTCGCAAAGAAATGTCGTCCCGTCCGTCGTAATCCTCGCACCGTCGAATTCACAAGCACTTCGTAGAACCACATTTCAACCGCCGTCATGCCGTGCCCCGCACACCACCACCGAACCACAGACCACTGCCGGCCATCGTCAACAAAACCACGTGATCCCCGTCCAAGTACCACGTGACGCCTGCGCCACTCCGCACTCCGACGGCTACACACGGAGTGCCAAAGAGCGCTCTGAGAGGGAGAGGCGTCCTCGGAATGAACCACCCGATCAGGCCGCAGCACTCTCTTTCAACAACCCGATCACGCGCGCTCTGGAAAGAGCGCTCGAGAGCGCGCAGAAAGAACCACGCGAATTCGCCAATAGCGTCTGCCCTCGCTTTTTAACAGTTTCGGTTCCCATTGCTATTTTGCTGAAAGCATGAAGTTCTGATCGGAACTTCATGCTTTGATAAAATGTCCTGCCGTCGTGGCGCTGTACGTTTTGCAAAGGGGCTGTTAAGCAATACCAAACACGCATGCCGTAAAGCGACCGTCATCTCCGCAGGCGAGTTCCATCTGAGGGGAATTTGTCGTATTGTCTTCTAGCAAACGACATACCTAGCTCTTCATCCGAACAATTGTGCACAACGTCTTCGACGTAACGCCATATCTTGGGCCTCTTCGCTGGCAAGGCGAATGAGTCGGCAAAGACTTCGTCGAGAACGGCTGCCTCGTCGTCACTCGAGCTGGAGCTAAGCTGGTATCTTCGTCGCTGTCGCTGATTTCGCTGCTACTGCGTTTTATTAGACGATGTCAGCGCCGCAGTATGCTCGGGCCAGTCGGTCATGACAAGAGGAGCGAAAGCAAGCACAGCAAGAGAGCCCACCCAGCAATCGAAACAAAAAACAGCGAAACTCCTTCATTTCCCCGCGGCAACGTTGATAACGAAACTGAAATGTTGCGAGTGACTATAGATCGTACTCCCCCGAAAAAGGCTGCGCGGAGAACTACTCCGGGTCCGATGGTCTGTCCGAGGAAGACACAGTTTGTTCGGCACATTCGTTTTTTACATCATTCTGCATGATCGTAATCGAAACATCACGTGCACCCTATATTCAACCACAAAGGGTCACTACTTCCATAAACCCCTGCGTGCAACACGGCGCGCGTTGCTCTTTGGGATCTAGTTGACCAGGGAGGAGAGTGGCATGGTTTCGGTTTCGATCGGCAGCGTGGACTATTAACGGCCGTGATCTCACGTTTTTTGGTCTCGAGAGCATCATTTTTGGTCTCTAAACTAACCTAAATGGCCAGACCTCGAATCTATAGCACAAGCCCGAGACGTATAGCTTGCCTTCACACATGCTTGTTGTATTTTTATACTCTATCGAGCCTTTCTGTTTGCGTTTCGAGATATACGTGCTGGGAATCTCGACGCTGCGTAGCTCGGGTATCTTGCTTGTGTACGAGTCAACAAGCTGTAACGACCAATAAGTTTGCATACATCGAGCTCGCACCTTTACAGCTGGTCAGGAAGTTTGTTTGTTTTATGCGTCCATAGACAAAATAATATTTTTTGCACCTACTGTTTTTCTTAATACGCCTGAGTACGTGAGGTAAAACTTGGAGGCACCATTGAAAAGCTCAATTTGAACACACATCTTATCTCTTATCTGTACTGACTGCACGAAGCTAAGTCCCCACCCGCTTGCATTTCGCTAATATTCAACATCGCGTATGCACATAAATTTTTTCTGCAATCATATAGGCACATTCCCCCACACAAACCGTTTTAAGAAAGCAAAAGTCGAGCAATTGTGTGAAGAACGTTGCACCGTTCGCCGGAAGTGCGTCGGACGGGCGTGAACCTCTATGCGGTGTGCCAAAGGAACAAAATTATTCAAAGCGCATTTGACGGTTGGTAATGGCCGTAATATTTATGTGTTTGCTTTCTTCCTGACTGAGTATGCCGAGATAATTTCAGACACACCGTTTAGACACAAATCTTGGGCGTCAGTAAAAGCTCGTCCAAAAAGGCTTAGCGAAGAGTAGGAGACGCTTGTTAGAGCCTCCGTCGTAGCTAGCCGACCTCAGCGTTTGCGAAGACCTAATCTCCTATCAGCGTAAAATTTGAGTGGGCGATATATGATGACACGAGGAAGACACCATAGTAATTTGTGTGCAGGGAAATTGCCCCAGTTTTCGTTTTGCCAACCATTTCGTCGTTTACCCTGAGACTGGGTTTTTTTTTTTGAAGAGCAGAAGTAACAGAAAAAAACAGACAGGTCTCAGGGTAAACGACGAAATGGTTGACAAAACGAAAACTTCCACCAGCTAGCCTGTACTTTGACTCTTTTCTCGTTTCGTTTTGTATCGTTCGAGAATGAATGTATTGTACGTTCGTGAAAAGTCAGATCATCGAAAACTCAAGCGGCGCATTCGGTCACGGCGTGATAGCATGAAAGGAAGCTGCTCAATCGAAACCGAAACTGAGTGGCCAACTAGTTCCCAGAGGGCACTTCGTCGAAGCGTCATGTACTTCTTTGTGCCCCCGTTTTTTTTTTTTTTTGTTTTTTTTTTTTGTTTCTTTTTATAGAGTAGCACAGTAGCACAATTATATATTTCCGACTTCGTGTTGAGACTAGAACAGACCTCATCCAGCATCGAGCCAGCTGTTGATAGACTTTGCTAGAAAGCCGATCCAGCATCCAATCCAAAGCCGGACAAGGTGAGCAAACACAAATGGCGAGCCGGACGTTGGCGTGGTTCTTGGCATGGTTCAGGTACGGTGGCTCCAGGGTTGAAAAATTGTATGTGACCGTGGTGGCGAGTGAAAGCGCTGCATGTAAATCTATGCGGGGCAGAAGTCGCTCGAAGTTACCGCCTGTGCTTTGATTTTGATGTTCGTGTTCTGTCGGTTTCGTCGTATGTAGGCCTAGTGAACCAACTTCCGCTCAACAACGCTTGCTGGTGGTTGACTCGACGGTGTTGACGGCCCTTCGCCGTATCCCGACGATCGTTTCGTCGGCATGTCCCGCAAGACGGAGTAGCCGTCAAGTAAGAGAAATTACGAGCAGCAGGAAAGGGATGCGGCCGCGTATTATTTCGTAGTGGCGAGCGGCGGCACTTTTCTGTTTACGTTCGCGCACGTTTTTGCATCGGCTTCTGCCCGTTCGTAGTGTAGATGCCCTTTGCCTTTCGTTGGATCGCGCTGTTTCCACGCTTCGAGCGCACCTTCGGGACTCCCGGCCGAGTATGGACGAATGTCGCGCCGCTAGCCCGGCGAGACGGCGAACGTTCGGCGGACCCGCGCGGCTGGCACCGCGCGGTGTCCGGTGATCAAGGCGGTCTCCGGGGGCGGCCGCGCCGTGTTGGTGGAGGCATGCTAGCTCGCCGAGACGCTGCTGGCGGGGCATCGGGTTGTGCCGTCCGCGAGACGCTTGTCCGTTATTTTATTTATCCTTGCATCAGGTTTTAGATTATGACGGTAAATTTGCATTGTTTGCCATACTTCGAAAAGTCGTAACAATTTTTCTACAGGCGACTCCTAGAGCCGCTCGTCAAATTTTGCGGCACGCAATACAACTTTTTTTTTTTTTTCGACACAACATTTTTTTTTTGTTATTATAACTTAGCGGTATATCGAAACTTTCTGCTCGTAGCGCAATCGCACCAATGCTGAAAAATTCCGCACGTACTGGCTAACCGTCATCATCGTAAGCTCGACTCGTTTTTCCGAGTTCACATCAAACAAAACTAGGTTCCTTCTATGAAAATACGGTGTACCGTTAAATACCGGGCAAGCGCGCACTCAAACTTTGGAAATAATCGCAAAAAAATGGGGGATAGGTGCTTGTCCGGTCGTCAATTTTACATATAAATGTACTGTGCGTATTTTCTCAGATCTCACAAATTTGGTAATGGGTGCTTAATGTGGAATGGGCGGATGCACGGTATTCTACGGTATGTCTAGGCAGTTAGCGGCATCCTACGCCTTGGTAAGCACAACCGCGCGTTGTGAAGTCCACCACCGGCGTGGCACAGGGCCCCGTCCTTACGTAGCATGTCGTCATATGCAAGGAATGTATACTCCGTTCGCAACTAAGCTGAGACTAGAATCTCCGCCTTCAGTGCGAGCTCGCTGGCTTCTGCAGTGCTTTGGTTGCGCGTGCCTGCGTGATCGCACTTGTTTTAGCAAGGGCAGAAAGCTTGCGTTGAAGGCGGAGCTTCTAGTCTCAGCTTAAAAATGAACGGAGTATACTCGAAACGCCAGTGCCATTGCTTGAAAAACTGGATGTAAATAAGCTACTAATTGCACGAAACCGCGGTATCACGAAACCGTTGCAAGTAAAAAGCTACAAAGCATGGTGTAAACAGACCTTTACGCGAAATGAGCACCGTTTTTCTCTTTTACTGCTACTTTTATTACTTGGCGTATACCGGAATGGGACGCCGTCGTGTTTCAATGTGGCCGTGCATGGGGATATAGCCATGGAGTTATTATAATATATGCTAAAGGTAGCGAAGACCTGACAGTGTGAAGTTACTTGAATGAACATCATGTCTGACCACGCCTTTTATTCTAGTGAGGAGGAGTACAGTTCATCGAAGAGAATGACGAAATCACGGTGGCTTCCGTCCCGTTGTGGTTCGACTTGAGTATGAAACAACGGCGGGTGGCCAAGCAAAATGCCTGGGGCGGACATCTTGTCTCGTATGCGACCGGGCCAAGCACCAGACTCTGATTGGCCTTCGTTCAGAGCATCAAGTTTGCAGAAATACAGTAAGTATTATTTTGTACTGTTCCTTTTCATCTAAAGTCCTGATAATGTGCTAGCACACGTTTTTGATCTGCCCACTGTTAGCATGCTTGACCAGATTAGCTTGCGGCAGTTGCTCAATTTAGTTAGCTCCATAATCTTCGTAGTGACACATGCACAATTACAGTAGTGACCGAGTTCTTCAATACGCTACTGGTCACAAAACTTTCTCGTAATGCTGTGGGAAAGCATTGCATGCTGCCAAGAACGGCCGTGGTGCTGTCCTACTCTGGAGAGGTTCGACGGACAGCTTAGAGTGTTGTTTTTAGGTGCAGCAAGTTCGCTTCGGCGCTGTGCTGTGCAGCTTCTGTTTGTACCTTGAAATGTTGTACCAATGGCCCGATTTTGGTGTTTTGTGAGATTGAAATCTCGGCAGGCTTGTACTGAGGGGGCTGACCTTTCTTTAACAGACACGTCGCCTGCTAACGTGAGTAAAGAGGGAGGGTTTGTCTGCCCTAGAGTGTCATTTGCTGCGAAAAACAAGACGCCGCTGCGTCGTCTGTTACCAGAACCGAAGAAAGGTGGATCATCTGTTACACACTGTATGCTGCAAGTGAAACGATAGAAAACAAAGTTGCTTTGGGAACTTCTGCTATTTAACAAGGGGTGCAATTGATGACCTGTGCTTTACTTGGAAGTGCGAATTCATTCTAAAGCGTCATATGCCTAGGCGCCAGGTATCATGTGACCACAGAGCAGCCGCTTGCAGCCAATTTCGTTTTCTATACCAGGGCAAGTGTTCTTAACGGGATTCTCTCCCATTCTTAGACGGTTGATAGTTAAAAAAAAGGCCGTCCTGAAAGCCCAGAAAATGGCAGTTCCAACAAGGGTACAGGCTCCAAGCTAGGCCTAATAGGCACAAACCTATATATCAGATTTTTAAACTGGTGCTTATCGCAGCCAAGTGCAGCGCGTCTCGCGTGTGTCGCCGACGAATCAGTATTTTTATTTCCTTTGATTGTCAAAAAACATTATAAAACTTTGTGGGAGCATTCGTTTTGACCATACAAGCCAAAACTGACGTTCTGAAAATTGGGGCCGTGTCTCCTTTTCAGAAAGTTTATTTGATTAACACATTTTTTTATTACATTTATGAATATTGCATACAAATTATAATGTCTCTTAAATTTTTACAAAAATTTGAAACACTCACTGTGTCTGGCAACCGTTCCAAAGCTACCCAAACCATCCGAAACACCTGAAGGTTCAAGCGTTCTTCTGAAACTTCCCGAAACCCAAGTTTCTGAAAAAGTTTCTTCGCATCATCAGTGCATAATGTTGATCAGCAAAATGGATAATGCTTTCTTATGCCTTGGTTATCTTGCAGCCTTCGACGCTCAGCTGTTTAGGCCGTGATAGACCTGCACATCCAGAATGGGCACCTACAGCAGCAGAACAGGGAACTGCAAGTCTGTTGGGCAGGTGCTCGGGCACGTGGTGTCTTTCAAGCACCAGGGAGAGCAGGCGAGGCCTGGGGAACAGGTGACGCCCTAGGAACTGGCCAGGCCTGAACCACCCGAGCTGTTCCTGATGCCTCTCCGCAACATGGAACAGCTTAGTGCTGCAGAAGTGCAGCTGAAGAACTTCACCAACAGGACACTGCCGGTATTTATGTGTCCTCTTTTTCACAATATTGACGGGTATAAGGCTGCGATTCTTACTTTGTGGTTTAACTTGTGTTATCTGAAGTTTTATGCAAACGGGGTTGGAATGTGGACTGAAGCCTTTTACCGTAATATTTCAAATGGATGCCCACCCAAACTATGTTTTAAACACAGGCAGTGGCAAATTAAAAATGAGTAAGTTGCCGTCCCTTCATTACGGGCCTTCTGTTATTTATAACAGCAGAGTGCATGCACAGCCAATGCACATCGGAAGGCTATTTATTGTAAGGGGTACCCTTAAACTGAACCCTGCGATAGAATTGTGTCAAGGTGACGCAACGCCAGTTGCACGTTTTGCAAGTCAGCTTTAGTAGCCTGCGTAAAGGTTTTGCAATTGTTAAACTGCGTTTCATAGAGGCTACTGAAGGGAGAAATGATAAACGGTGGCCACCAAAAATTAAATATTTGTGCATCTTTACATTTTTGAACAGTTCTTTCCACCCGAAGGTCGTGTAGACAAGAGGCCTTCATGTGCATCCTCATTGAACGGCATTTTAAGTCTTTTTCAACTGCCGCTTCTTGAAATATTTTTAAGTAAAACATTTCACAACGGGGGAAGTAAAATCGCCCAACACATTTGCCTTTGGGTGCTTACAATATGTCGGCCTGCAAATAATCATAAATCATGCTGATTTGCTACGACACTTCTGCCCGTTTTATCCTTAAAAGTTAAATTCCGCACCTGCAACAACTCTCGCCGTGAGTATGTGTGTGGAGCACGCACAAACCTGCCTGCATGCTTTTTGTGTTTAATGCTTGCTTGACAGAAGGATCGAGATGCTGTAGTATATTGTGGGCTTCTTTTGGTTTTGTTCCTGTTCTCACTTGAGGCTATAGTCAAGAGATCTAAATATTTAGGGCGATAAATTCATTTGCGCTTTCGGCATCTGCTACAGAAGTAAAGGTACATGCTTGAAAATAACTTTTAGCCTGGTCTAAAATCGCTTTTGAGCGTGCCCACCATATGCGTATGCCCAAACAAATTTGTAAGGGGTTGCCAGATAAATCTTAATTCCATCTTTACTTTAACTTAGTAGTGCATTTCCAAAATGAGATGTTAACCAGTCCTAACCGAAGGTCACCCTATGAGAGGAAATCAAATTTTCCAAGGTGAAAGAGTAACTGTCATTGCATCCGCTACTTTATTCAGGGGGTGTGAGTGCATGCGTAGCTGTGTCTCCAGGCATAGCATACGGTAGTCACACAAGCGATTATTACACGAGGCGAGCTTGAGCGGAGTAAGTTGGTTCATTGGCCTACAGGGCCACCACTGAGTCAGCACTAAACAAAAATATGGAAAGGTAACTACTCATACTGTGCTGCTGTTGCCATTTTTTGCAACTATGATGACGGTTGGTCAATTCCTGCCTTTTTATGCCTTTTTCAATTCCAGTCTTCGTAAAGTCGTAAAATAGGTGATAAATTTGCAGGGTGACTAACCGGCAGCTAGACTAAGCTTTAACAAAGTCAAGATGCGCAGGGTCTTGAATGCACTGTTTTGAGAACCACATACATTATTAAAATTACTGAGTGGATGCTTTTGGGCAAAGAGGATCCATCAAAACGTTTGCACAATTTGAACGTTGCAACGAATTTGACTGACTATTGAGATTTAGCAGAGTATGGAGGGAAATATTTTAATCTTTCTTGTTTCGTCTAAGACAAGTCGAGTTGCCATAAATTCTAATATTTTTTATTCTCTCTCTAGTAAATATTGTAAAATTTTGATGCATGTATAGTGTGGCTTGCTGCATTTACCTGGGCATTCACATTCTCTTACTTGAGACATGTTCATACCATTGTATGTGCATATAAATAACTTTATTGACATATTGAGAACACATTTTGTCTTTCTAGGAGGGGCAGCTCGTGTCTCTAGGAGACAGCAAGAACCTGCAGAAGGTGGTGCGAGAGATGGTGGGACGCCTGTTCTCAAAGCAAGTCCAGGAGCAGTTCTCCGGCCCTTCTGGGCTACCAAGGAAAGTCAAGGTTCAAGGACGCCATGATGTGTAAGGTGGTCATCGGTAATGCATATTCTTCACTAGCTATTAATTTGATGGTATCTCTATTGGAGCTGAATAGACAAGCACAATCTTTGAAATATGTTGACAATTAAAGGGAAACTGAAACACTTCTGGACAAAAAAACGAGTTATAGGTGACTTCTGGCGTATTTTTGTCCTGTGAATCTGAATATCACTTTCGTTTTCCCCGAAGGTGTAACTAGACGCGAGAAAACACGAAAAACCTCAGAGCAGCCGTGACGTCGTACTAGGATCTTTGGGGCGCCAAGCACGTGTCGCTCGTGTGGGCGGCGCGTGCAATTGCAAGCTTGCTAGTTGTATTTTTCCACACTGACGCCAGTTGTGGCGTCTGTTTCTGACCTTTTTTCAAATTCAAGAAAAAGGTCAGAAATAAATTTTACAAATTTATTTCTGACCTTTTTACAAATTCAATTTTCCGAAAACTCCCAGCATGACGTCACGCCCCAGGAAGGAGGGGCTTCAGCTGTACTTTAGAAATTAATTTCTGCTTCTCCATGCACCAGATTGAAAAAATAAACTCGATATTCGTGATCCTGGAGGCCATATCAAGACGATTTTGGTGTTCTTCCTCAAATACAGAACAGCTTCAGTTTACCGTTAAGTCTTGCAATATGCAAAATTGGAATCGTCAGTTCCTGTCGTTTTTTTTTTTTTTTTTTTTTAATTTGACTTGCATTCTCTATTATGAATATCTCCTGTGTTAGCATTCTCGGAACCTTCATACTGAAAAGCAGCGTTTTGAAGGAACTGTGAAAAAAGGTTTTTGTTGGTCTTTTTTTGTTATCCTGTTAGTTTCCAGGTTGAAAATCTAATGACGACCATTTAGAGGCCTTGGTCTGTAGAGTGTCAGTTGGAGAAGTTTTGCTCTTTATTTAGCCACTCATCTCTGCACCCCACCCCGTTTCGCCCCCCATTTCAGATTAATAGGATGTTGCGTGAAATAGCCATATGCCTCCGTAGAATCTGCACCTTAGCGTGGTAGCCAAACCCAGAATCTCCACCTCTGTGGTGCTCTCTTTCTGTCACCTTTGAATTGCAGGCTAGGTGAGGGACCCATATTTACACAAAGGAAACGCTCGCAAACTGCAGTGTTTGAACAGCACCTTGTGTGTAGCTAATATGCAAGATATTGGCTTCCCCTATCCCTCAACTAATCTGTGTGATCTGACAATTCTCTTTATAGGTGCCATACAAAGTCGCACTCCTGCAGCGTGGACGCGGTGCAGAAGTGGCTGACGGCCAGGGAGGCGGGCAAGGGCAAGAGTTAAAAGGACGGACACTCCACTGGTGGTTCCAACCGCCTTTGACGATGAGGGACACTCTGGCTGAGGAGCTAGCTGCTATGGATGCACGAGTCACAATAAAGAATGTCACGGTAAAAAACATTTTGTATGTTCCCTTCTTGTACTACCCACAATATGCATCTGGGCGACAGATGAATGGGACATGTCTCAACGAGTTTACAGTAATTGCCATGAGTATACTGTATACATGGAGAAAGTCAATTGTTCACACAGAATTGTTTCTTAAAATTGCACAAATACTAAACCGGCTTTTTTCAGTTCAAGTCCGAAAAACATGTTAAAAACGGTCAGCACCTATAAAAGATATGAAAACCAATAAAATGGTTTGGACTGAGAAATTTAGCATTTCCACGTTTAAGTCAATTTGATCTACTGAGAAGTTGGCTGTTCAAAAATGCAGTAGGATGTCATTCCTGGGCTTTAAAACCTGACACAGCTAGCATTCTGCTGGTTCTATGCAGAGTACACTAAACGACGCATACGCTGGTGCTGATCCGCAATTTCGCAGGCACTGACCCGCAATTACGCTGGCACTGATCTGTTTTTACGCTGGGACTAATCCGCAATTGGACTGGCTTTGACCCGGAATCACGCTGGCACACTGATGGTTTCCTACCGTACCACCGGTTCCATGCCGGGGATCTGTGTCGGGAGCTCGCTGGGAACATCCCGTATTCCCGGCATCCCGGTTTCCCAATAAGGTCCCGGTACCGGCCGGATTCCGGCATTGGGCCCGGCCGATGTCGCCCCTTGGGGCGTTTCCGGTACTGGCCGGTATCGCTATCCCGGCAGGCCAATACCGCCCCATCCCCAACCCGGCGTGTTGTGCTACTTGGGTAAATATCTTGGGGTTCATTTCACATCAAACCTGCCTTGGGAAGCCCGCATCAATCACATAAGTGTAAATGCAAATCAGATCCTCGGTTTTTAAAGTCGAAATCTTCACATGGCCAACTGGGAAACAAAACTTGTAGCATATATCACCCTCATTCGATCTGAACTTGATTAAGCTTCTTTAATATGAAAACCACATCAATTTTATTTGACAGAAAAACTTGAATCAGTGCAAAATAAAGTCACGCGCTTCATTCTTAAAAACTACACGCTCACAAGCATCACCTCACTAAAGGAAAAACTCGGAATACCAACTCTTACACACAGAAGGAATATCTCAAAACTAGGATTTGCACACTATTTACTACCACTGCGCATCAAAAAGAGAACTGTATTGCCGGGCTGCACCACATATTTCCGCGCGTACTTACAGTTCGCCAAAACTTCATTTGGTCACTCCACGAACAAACCTTTTTAAATTATCCCCATTACGGTTGGCTACATATTGATGGCACTCCCTTCCTTATAATACTGTAATCATCCAAGAATCCCCTGGTTTCAGAGCTTCTCTTACCACTTATTTAAACGCATAGCAACCGTGACACCTGCTTTCTTGTTTTATTTCTTTTCAGTTTGTGTTTTGAATAATGTTGTACGTGCCCCCCGTTTAAGTAAAGCCCCACGGGCGCCTGAAGATATAATAAATGAAATGAAGTCAAGAATCATTATCCTAGCGGTCGTTTTATTGCTTTTTTTTATCCATTGCTTTCTTGCGTTATTTTAAGAATACTTTATCAGCAGGCGAGCATAGACATGCCATTTTATTTCACTAGCAGTAATGTGAGGTGGTCTCTCGGTAGTTCCAATATCAACACCAGTCTGAACGTTCACGACCGCAGCTGTGACCATTCCGACAAGCACTTGCCATAATTATGCAGTAAAAACATTCATAAAATTATTTTAGCTGCACCACAGCCTTAATTATTGTTGGACAACGTTTTCCAATCCTTTATTTCAGTAAGCTCATAAGAAAACGAAGTTGATAGGAAACTAACTCTGCCCTTAAAGCTATCTGTGTTGTCTTGTTGTCGGCCCGAAATTCGCCCAGCCAGTAATCAGAGCAGCATAGGTTGTCCAGCGCAAGGTGCTTCTGTTTTTGTTGCCGAAAGCTGTCATACAAACGTAAATTTTTCGTTGTCATTCATGTTGTGGTACTGTTGCCGCGATGTGACAGCGTTGCCGGAAAGCATGGGAAGGGAGCAACAATTTGCACGATTTTAGGGAACATGTTGCGTTGCCGTGTCGGTCGTGTTGCCTCAGTGTGACAGGGCCCTGAAAAATTTTGTTGGCAAGGATTTTGGATAATGACTCCAATTAAAGAGGCTTAGTATATTGGCTGCCTTCTGCTAGTTGATGGATGCTTTTCTCTCTTTCTTCGTGTGTGTTCATTAAAATTTAAATGTTGTATTATTAATCTAATCTCATGAATCAGCGAAACACCCGTTATGAAAATATGCCCTGGAGAAGAAGAACGGGGGGCAAAGGACAAACAAATATCTCCAAACACAGTTAATTTCGCCTAGCTGCGTTGAGATTTGTGTTTGTCCTTTCTCCCCTTGTTCTTTTTCTACAGCAATTATTTTCATCATGCTTTTCTAGCTCGCTTGCACCTTTGCATTATTATCATTATCATAATAACCTTGATAGGCAGCCCTTTTACCCTTCCGTATTGAAAAATCTCAGTTGTATGGGAAATTTCTGCGTCCAATAAACACATATGAATCATACAAGATATGTAAGAACATATAAGAACTATATAAGATGTATAAAAAAACTTGTGAGAAGTTTTCATATGTTCTTATGTGTCTTTTATAGTTTTTACGGTTCTTATATGGTTCGTATATTTTCTTATATATCTTATGTGATTGATATGTGCGAATTGAACACAAGAAATTTTTCATACCCGTGGCTTTTTCACTAGGGTTGTCGGTGTTCGACCGGCGAAAGTTGATAAAACCCGTTTGCTCTACTGACGCCTTGCTCCTGATTAGGTCAGTTAGTAGAGAGATCCACTGAAATAGAGAGGTTCCTGATTCGATACCAGGACCAGGCGAATATTTTCTGTCGCGCACCAGTCACCTAGCTCTGTTTGGAGATTGGTGTTTGTCCTTTGTCACCGTTTTCCTCTTCTCCAGGGAATATTTTCATCATTCCAGTGCAGCTCGCTTGCACCTTTGGATTAATTGCATCAAAATAAAACCATCTGTATTTCTCCCATTGCACACACCCAAATCTCGATATATTGTTATTTTAATACATATAATGATCGATTCTTGCTTGTTTGCAGACTACGTGGAGAGCAATGCTGGAAAACACAATCCGACGGTGACTTATTTAACGTCACCAAGGAGGTTGCGAGCCGTTTCTTAACACCGGAAAGGTTTTGCCGACGCATTCACTCGGAGGAATTTTATTCGGCCGTGAGCACCACACCCATTCCCCTTTGTTCCTCTTCCTGAAATCCGATCAAGGAGAGGATTTCAGGGAGAGGAAAGGTAAATCCGCAGCATGCTGCAGGTCTGTCCAAACAGGACACGTTATGTGCAGCCACAGTATTTGCTGTCGCTGCAAATGAATGGTCTCATGCCGTTCCAATCCGCATGCAAACGTTTTTCTTTTTTTTTTTTCTTTTTTTGCTGGGGGAATTGCTATTCACGACATGGGTTCTTGGAGAGAGGTTTTAAGGGTGCTGATTACGTGTATTTGGAGTCACACGCTATGCTGGCTGTCGTCAAGACCCCACTGATGTTGGCAATCGCCAATCGTCTGAAAACAAGGGAGAGAAGGGGACGATAGTGGAGAGGCGAAGAGGAAAGGCGTGCTGTTTGTACGGTTAATGCCCGCAGCAAACTTCACGCCTTTTAGAAGCGTGCACACTTTTTTTTTCGTGCACGACATTTTTTTTTGTTTGTTTTGGAAACCCTTGAGTCGGTGCCCTAATAAACACGTTTCCAATAAGAAAAGTTACCTTTTAAGTAATGCCGATTATGTTTGTGCTGTGTCATGAACATACGTTACATCTCAGGCCTGCATAGAGCTACGTTCTTTATGGTTCGAAATGTACAATCTCAATTTTTTTCTTTGTAAGAAAGAAAAAAGACATGTTTTAAATTTGTTTATTCACATTAATTCAAACGCCTCTTAGGTATCGCATATATAAGGACTAAACCGTTGGTTAGGAAACCCAGATATAAAGGGACGTGAAATCGCTAAACATGTACCGGAAATAGAACCTACTTCACAACAAATTATCTTCCATAAATAATAATGCAAGTACCACTAAAGTTTAATGTTTTCACCCAGTAAGAGATCTTACAGGCCCATAGATATAAAATTTGTCAACACCTCCTTATTCGCTGACCATCTATCTCAATTGTAAAAAAACATTGCTTTTGGAGACCTTCAGACATTTGCTGTAGTGTCTTTGCTTATGTGCACATATGTTCTACAGAATTTGATATCTAAATTAATATTGTAAAAGTAATCAAACTTTTGTCCTACAGCAAATATTTGAAGTTAACTGCCTTTCTTGCCACAAATAATTTCAGAGTATGAAGAACTGCGTCATAAAGTGCCGTCATTCGAAAACCTTTTGGTCCATAACGGAGAACACCTACTTCGCTCCATTTGGCTACCCATGCGGGCATAATGGCGAGGTAGGATATCCAAGATACTTTCTTTTTAAGATTTCAAGCAGCTTGGGGGGCATAGGTGTTTCTGATGAGTGCAGAGAAGGGAACCTGTCAGTTAGGGGAGCTAGAGTACCAACAACATAAGAAACGCATTAAGTGCCGGGTACTGAACATCTTACTATTGCTCGGTAGCCAATAAGATCTCGGTATCAAAGGATAAGAGCGTCGAAGAGCCGATGACGCTCTCAGGATCAAGACCATAATGGTCCACATCCTGCAATCATTCAGCTGACCGCGACTCTATGTGTGCTTCAAGAACGGCTTACCAGTATATATTTTCCTAGGGAACACTAGGTGGATAATTAATGTTATATATATTCTTAGTTAGCTTGACTCTTTAGAGGTGCAAGTAATATCCGGCTCCAATTAATCTTCAGTGATACTCTGACTGTTCTTTTAGGCTTTTTGGATTTGTTTTCAAAAAGGCTGTGATTGCTACACTGATAGTCTGCCATCTGTAATGGTGCAAAAATTATAATGTCGTCCCAGCGACCTACAAAGTACACCTGAGTAACCCAGGGCGGATAGATTGGGCAAAAAAAAACGTGAACTTTTCTTTGTTTCACCATCAGAGGAAGATAAGCTCCTCTACTCTCGGTGATTAGACGTTTCCTTTTCCCGACTGTCGTCTTCTCTGAAGCTCCCTCTGGCATTGTGGAAAGAGTGAAGGAGTTCGTGAAGGAGCTTAATGTGCAATTTTTAAATCTACCCTTCTCGAAACCATTTTTAAAATATAATTTAGGCCTTTTTTTGTAAAGGTTTATGGGGCGGGTTTATTAAAATGATGGTTTTTCAATTTATGGTAAAAATCGGACAGTTAAAATTTGGCATCGAATGTAACGAGACAACTAAGCCTCTCCCAGTTTTGCAATACAAGCGGTACATCGATAAATTTTTTTAGAACTGAGATCAAAATTCATATTTCACATGTAGCTTGAAAGAAAGATACAGACACTCAAAAGGTTTTCTAAAATTCTATCGGGGTACATGTGTACCGCGACACTGCTTAGTTCTGTCTATCTCCGATTCCACATTGAACAGCGAGGATCACCAGCAAGAGCAGTCTTTCGGACTACGTAGAAGAAAGAAAGACCGCAGATTGACCAAACACCGCTTACCCATTTTAAGCATTCTTAGTCTGATGTTAATTACCAACAACTCTTTGACGTGAAGCTCAAAATAATTGGAACTGTGCTATCTGATGGCTCGTTCGAAGCAACCAAACCCATTCGGCATGCCACATGTTGCTCGCACACACATTATAACCGGATGGAAAACAAATAAGGAGAGTTCGTCACAAATAGAGAACAGGTCAAACCTACGTAAAAGTGATATTGACGCAGGAGGTGCTTCTTCTATGTCAGTATTTAGTGAGTATACGTGTATGTTTGTCTTGTCTTAAGTTGTTCGCACATGAATACACAAATGTACTACAACTATATATTTTCAGACTTATCTTCTTGCTAACCTTGTCCGATTTTTTTAATGCTTATTTTTAACGTATATCATGCTCCAAAAACCGAAACCAGACCAGTACGCGTAATGGAGAGATCCTACTTTAAATCTTCTGCGTGGTGCTTAGAATCGCGGAGCAAGCATAAATTAACGGCTGGTTAATATTTCTCGGTGTCTCGCCGCGACAAATTTGAAAAATCTGATATGAAAATTGTTCCCTCTTTTTCAGCGGTGCTGGTTTGGAAAGTGCAAAATTATTGCTAGTGAGGTGTCTTGAACAGTTACAAGGTGAGAAATTGTGGTCCCAAATATCCATGCTCATGAAGAAGTATAAATAAAAGCGTTTCTTTTTGATTTTTGCATTAAGTGTTATATGAGAAAATAATCACAATCACCATATACGTTTACAATATCTTCTTACAATGAAATGCCTATTAGAGCGTTTTATGAACTTCATTTTGCTTTAGATGCAAAAATAAGACGAAAAACGAAATACAGAGACTTGACCGACCGGGTCGTTTTTCTTTAATTCTAGTAGAACTGAAAAGATTCTTCGCGGCAGCCATTAGTCCATGTCCTGATATCTGCCGGACAACAAATTAATGAAGAGCGAGAGCACTGCAGCAACTTGTATCTGATCATTCGAGGCAAATCCATTTTATTTATCAATTGCCCCAGAATACACAACAGCATACACATATAAAGCATTTGTTTCGGTTGCGCAGGATAGCTTTCTGGTTATCGCGCATCTTCTCGCGCGTGTCAGCATATTTTGTCGACATTGCAATCCAACGTCTTCATCACGTGACAAAAAAAATAAAGTGAGCAAGAAGTAAATCAAAGGAAATGCTGTCTCATTTGAAGGAGTCATGGGTAAATTTAAAATACAAATTTAGTTCTAGATAATAAAACCGGTTTTACTTTTTGCACAATCAATCTACGTATCTCAGAAATTTAGAACTTCATGAATAAAGCGAATTCAAACGCATTGAAACGCCGCTGTGTGTAGGAACCATCTTTTTTGTCGACACCGTTTATTGCCAATCGCGTTGTGAGCGGCGCTGTCACATTACGACGATCACTAATCGTTGCGTGTCGTTGTGGCGCACCAAGTGAGACAAAGCACTGTGAGAGACTGAAAGCAGAGTTCAATCAGCTTTGGTAACCCAAGACCCGACACAAGTGTGGTCCTGCTTGAGGAGGCTCGGAGTGAAAGCAACGCAGTCTTCGGCTCGCGCGGGGACGTGTACCGATGTTTCAGTACACCACAGGCGCAAAAGGGTCTCGGATGAAATGCTGGATGGATGTGCAGGAAAGTTCGCGGCGTGCTAGACGAGGTCTGACAAAAGCTTTTTGACATGAACGCGGACGAGTACCAGAAACAGCAGCCGTCAGCCTAAAACCCTTTCTGCAGCTCCCTTCACGCCTGGAACCAAGAATTGCGCGACAAACCGGACAAAACACATTGATTCCCCAGTTGTGTTTTTCTCAACAGAAAACAAAAACAACAACTGCACGATCGTGTGTTGATACCAAACTAAACGCTTTTCAGGTTACAAGCCTCTCGGCTCTTCAGTCTTTTCCCTCTGCGCGCCCGTGGACTGAAATAATATTTTATTTTAATAGCAGTAACTCGTTCTGTCAAAAAAACGTGTAATTTTCGTTCTACTAAATAAGAACAAAAACACTAAATTTTTTAAAGAACTTACAATCAAAAAAGAGGAGGAGCGGACTACACTCATTTCAGCCAATCACCGAACGAGCCTCAATTGATGTCATGGTCCAATCATAAGCTGGATTTTGTCGCTGTCTAGGGCGCCAATCTTCTGGGTCCCGGTGTAATTGTTGCTGGTTGTTTTAAATTAATTTGTGCGCCGCGCAAGAGCGAGATCGGGCTAAAACTTCGTTAAAATTACCTCCAAGACACCTGACACGTATATCAATCAAGACACCCTGTTGGAAAATCTTGATGATGGAAATATTATGAAAAAAGCCTCATACAAGCGTCTCGTGTTATGGGACGTCCCATACCAACCTAGTGGATTATGTCGGAACCATGAAGGCCAATGGAAGCATGCATGTGAATGGAACCATGCAGGGGTACTCAACTATACAAGCTTAACGTAATCAAACAATAATTTTTCGAGGGAACCCGGTCAGTGCAATCCCTGTAGGCAAAGAATAACATTTTCAACTATTCATCTCATCATCCTCTCAGCTCTCTCTTCTCACATTTATGAAGCCCCTCATCCCACCTTTTTATCCCTTAATCCTTTTCCCTGTCCAGTGTAGCGAGCTAGGTCAAAAGTCCAGCCTTACCTATCTGCCTCACCCTCACCACTTTATTAATAATAATAAAAAGAAACGTAATATGGAACATCCTATACCAGCGAAAAGGCGATGCCAGCATGATGGAGCAATGTGGATGAATCCACCCTCATGGCCCCACCATTCTGGTATCGCGTTTTTCAATGCGAAAGCATGAACTGTCTCATGGAGAGACCCGACGTCATCAGCTTTGAAACCATGCAAAACGGCACCTTAATGAAACCACGCGCAAAGCTAGCCAACGGCACCATTTAGACTTCGGTCCCATTGGCTGGTGCGCGTTGACGAGGCTCCCATTGGCCGCTGCGCCTCAGTTTGTATGATATCATCCTGACTCTGTCATCACACTCTTATGTTATCAGTGATCACCGCGTTCGCTCGCCTCTTATCGGTTGTACGGCGCGTGGCAGTATATACGGCGCATGAAACAAACCAAGGGGTTGGTTCTGCTGGGAACTACGTTACTGTCTGTTCCATCTTTGCGCCGCAAGGCACACGAGATCCTGAACGATTGCTCTCCCGATGGTGCTGCGTGTCCGCGAGGCAGAGGCTTCACCGTTCCACGCCCAAAATCAGCGCGTTGTACGCCGCAGATTAAAAAAAGGGAGCAAAGAGCGGCGTGCGTGCTTTCGCATTCGCAACTCATAAGAAGTGGGTAGGTGTACCTTAACCATTTCTCACTAACATACAAGGCGATTTTTTAAAGCTTTACATAATTGTTTAAAAACGTCGTGAAAGCTACACTTATGTGCTTTGGGCATGTGAGTTTTACGGACAGGGGTACGTAGTACAGGGGCCTAATCGTAACGATCAATCGGATAATTACATACAACGCAGCGGTGGATATAACGCAGGGGTGACATTTTACGCGTTGTGTAAACAACGCTTCATTTGGGCGCGTTTCCAAGTTTCGATTTCTTATCGGAGCGCATCTCTGCGCCCACCGTCCTGTTTCCCGGGGGCGGTTTGCTCATCTCGCGGCCGCGGCCGCGGTTGCGACCTAGAGGCATTTCTTTGTCACGTGACCAGCTCCTTGGGGACAATAAATACCTAGCGTTCCTGCCTACCGGCTGAGAAATACGTGTCGCTTCGAGTACAAAAGTTTAAATTCGTCAGTAGAAACTGACCGCAGAGGCTTTTAACTTGAGTCCAATTAACCGTCCCTTTATACTTTAGGAGCGCCAGGTTGCGTTACTGCCAGGGAATGCAAATATGATCCAAAATAAAGAAAAATTCACGTAAGGTAAAAGCGGTGGCAATATATTTATATACCTACGCCAGCGTCGAACGTCTTAGTCTTGCAGGTGGGCGCATCTCGGTCTTCTACGAATGGGAAAGGAGGTGTGAAGGTGGGGGAGGAGATTATACTAAGCTCCGCCTCCTGAGGGTGGGGGGTTGCGGATATTAACACTTCGGCGTCGGCAAAGGTGGACGTGCTGTAGCAGCTGTGGCTATAGCCGTGATTCCTTCACCTGGTTGCTGGTTAATAAAAAAAGTGAAAAGAACGTTCCGCTTCATTCGTGTGTGATTTAGAGGTCGCCTACAATCAGGCGCTGTCCAAGGGGCAGTGTTACCAGGGGTAATAAAAACTTGCTGCGTCTTAGGACATGGTGGGCGCATTCAGGACGGTGTGTCGCATTTTAAATTTTTGGGAGGATTGATAGATTGAGAGCACTTTCTTGATTCGGTGGATGGTGGTGCATGTCCGTTCTTAGTTGGTGAAGCGATTTGTCTTGTAAATTCCGATAACAAACGAGACTCTATCCTATTAAATAGGTGCGTGGTTCTCTGCACCTTGCACCCTTAGAGGGACAAGCAGCTCCTAGCCGCACAAAAAAAGACCAAGAACAGGTCTGTGATGCCCTTACATGTTCGGGGCCGCACGCGCGCTCCACTGAAGGAAGCAGCGTCTTTTATCCCTGTCTGTTAAGACAGTAAGCTTAGAAAAATGTGACTTCAGTAAATACAGAGGGCTAATTGAAGTCCATCGGGCTACCTTAAAGGAGATGTTCGTCTGTTTAAACCATAGAGTTATTATAATGTACGTTAGAGGTTCAAGTGGCGCTGGTGTGCTGCTGGAAATTGAAGCAGACAGCAACCAGTCGGAAATTGACATCCGGTAATGCATTTCTTTGAAAAAAACGAGTGCATTTTCTCGCTGCGCTCGATTATAAGAGCAAATATCACGAATAATTCGTACGTAGTAGGCACATTGGGACATTTCTCAGTCACGCAGACGAAATAATTGGTCAGTTACGGTGTTTTTATTTGAAATTCGCGGCATGAAAAACGGTGCTAAAACCGCTTCGTACATGCATTTATGTGCACTGTCGGTCACTGTTAGCGCGAACACGGCATAGGCGCTTTCCACCATGCGTGTCAAACGAACGGAGGACATGTTGAAAACCAAGAGAGATGGCAAGAACTACGAAGTGACACTGGATAAGTAGCTCCATGTGCATGCAGGCGATCAAAATAAATTGAAAGCCATGTAATATAGTCCGATTTGCAATAAATAAGCACCGCTTTATTCTTTCTGCTCATGAATATGTGCAAAGATGCATGTTCAGGGTTCAAATCATCAACCGCACTCCCCAAATCTTTGCAAATACGGACAAGTCAGAGAACAGGTGCCTGATAAAAACTGCCCGACATAGGAAATAATAAAAAGACACACCTTTCGTAGTCCACGTACTTTATTTCTTACATTCGGATGTTTCTTAACCGTTTAGATGCACGACGGAGTCATTTTCATAGAGTGACAGGACGGGCATATTAGCAATGCATAAGCGCCACCGCAATGCTATCGAACCTTGAACACACTCTACATTCTTTTCGATCCTTAGTTTGCTTAAAATCGTCACTCGTTTTTACATACCTGCCATGAAACCTAGGTTTGGGCCTGAAATATAGCGAAGCTTAACATCGTTCAGTGGTAAAGAAAAATGCTGTAATTAAAGCAATTACACTTTGGCAATATTAATAAATGTACATAATATCCGGTACAACCGAAATAATAAAAGTTATTTATGTTATTTTCCGGCGAAGAGACAAAATGCACGCGCGTTTTCCCATAGGAATGCAAAGGAGCACAGCAAAAGTAGACTGGTTGCTGTCTGCTTCAATTTGCCTCCTGGAAGTCCCATAGACACTAGCGCCAGTTGAACCTCTAGCGTACATTGTAATAACTCTATGGTTTAAACAACAGGGCATAGAAATATAAGTTTCCATGAAATTTCGTCAAAAATAACAACAATAAATACTTTTTGGTGTCATCAAGTCTACGACATCACTTCCACAATAGGCTCGACGTCGCACACGAAAAGGGGGAACCTGTGGACGCTAGCCATCCTCGTCCTCGGTTGTTAGCAAACAAACCTCGGCGCGTCGGCTGCCTCACTCGTGAGTCCTTTGGCTTCGCTCCTTAATACGTGTCTGCTAGTTGTTAAACAAACATCGTACCGCTCGAGTTATTTAGTCTGTCCTCTCCGAAAGGCGAAGTCGAGCTCGCTCGTACACTCTAAAAAAAAAGGGTAGTCATATGTGACTACCTTTGGGGTGGTAAAAAGTTGTCCCAAATATAACGACCCCTAGGGTAAAAATGACGGCTCCACACGTAGCCAAAAAGCAGGTAGTCAAATTTGACTACCCCCAAAAGCAACATGGCGGACGGTTAGCGAGGCTCGGATTCTCCGGTAAGACCTAGCGAACAGCACGGCTTTTCGGCCGAGTTAGAGAATAGGACGCATACGCCTATTCGACGTCTTCCGAGCGCCATCAGACACACTGAAGATCCGTCCTTAGACACCGGTACCGTACCAATCAAGGCCCGTTCACACTTTTGCGACCTCTTAAATCTGGGTTCCTTAAAACTTCTTAAACCAGAGAACGCGCTGGCACCATCTATTGGGAAGCAGTGTAAACTTGGCGGTTCGGCTTTTTTTTTTTTTTATTTCTCGCGCATTATTCTTTCTTTCTTGGCTCGAAAAACTTTTTGTCAATGTTATAAACGACCTTTCCAAGGGTATTATCCCAGGTAGCACACCATGTCGGCCGATACTGGGATTACGTCGGCCAGTACCGGGAGCTGTACGGCGGATCCCGGCCAGGGACGCCTGTGAGAAACCGACGCCGGCCGATATCGGGGACTCGTTGTCTAAACTGGCCAGCACCAGCCGGAAAGTTCCCGATACCGGCCGACATCGTTTTCTTGCTGTAGTCACCGGCCAGTCTAGCGATGGAGTCTCCGCTGACTGGCCGACATCGTTTTCTTTCTGTTATCACCGGCCAGTTCAGCCACTGAGTTTTCGGTGACTTGCCGACATCGTTTTTTCGCTGCTTTCAAAAGCCGTTCGAGCCATGCAAGTTTTGATATGTAACCGACATGGCTTTTTCGCTGATATGGAAACTATATGATGGTTACAAATGACCGTTAGGTTGCGCATGTCTTCAATATGCTAAAAGGTGACACCTAATATTATCCTTGGCCTAGTATTAACGCCGCGTCATCCTTAAACCAGTTAACAAAGGCTTATTTCAGTTTTGTTAAAAAAGACGGGATCAAACATGGCTGTGGAATGAAAATTTAATTTGGTTTACATCTATTAATTTTTTAGAGAGCAGCTCTTAGGCGCCCGTTTCCGGCTTGAGCGGCATCGCCGTCGCAGTCGCCGTCGGCGTAACCGCGCGTTGCATTATGGGAAACGTCCCACAATGACGGCGTGTGTGACGTCACGAGCGTCCCGCGCGTTGCATTATGGGAAGCGTCCCATGATGCAACACGCGGTCGGCGACGGCGACGCCAACATCGCCGTCGGCGTAACCCTGCGTTGGGTTATGGGAAACGTCCCATAATGCAACGCGCCGTCTCATTTGTGACCCGCGCATTGCATTATGGGAAGCGTCTCATGATGCAACGCGCGGGCCGGCGACGCCAACGTCGCCGTCGGCGTAACTACGCGTTGAGTCATGGGAAACGTCCTATAATGCAATGTGCAGTCGCATTCGTGACCCGAGCATTGCATTATGGGACGTTTCCTATAATGACGTCACAATTGACGTCACGTGTGACGTCACAAGGGTCCCGCACGTTGCATTATGAAAAAAGTTCAATGATGCAACGCGCGGGTCACTCGTGACCTGCGCGTTGCATCGTGGCGGCGAAACTTGCTTTCGATGAGTTGGGCATTTTTACTGCGGCACGGCGCTTCCGTAAAAATTTCCACATGTTCTCAACGACAAGTCTCAGGGCTTACACAGGGTTTTGAAGAGCTTCTTCGATAAATGACTACAAACGAGTAGAAAACGTGTCTTCAGCATGTTGCCGCCAGCCTCCGCAACGCAAAAAAAAACGCGATTTTTCAACATGCAAAATCGCCGATCGGTGGCTTCACTCTCGCGCTGCAGCTGCAGCGACCAGGCGGGGATGCGCGATCCAGCCCTTCGCCCAGGCAGATGCCGAGCGCTCCGCGCAAGCGGTCGTTGAGCGGTCGGCCTCAGTAAGCGATCCACCCAGTTGCACGCGCTGCCACCGCTTTCATAGCGTCTGCCCTCGCTTTTTAACAGTCTCGGTTCCCATTGCTATCTTGCTGAAAGCATGAAGTTCGGATCGGAACCTCATGCTTTGACAAAAATGTTGATTGTTACTACTTTATTAACGGTGACCCCGACGTTGAGGCAGTATTTATTTTTCCTTACAGTTATATAAACCCGATGAAGACAACTACAAGTACTTTTGTACGAGCCGCAGGATGCAATAGACCCTTTGCAAAAATCCCAAAAGCCCGCGCGCGCCGCGCTTCAAATAATGGGAGTCCTCGGTACGCCCCTCCTTCGGCTTCCACGTGGCATACGCGAGCAGGCACAGGTTACCACGGCAACAAAGCAGCCAAGTAAAGCGGGAAACACATGTACGACGAAACCTTCCGATCCGACGTGCGGACTGCCGGAATGACCTTGAGGGGAGAGGGTGTTCGTAGCATCGGAGAGCGTTGAAAACCCTCGCCTCCGACCGTCGTATTGCGTGGTCGGACGTCGGATTGGACGGTTTCGTCGCACATGTGTTTCGCGCTTTAGGCCGCTGTTTGGGCGAGCGACGATCCCACGGCTGCCCCTTTCGTATCCCTCTCCTTTGTACCGGTTCTGTCGTCTGCTGCACCAACGCTTTGTCGAACCTGGTCGAAACCTGCCATGGTTGCGGTGCAAACTAGATGGACTTGGTGACACTTCAATACGTGAAGGTAAGTTCCGACGAATAACGTATTGGAATGAGTTCACCTGTCGCGATGCCTTTACGCTGCCACAGATACGGTATGCCGGCAACGACGTACGACTCGGCGGGATGGCTGCAACGGCTGCTGGCGGTAGCTGCCGGGACGCGCGCGCAGTCGCGGAGGCGCAACGAGAAAGCGCGTGCGCGTGATCTGTACCGAGGGTTCCCGAAATTTCCTGCCGTCGTGGCGCTGTACGTTTTGCAAAGGGTCTATTAAGCAATACCAAACACGTATGCCGTAAAGCGACCGTCATCTCCGAAGGCGAGTTCCATCTGAGGGGAATTCGTCGTATTGTCTTCTAGTTAACGACATACCTAGCTCTTCATCCGAATAGGTGCGCACAACGTCTTCGACGTAACGCCATATCTTGGGCCTCTTCACTGGCAAGGCGAATGAGTCGGCAAAGACTTCGCCGAGAACGGCTGCCTCGTCGTCACTCAAGCTGGAGCTAAGCTGGTATCTTCGTCGCTGTCGCTGATTTCGCTGCTACTGCGTTTTCTTAGACCTCCTAAAATTAACTGCAGCGACGTCAGCGCCGCAGTATGCTCGAGCTAGTCGGTCATGACAAGAGGAACGAAAGCAAGCACAGCAAGAGAGCCCACCCAGCAATCGAAACAAAAGAACAGCGAAACTCCTTCATTCCCCCGCGGCAACGTTGATAACGAAACTGAAATGTTGCGAGTGACTACAGATCGTACTCCCCCAAAAAAGGCTGCGCGGAGAACTACTCCGGGTCCGAGCGGTCTGTCCGAGGAAGACACAGTTCAGGCGGCACATTCGTTTCTTACATCTTTCTGCATGATCACAATCGAAACATCACGTGCACCCTATATTCAACCAGAAAGGGTCACTACATTTAACTCTTACGCGCTTATTAAAACCAGATCTGCTTCTCGCTACCACTGCTAGGGGATTCTATGGACTACTTCCATAAACCCCTGCGTGCAACACGGCGCACGTTGCTCTTTGGAAACTAGTTGGCGAGGGAGGAGAGTGGCATGGTTTCGGTTTCGATCGGCAGCGTGGACTGTTAACGGCCGTGATCTCACGTTTTTTGGTCACGAGAGCATCATTTTTGGTCTCTAAACTAACCTAAATGGCCAGACCTCGAATCTATAGCACAAGCCCGAGACGTATAGCTTGTCTTCACACATGCTTGTTGCATTTTTGTACACTATCGAGCCTTTCTGTTTGCGTTTCGAGATGTATGTGAACGAGCCAGTGCTGGAAATCTCGACGCTGCGTAGCTCGGGTATTTTGCTTGTGTACGAGTCAACAAGCTGTAACGACCAATAAGTTGGCATACATCAAACTCGCACCTTTACAGCTGGTCAGGAAGTTTGTTTGTTTTGTGCGTCCTTAGACGAAATATTATTTTTTGCAACTACTCTTTTTCTTAATACACCTAAGTACGTGAGGTAAAACTTGGAGGCGCCATTGAAAAACTCAATTTGAACACACATCTTATCTCTTATCTGTACTGACCCGCAGCACTGCACGAAGCTACGTCCCCACCCGCTTGCATTCCACTAATATTCAACATCGCGTACGCACATAAAAGTTTTCTGCAATCATATAGGCACATTCCCACACACAAACCGTTTTAAGAAAGCAAAAGTCGAGCAATTGTGTGAAGAATGGCACACCGTTCGCCGGAAGTGCGTCGGACGGGCGTGAACCTCTATGCGGTGTGCCAAAGGAACGAAATTATTCAAAGCGCATTTGACGGTTGCTAATGGCCGTAATATTTATATGTTTGCTTTCTTCCTGGCTGAGTATGCCGAGATAATTTCGAACACACCGTTCAGACACAGATCTTGGGCGTCAGTAAAAGCTCGTCCAAAAAGGCTTATTGAAGAGTAGGAGACGCTTGTTAGAGCCTCTGTCGTAGCTAGCCGACCTCAGCGTTTGCGAAAACCTAATTTCCTATCAGCGTAAAATTTGAGTGGGCGATATATGATGACACTAGGAAGACATCATAGTAATTTGTGTGCAAGGAAATTGCCCCAGTTTTCGTTTTGTTTCGTTCGAGAATGAATGTATTGCACATTCGTGAAACGTCAGATGATCGAAAACTCAAGCGGCGCATTCGGTCACGGCGTGATAGCATGAAAGGAAGCTGCTCAATCGAAACCGAAACTGAGTGGCCAACTAGTTCCCAGAGGGCACTTCGTCGAAGCGTCGTGTATTTCCTCGTGCCCCCGTTTTTTTTTTTTTTTTTTTTTTTTTTTTTTTATGGAGTAGCATATTTGCGACTTCGTGTTCAGACTAGAACAGACCTCATCCAGCATCGAGCCAGCTGTTGATAGACTTTGCTAGAAAGCCGATCCAGCATCCAATCCAAAGCCGGAGAAGGTGAGCGAACACAAATGGCGAGCGGGACGTTGGCGTGGTTCGCGGCATGGTTCAGGTGGTTCAGGTACGGTGGCTCCAGGGTTGAAAAATTGTGTGTGACCGTGGTGGCGAGTGAAAGCGCTGCATGTAAATCTATGCGAGGCAGAAGTCGCTCGAAGTTACCGCCTGTGCTTTGATTTTGACGTTCGTGTTCTGCCGGTTTCGTCGTATGTAGGCCTAGTGAACCAACTTCCGCTCAACAACGCTTGCTGGGGGGCTATGTTGCGCTTTTTGGACTCCCAGGAGACTAGGGAGAGGGAAGTGACGTCAACGACACAGCAAACGCAGATTGGGTGTTGATTTCGTTTTCTTCTGTCAACATCCAATCTGCATTTGCTGTGTCGTTGACGTCACTTCCCTCTTCCAAGTCTCCTGGGAGTCCAAAAAGCGCAACATAGCACCCCTGGTGGTTGACTCGACAGTGTTGACGGCCCTTCGCCGTATCCCGACGATCGTTTCGTCGGCATGTCCCGCAAGACAGAGTAGCCGTCAAGTAAGAGAAAGTACGAGCAGCAGGAAAGGGATGCGGCCGCGTATTATTTCGTAGTGGCGAGCGGCGGCACTTTTCTGTTTACGTTCGCGCACGTTTTTGCATTGGCTTCTGCCCGTTCGTAGTGTAGATGCCCTTTGCCTTTCGTTGCATCGCGCTGTTTCCACGCTTCGAGCGCACCTTCGGGGCTCCCGGCCGAGTATGGACGAGTGCCGCGCCGCTAGCCCGGCGAGACGGCGATCGGTCGGCGTTGCCTCCGTGTGTTGTTGTAAGCGTTGAAGTAAAATTAAGGGGGGGAGGGGGGGGGGGATAGAGTCAATCGTGTACGCGCGCTAGGCGCATTTGTCACTGACTTGGGGTAGGGTGAGGGGAGAAAAGTGGGGGAGAAGATAGAAGTAGGAGTCGGGCGTCAGGAGCGTCGTCTCACCCTCCCGCTAGCTCGTCATTCCATCGTCGCGCTTAATCCGTGAGTGAGTGAGTGAGTGAGTGAGTGAGTGTGTGTGTGTGTGTGTGTGTGTGTGTGTGTGTGTGTGTGTGGGGGGGGGGGGGGGGGTTTAGCACTGGTGGCTGGCACCGCGCGGTGTCCGGTGATCAATGCGGTCTCCGGGGGCGACCGCGCCGTGTTGGTGGAGGCATGCTAGCTCGCCGAGACGCTGCTGGCGGGGCATCGGTTTGTGCCGTCCGCGAGACGCTTGTCCGTTATTTTATTTATCCTTGCATCAGGTTTTAGATTATGACGGTAACCTTGCATTGTTTGCCATACTTCGCAAAGTAGTAACAATTTTTCTGCAGGCGACTCCTAGAGCCGCTCGTCAAATTTTGCGGCACGCAATACAACTTCTTTTTTTTTTTTTTTCGACACAACATTTCTTTTTGCATTATAACTTAGCGGTATATCGAAACTTTCTGCTCGTAGCGCAATCGCACCAATGCTGAAAAATTCCGCACGTACTGGCTAACCGTCATCATCGTAAGCTCGGCTCGTTTTTCCGAGTTCACATCAAACAAAACTAGGTTCCTTCTATGAAAATACGGTGTACCGTTATATACCGGGCAAGCGCACACTCAAACTTCGGAAATAATCGCAAAAAAAATGGGGGATGGGTGCTTGTCCGGTCGTCAATTTTACATATATATGTACTGTGCATATTTCCTCAGATCTCACAAATTTAGTAATGGGCGCTTAATGTAGAATGGGCGGATGCACGGTATTCTACGGTATGTCCAGGCAGTTAGCGGCATCCTACGCCTTGGTAAGCACAACCGCGCGTTGTGAAGTCCACCACCGGCATGGCACAGGGCCCCGTCCTTACCTAGCGTGTCGTCTTATGCAAGGAATGTATACTTCGTTCGCCCCTAGGCTGAGACTAGAATCTCCGCCTTCAGTGCGAGCTCGCTGGCTTCTGCAGTGCTTTGGTTTTGCGTGCCTGCATGATCGCACTTGTGTTAGCAAGGGCAGAAAGCTTGCGTTGAAGGCAAGCTTTCTAGTCTCAGCTTAAAAATGAACGGAGTATAGTCGAAACGCCATTGCCATTTCTTGAAAAACTGGATGTAAATAAGCTATTTGCACGAAACCTCGGTATCACGAAACCGTTGCAAGTAAAAAGCTACAAAGCATGGTGTAAACAGACTTTTAAGCGAAATGAGCACCGTTTTTCCCTTTTACTGCTACTTTTATTACTTGGCGTTACCGGAATGCGACACCGTCGTGTTTCATTGTGGCCGTGCATATAGCCATGGAGTTATTATAATATATGCTAAAGGTTGCGAAGACATGACAGTGTGAAGTAACTTGAATGAACATCATGTCTGACCACGCCTTTTATTCTAGTGAGGAGGAGTACTGTTCATCGGAGAGAATGACGAAATAACGGTGGCGCCCGTCCCTCTGTTGTGGTTCGACGTGAGTAAGAAACAACGGCGTGAGGCCAAGCAAAATGTTTGGGGCGGACATCTTGTCTCGTGTGCGAGCGGGCCGAGCACCAGACCCTGACTGGCCTTCGTTCAGAGCATCGAGTTTGCAGAAATGCAGTAAGTATTATTTTGTACTGTTCCTTTTCACCTAGAGTCCTGATAATGTGCTAGCACACGTTTTTGATCTGCCCTCTGTTAGCATGCTTGACCAGATTAGCTTGCGTGCAGTTGCTCAATTTAGTTAGCTCCATAATCTTCGTAGTGACACATGCACAGTTACAGTAGTGACAGAGTCCTTCAATACGCTACTGGTCACAAAACTTTCTCGTAATGCTGTAGGAAAGCATTGCATGCTGCCAAGAACGGCCGTGGTGCTGTCCTGCTCTGGAGAGGTTCGATGGACAGCGTAGAGGCTTGTTTTTAGGTGCAGCACGTTCGCTTCGGCGCCGTGCTGTGCAGCTTCTGTTTGTACCTTGAAATGTATTAATGGCCCGATTTTGGTGTTTTGTCAGATTGAGATCTCGGCAGGCTTGTACTGAGGGAGCTGACCTTTCTTTAACAGACACGTCGCATGCTAACGTGAGTAAAGAGGGAGGGCTTGTCTGCTCTAGAGTGTCATTTGCTGCGGGAAACAAGACGCCGTTGCGTCGTCTGCTACCAGAACCGAAGAAAGGTGGACCATCTGTTGCACGCTGTATGCTGCAAGTGAAACGATAGAAAAAAAAAGTTGCATTGGGAACTTCTGCTATTTAACAAGGGGCGCAATTGATGACCTGTGCTTTACTTGGAAGTGCCAATTCATTCTAAAGCGTCATATGCCTAGGTGCGAGGTATCGTGACCACAGAGCAGCCGCTTGCAGCCAATTTCGTTTTCTATACCAGGGCAAGTGTTCTTAACGGGATTCTCTCCCATTCTTAGACGGTTCATAGTTAAAAAAAAGGCCGTCCTGAAAGCCCAGAAAATGGCAGTTCCAACAAGGGTACAGGCACCAAGCTAGGCCTAATAGGCACGGACCTATATTACAGATTTTTAAACTGGTGCTTATCGCAGCCAAGCGCAGCGCGTCTCGCGTGCGTCGCCGACAAATCAGTATTGTTATTTCCTTTGATTGTCAAAAAACATCATAAAACTTTGTTGAAGCATTCATTTTGACCGTACAAGCCAAAACTGTGAAGTTCTGAAAATTAAGGCTGTGTCTCCTTTTCAGAAAGTTTATTTGATTAACACATTTTTTTAAATTAAATTTATAGATATTGCATACAAATAATAATGTCTCTTAAATTTTTACAAAAATTTGAAACACTCATTGTGTCTGGCAACCGTTCCAAAGCTACCCAAACCATCCGAAACACCTGAAGGTTCAAGCGTTCTTCTGAAACTTCCCGAAACCCAAGTTTCTGAAAAAGTTTCTTCGCATCATCAGTGCATAATGTTGATCAGCAAAATGGATAATGCTTTCTTATGCCTTGGTTATCTTGCAGCCTTCGACGCTCAGCTGCTTAGGCCGTGATAGACCTGCACATCCAGAATGGGCACCTACAGCAGCAGAACAGGGAACTGCAAGTCTGTTGGGCAGGTGCTTGGGCACGTGGTGTCTTTCAAGCACCAGGGAGAGCAGGCGAGGCCCGGGGAACAGGCGACGCCCCAGGAACTGTCCAGGCCTGAACCACCCGAGCTGTTCCTGATGCCTCTCCGCAACATGGAACAGCTTAGTGCTGCAGAAGCACAGCTGAAGAATTTCACCAACAGGACACTGCCGGTATTTATGTGTCCTCTTTTTCACAATATTGACGGGCATAAGGCTGCGATTCTTACTTTGTGGTTTAACTTGGGTTATCTGAAGATTTATGCAAATGGGGTTGGAATGTGGACTGAAGCCTTTTACCGTAATATTTCAAATGGATGCCCACCCAAACTATGTTTTAAGCACGGTCGGTGGCAAATTAAAAATGAGTAAGTTGCCCTACCTTCATTACGGTCCTTCTGTTATTCATAACAGCAGAGTGCATGCACAGCCAATGCACAATGGAAGGCTATTTATTGTAAGGGGTACCCTTAAACTGAATCGTGCGATAGAATTGTGTCAAGGTGACGCAACGCCAGTTGCACGTTTGGAAGTAAGCTTTAGTAGCCTGCGTAAACTTTTTGCAATTGTTAAACTGCGTTTCATAGAGGCTACTGAAGGGAGAAATGATGGACGGTGGCCACCAAAAATTAAATATTTGTGCTTCATTACATTTTTGAACAGTTCTTTCCACCCGAAGGTCGTGTAGACAAAAGGCCTTCATGTGCATCCTCATTGAACGGCATTTTATGTCTTTTTCAACTGCGACTTCTTGAAATATTTTTAAGTAAAACATTTCACAACGGGGGAAGTAAAATCGCCCAACATATTTGCCTTTGGGTGCTTACAATATGTCGGCCTGCAAATAATCATAAATCATGCTGATTTGCTACGACACTTCTGCCCGTTTTATCCTTAGAAGTTAAATTCCGCACCTGCAACAACTCTTGCCGTGAGTATGTGTGCGGAGCACGCACAAACCTGCCTGCATGCTTTTTGTGTTTAATGCTTGCTTGACAGAAGGATCGAGATGCTGTAGTATATATTGGGCTTCTTTTGGTTTTGTTCCTGTTCTCACTTGAGGCTATAATCAAGAGATCTAAATATTTAGGGCAATAAATTCATTTGTGCTTTCGGCATCTGCTACAGAAGTAAAGGTACATGCTTGAAAATAACTTTTAGCCTGGTCTAAAATCGCTTTTGAGCGTGCCCACCGTATGCGTATGCCCAAACAAATTTGTAAGGGGTTGCCAGATAAATCTTAATTAATTCCATCTTTACTTTACATTAGTAGTGCATTTCCAAAATGAGATGTTACCAGTCCTAACCGAAGGTCACCCTATGAGAGGAAATCAAATTTTCCAAGGTGAAAGAGTAACTGTCATTGCATCCGCCACTTTATTCAGGGGGTGTGAGTGCATGCGTAGCTGTGTCTCCAGGCATAGCATACGGTAGTCGCACAAGCGATTATTACACAAGGCGAGCTTGAGCTGAGTAAGTTGGTTCATTGGCCTACAGGGCCACAACTGAGTCAGCACTAAACAAAAATATGGAAAGGTAACTACTCATACTGTGCTGCTGTTGCCATTTTTTGCAACTATGATGACGGTTTTGGTCAATTCCTGCCTTTTTATGCCTTTTTCCATTCCAGTCTTCGTAAAGTCGTAAAATAGGTGATAAATTTGTAGGGTGACTAGCCGGCAGCTAGACTAAGCTTTAACAAAGTCAAGATGCGCAGGGTCTTGAATGCACTGTTTTGAGAACCACATACATTATTAAAATTACTGAGTGGATGCTGATGGGCAAAGAGGATCCATCAAAACGTTTGCACAATTTGAACGTTGCAACGAATTTGACTGACTAATGAGATTTAGCAGAGTATGGAGGGGAATATTTTAATCTTTCTGGTTTCGTCTAAGACAGGTAGAGATGCCATATATTCTAATATTTTTTATTCTCTCTCTAGTAAATATTGTAACATTTTGATGCGTGTATAGTGTGGCTTGCTGCATTTACCTGGGAATTCACATTCTCTTACTTGAGACATGTTCATACCATTGTATCTGCATATAAATAACTTTATTGACATATTGAGAACACATTTTGTCTTTCTAGGAGGAGCAGCTCGTGTCTCTAGGAGACAGCAAGAACCTGCAGAAGGTGCTACGAGAGATGGTGGGACGCCTGTTCTCAAAGCAAGTCCAGGAGCAGTTCTCCGGCCCTTCTGGGCTACCAAGGAAAGTCAAGGTTCAAGGACGCCATGATGTGTAAGGTGGTCATCGGTAATGCATATTCTTTACTAGCTATTAAATTGATGGTATCTCTATTGGAGCACAATAGACAAGCACAATCTTTGAAATATGTTGACAATTAAAGGGAAACTGAAACGCTTTTTGACAAAAAAACGAGTTATAGGTGACTTCTGGCTTATTTTTGTCCTGTGAATCTGAATATCGCTTTCGTTTTCTCCGAAGGTGTAACTAGACGCGAGAAAACACGAAAAACCTCAGAGCAGTCGTGACGTCGTACTAGGATCTTTGGGGCGCCAAGCACGTGTCGCTCGTGTGGGCGGCGCGTGCAATTGCAAGCTTGCCAGTTGTATTTTTCCACACTGACGCCAGTTGTGGCGTCTATTTCTGACCTTTTTACAAATTCAAGAGTTCACGTGCATAGGTTTGACAGTAGCTGAAGATGAGCGAGAGCAGAAATTCCGAAACCTCCCAGCATGACGTCACGCCCCGGGAAGGAGGGGCTTCAGCTGTACTTTAGAAATTAATTTCTGCAGCCTCCATGCACCAGATTGAAAAAATAAACTTGATATTCGTGATCCTGGAGGCCATATCAAGACGATTTTGGTGTTCTTCCTCAAATACAGAACAGCTTCAGTTTCTTGTTAAAGGGGCACTCAAGTGCTTTTTGGAGAAGTTTGTTTTTGAAAGCATATTGTTTGTTGGGCTTCAGTCAATGAAAATGACCAGTTATAGACGGCAAGACGCCGAAATAAACTCGCAGCAAAAGAAATACGCAGGCACTCTTTCCTCTTGGGGAGTCCATCCTGTGTCACCACCACCGCCATAAAATTAACCAATAAAAATTGTTAATTTCGTGGAGATTCCGAGGTTACTAATATTGCTTTTTTTAGACACATGCACATTATATTTTGACAACCACGTCAAATCTTAGGGTCTAGGTGACGTAATGCAGCTATTATTGATTGAAAACGAGCGAACTATGTTTTCTCCTTGCCTTGTTACGCGGGAGTGATGTGCCCGCGCGGCGACGCGGCTGCGTCGGCTGCTTCGCTCCGTCGCAACTACGTCGTCTGCCGGGTTTCTTCCCGATGCTCCCACTTCATCCCGTTCTCGAAGCAAGGTTCGCGAAGACGCGAATGGTTACGTTGCACCGGGCAAGAAAACGGCCACCGAGGACCTCCTCCACATTCCTCGTTTCCGTGCGGACACCTTCGAGGCGTTCGCCAGCGGTGACCGTAGTTGTGGACGCCACCAGTCTGCTGTACCGACGCTCCTGCTTACCGTCGCCGACGGGACCGAGCGAGGAACCCGCGAAAAAGTCCTGGTAAGTGTTTGGTGATTTTTGGGAGTTTCAACGTCGCATTGTGCAGCAGTCTGCGTGACATACGTATTCGAAGGGTGTTTTGTAGAAGAGAACCGTGTTTTTCGATCCGCGTAAATAAACTGCGCATCGTAGAAAGCTGAATATCGCTGAGACACTAGTGATGGCGACAGAATGCGAAAGTTTGCGAGCATGACGTTACCTGAATCAAAAGGATACTAATACTTTATTTGTACTCAGTGGGGAAGGATTATCCAAGCGTACAGGGTCACAAAAGGCAATGCTGCCCATACCGGAATGGAGCCGATGTCCACCTAAACCTAAAAACGTCACGATTTTTTTTTTCTTTTAGGACCTAGGTTTTCTCTCTTTTACCACAGACTCGGGTAATTTTGAACATGATCAGCATCTACCAGCTCGCCTGCACACTCATTGTCGTCGTGTTCTGCGGTGCAGTTTATTTACTTGGACCAGAATGCACGGCTCTGTTTTCTCAAACAGCTGCCACATCTCACAAGCAATCCCGGCCTGCCGTTTCCAGCTTCATAACTGAGAACACGCTTCGTTCGCGAGCTTAGAGCGTCTATGCGCAGCCAAAGCGCGGCGAAACGAACGAATGTGCCTGTGCTTGCCGTGCGGGTTTTCAGGAGTGGCTCGCGCATTGAACGGCCAGTGCGCGAGCCACACGGGACGAGCGCAGCGCTCGTCCCGTATGATTCTTCTACGTCCTCGTCTGTTTTTGCTGTTCCCTACGATGAATTCCAACCAACTCGCCCGACTCTCCATTCTTCTAAGTGTTAGAAACCAGGCATTGTGAAAAACATTGTAGTATAAAAGTGCTATTTGCAGGTCCTAGTCTCAGCAGCTAGACTGCTGCATCCTGCAAGGCATAAAGGATCCTAAGGGACTGCGCTGTCGAGATGAATCTCCCTGGTCGTGGAGGAGCCAGTACCGTTGGATACTTTCGACTCTGCCGTCCCCTACTGCAGCAGCGAGGTGCCATACAACTGCATATTTCCTGCTCCCAGCATCATGCCAGACTCTGAGGCGACATACTCTCCATCCAACCCTGCTAAAGGTTTCAAGAGGTAAGCTATGCGTATGTGCGCCTTGAACTTAGAAGTTTGTCTGATCTTTGCACGCCTTGTGCATTTGTTTACCCTCCCTCCGCATGTGTCCACATGCTTGTGCCCCCTTTAATTTTGCCCAGTGACAGTGCTTGCTTGCTTCGTCATCATGTGTTCCTCATGCCTTTTATGCTATCCGTTGCTTGTGTGCCCCTCCTTGTGTTCCGATGCGCCACAGACGAGTAATGAAATACATGCTCTCCGCATATTTTTTTTATGTGCCTCGCGCGTAATACTGCATTGACTTTTCTTTTCATGTGCTGCCACAGACATCCTGAAGAGGCTACACCTTGGCAAAGCAGCTCTCCTGTTGGTCTTTAATAAATGGGGCTTTCATCGAGGAGGTAGACTGGAACTGTATAAACCAAACCCGGGCAACTGTGCATGAGAGCACAAACATTTAACACAAGTTCGATGCCATTCAGACTTACAAAGCTAAACGTATTTTCCAAACTACACTACGGTTTCCCCTCTCATCTGCAACATTGTCTCTTCTCGGTAATTCACGGGTTCATGCCTTGCTAACCTTTGAGGAAACAAATGAAAATAGTTTTAGCCAAAGCCGAATGATTATGCAGAGGTTTGTTCGGACAGTAGAACTTTTGCCAAGCACCAAGAAGCATGCTGGAAGTGCATTTACACACGGCATCTGCAAGAGTAACTGTTGCAGATGCCAAGACATGCGCACTCAGCATTTGCCTATGTCCCCACCATTCTCCTTTGTGCCTTGGCAAAAAGGTTTGATTTCAACCACTGAAAGAAATGTCAGTTATTCATTTACTGGGTAGCTCGTATGTGCATTGAAAAAGCAATAACAAACCTTGCTCCTAAACAGTGTAGTGTACGAGCCTTCCCAGCCAATGTGGCTCTGCAAACCTCACGACAGACTAGTTTCGAAAAGTGTGAACTTGGAGTTTATGTTTTAATAAACGGTACCACGTGACTCGCGGCGAGCTGCTGTCGGTTATGTTGTCGGTAAAACAGCCGGATTCAAAGGATTGTGTTGTTCTGCTCTGAGGGGCTATATAGTGCTGTGATGGCTACTACCCAACCTTGGTGTCACACCACTTCTGAAAAAAGTCACTGTAAAATTGCCAGTAAACTTGCAAAAATGACATCTTGCAGAATATTACCTCATTTAGTAATAACTGTGTCAATATGCATTTAAAAAGAAACCTAAACCTTTTTTCCCTGAAATACAAAATATCAACTTTTAGGTTTGGCAACAGAATATTGTTACCGAATGTTTAAAAAAGATAGGCGAAAATTCAGTTCTGTTAAATCCTAAGATTCGGCACCGAATTTTCGATTCGGCAAAAAGTTAGGCCCCTCACTAGTATCTAGTCTCGCTGTTTCAAGATAATCTGCAATTCACAAAATTCATCGAGTCACCCAAAACAAACCATCTTAAAAAAAATGTGCTTCCTCTTGGAGGTCATGAACAGCTATGAATGGGCAATATGCAAAAAAACAGTGTCCCCAGTGGTTCAGGTGCACTCTGGGAGCAAGAGACTGTCAATGGGTAGTTTCGGTTTCACTGGGTCGGGCATCTGTTGTGCTATTGTCTTCGCACCACCATTGCTCATGTTGTTGTGGATGCTCCACACTTGCGCACGCAGCAGTAAGTACCCTTTTTTTCTCGTTGCTACATATCAATCGCAGCGAATAACGAAACAATTAGGATTTTTTCTGACACGGGGGACGAGCAAAAACACCATAGCGGTGAAGTCAAGTGAATGCAGATTGAATGCCATGCCAGCTTACCGCGTGCATTGGTTTGCAACCTTGAGAACAGCCACTGAGACTAGTACTTTGTTTCTATAACACCCTTGTTTCCGCGGCCAATTTTCACACAGCAACAAAGCAAAGGGCGCAAGTTTGTGCTTGAACGTTCTCGTACAGCGAGCTTCGTCATGTATTGTGTTTGCCCAATTGCAAATAGAGATTGGCGAAGCAAAAGTGTTATCAAATGAGTGCTAGTCTCAGTGGATGTTTTCGAGGTGGCAAACAAATGCACGCAGCGAGCTGGCACAGCATTCGGTGTACGTCGCTCTACGTTCACCTCAGTTCGCCGTTGGAATGTTCTCGCTCAAAACCCGTGCCACCAAAATAAATTGTTTCATTATTCGCCGTGTCAGATTTGTGGCGACAAGAAAAGGGCACTTAGTGCATCGTTCACAAGTGTGGAGCAATCCACAACGACATAATGGCAATGTGGAGACGATAGCAGACGACAGATTTACAACCCGGTGAAACCAAAACTACCTATTGACAGTCTCCTGCGCCCAAATTGGGTTGTGTGTATGTTTATACAGCCTAGAACTTGGTCTGCCTCACAGGGGCGACGAGTCTCCCAGCTGTAGATGAGAAATTTAGCCAGTGCGGTACAACCGCTAGCCTGGGGTCTTTAATATGCATCACGCAGTAGTGATAAACGACCGCACGCCGGTACGATGCTCATCCAGATCGAAACGGGCAGGGGTGGGGCTCGAACATAGGATCCCTGGGGTCTGCAGCGCGAGCTTTCGCTCCACGTGCTCCGAGCTGGTGTGCGCTAGACCACTCGGCCACCGATCCCCCCTCTCCTGCGCCCAGAGTGCACCTGAACCGCTAGGGGCACTGCTATTTTACTTATTGCCCATTGGCTCCAATAGCTCATAGCGTCCGCTGCAGCCAGTTGTAAGGTGAAACGGAGTATGGAAATATTTGCACAGAAGCGCCGCGAAGATGGCAGCTAACAAAACCCCGAGTGTTCTTGGTGAGAAGTTATGCAAATCGACTATAACTTTGAAGTGGGCAATAGTAAGTTGTCACTTGGCTCTCACGGCTAACAATACATTTGTGTGAAGACCGACCATTGGACGATGCAATGTTTACTTTTGTGGTGAGAAAACCATGGTTCTATACCCAGTATAACAAAAACACTTTTATTCAGTCGCACAATCGGGGCACAGGAACCCGGGAAATGTGTCGCTGGCGGTCAGTCCCCCATTGTTTTCACCATGCAGACAAGTGGTCGCCTGTTGCTCTGCCCCAGTCGCAGTCACAACCATAGCATCCACTGCCTATAGGCAGCATACCAGAAGCACCTGAAACAATATCCATTGACTGAATGTAAGAAAAAAAACACCACTTTAATTAACCACATAAACTGAAGCAATGACCACACTGATCAGATCAGATGCAAGGAGCAATATTCTATACTCTCAAGTGTACACGTCTCGTGTTCGTTTCCCTGGAAAACCAATAATATATTATGCTGCTTTTATGTTCCCTTTCGCTGCGCATGTGATGCATCTGCCAACGAACAGCTAGTCTGCACAACAGATTATAAACGCTGCAAAGAAGTGAGCTTGTACTGTATGCCAAGCACAGCACAAATGTCGAGACAACCTTGCTTCGGAAATATGATCCACCATGAGCTCTGTAAGAAAGCGGAATCTGGTATGGACGGCAAGAAGGTGATTCCAGATTTTTTGCGAAAGAAGCTTCTGTGAAGGAAACAATTCAACCAATTTCGTGAAGTGATCAATCACGACAGGAAGATACTGATTACTGTACGGATTATGAGGAAACAATCCCATTACAAGTCGCAGGAAACAATCTGCCAAGGAGAGTGGCTTCCGATTGGTTGACTAAATCCTGGTAGGAGACCTTCGCGTGGCTTTGACTTCTGACATCCTGGGCAAGTGTGGGCATACTTCGTACATCCTGCCTGATTCCTGATCAAGTCTCGACATGACGTTACTTATTGCAAGTAATGCTGCCGCTATGACCTGATGAGGCTGAATCATGGAAGTGACTGATGAACGGCGTTCGAAGTTTCACAATCCTGAAAGGCGAGCCATGGGCGGCATCGTCTGCTTGAATAATGTAGCTGAGAAGAAGTCCATTCTCTCTCAGCAAATATGAGTCGTACCGACCGTTGCTCTCGGTGCGGCCTACCCTTTGTTTTGCAAGCTTCTCACACACCTGTAGACGGAGCTCCCCAACATCAGTCGGCCACAATGCCAGTTATTCGCACCAATGCATCTTCGTCCTGAGGGGGAAGGACCTGCAAAGGACCATACGAGAGCACATCTGCCGCAACAAAACTCCCTCCTTGTATATAGTGGCTTAGTGGTATGCCTGCGATGTCGGAGCTCATTGTGCAAGACGTCCGACTAGATTCCGCAAATTATTCGGCCAGGAGAACACTTGATTTGTCTGAATTTGAAAGTATGTGCCATTGAGATACATGTTAAATTTTTTTAGGGCAAAAATAATGGCGAGACACTCCTTTGCATTGCATAATAGTAGTGTTTGGCCGCTGTCGGCATGCGGCTGGTGAAGGTAACTGGCCGAAGAACACCGTTGTGTTCCTGAAGCAGGACTGCACCAAGGCCAGAGTCGCTGGCAGCAGTTTGATCAACAAACGGGTTAAAGAGACCCGGAAACTAACGAAGCAAAGTCGATGATTGCCTTCGAGAGCCAAGGAAAAGCGTCTTGTTGCTTTTGTCTCCAATGCCAATTTTCTCTTTTGCACAAAAGCAAATGCAAAGGGTTAGCTATCCTGGCGCAGTGTGGGACGAGTTGGCAATTACATCCAATCAATTCTAGAAGGCATTGCAAGCTCTTGACGTCTTGCGGCTGCGGGCAATTGGTTATTGTGCACATCATGTCCCGATTGGGGTGAAAAACTCGAGTTAACAGCAAAGCCAAGAAGGTTCATTTTCTTTTCAGGGTGAACTGTCAAGTTGGCATATTGCATTTGCTCGCGAGCAATCATAAAATGTTCGAGGTATTTCTTGAAAGATTGGGGAAAATGACGCCATTCATGTACGCCATCACAAACTTGCTCTTTGTATCATCGACACCAATGTCCATTCGATGATGAAAGGTATCCGGCAAATTTGAAAGGCTCGAACACTCCGCTGTAACAGGTGAAAGCGGTTGTCGAAACCTCCTCTGGGTCTATCTCGATTATCCTAGACTGCAGTCAAGCGTTGTGAACACTTTCGTGTTTTTGATCGCGTACATGATCAAGTCGATCAAGGGAAACTGGTATGAATCTCTCACCGTGACAGCGTTGGGGCTGTGACGGGAGAAGCCCAATGACTAGGGGAGTTGCAAACAGCTCCGGTGTCGATCCACTCCTGTAGTGCTGCATTCAGGAGAGCTCGTACATGGACGATGAGGGGCTTTGGGTTGCACCGCAGTTGGTCGAGCTTCGCCAGTCTCGATTCGATGCAGCAGCACATCAGTCTTTCCCGGAACTTCCGTGTAGTACTTTGGTGGAAATGGCTGCAAGATGCTCTCTAGCTGTTGCTTTTGTTTTCTGGATGCTGGACACACCTGCAGGGCGTCTTAGACACCGGCAGGAAAGGCTGCAGCAAGCCTTGCTGTATAGAGAGCCGGGAGAGTTGCGCCGGTAATGCAATCCTCTCGCCTCGTGAAGGGGGTCACATCCAGCTGGATGTCCATCCGGCCAATAGCCGCCAACATCAAAGTCGAGCAAACGTTTTTCGCCTGCAATAAAATCTCCACCAAAAGGTAATTGGCACGTTCAATTCTGGCAGATAAAGAAAATGCTAGCGTGCCTCTTCGTCGAATAGAATGCCGAGCCTTGCAGCGCACTGCAGAAGTGTATTTTAGGAACAAAGCGGTTCTTTTTTTTGTTTTGCATAGCTCAAAAAAGTCTCCAATAAACAAACTTTCTGCTCCGTTATCAAGAAGGGTGGCAAAGGGAACAGCAAGTAGACAAAGTGTCATGTGAGGCTCGATGTACTGATCTGTACGTCGTATGCGACACAGATGAGAGAAGTGCTGGCGACTCGCTCATTCCGACGCTGGAACTCGCTGCCGCCGGCCCAAGCTGGCGGCAGCGAGATCTCCAAGTTCAGCGTCGCGGGCCCTGTTGGTTTCCCTGGTTCCTCTGGCCCCGGCACCACCAGTGCAGGCATTGGCTGCGAGAATGGCCACGCTGTCCGTAGTTGTAGCAGGAACTGGGCTGCCAACGGTCTTCTGCCGCTCTATTTCTCATGTTACCCCAGTCTCTCCAACACTGGCCGCTGCCTCTCAACTCTACTAGTTCATTCCCTCATTGCCAGCCACCTCTCGGCCCGAGCTTGGGAATTCGTTGGCCGTTCAATGATCTCGAACGCGGTTAGGCAGCCGGCCTTCGCCGTGGGGAAACTGCAGCCAGCCGCTTGAGAAGGTCTGCAGCATCTGCGGCAAAATTTCGCTCTGGTGCGGGCCCTCGGGGGGAGGGGGAGCAACTCCAGCTGCCTGGCGCTTCCCTGGATTAGGAATTTAGACTCTTGACGACCCAGCTTGTTGTAAAAACATTGGACCTCCCGACGACAGTCAAGGGGGTTCAGGGCGAGGGGCAAGTAGGCGAGGTTGGCACAGACCCTTTTAGGAAGGTGTCGAGTCGTAGTTGCTTGTTCTCGGTTGACGCATGTGCACAGGACGGCTCGGAGGCTTCTGCAGCTGGGGGCAGGAAGCCTGTAGTCCACGCAAGCCGCGATGGTTTCCTACATGAGGTCTTCAATGGTGTCGTAGTTGGACCCATGAAGACACGTGTTGTAACAAGGGTGGCTGACGAACAATGCGAGTAACCCTCTGCGACTCGAGAGCAGCTTGCACTGCTCGGTTGAGCAGTTCCTGCATGACCCGAATATGCTCCACAAGGCCTTCTTCTGGGTTCTGTGTACGACACTCGATTTGCCACCGGACTCGGGACTCGTACCCCAGCGCCAGGAACTCCTCTCGGAAGCTGCGGCGGAACGCCTCAAAAGATGGAAATTGAATGACTAATACCCATGCCACACGGGCAACTCGAATGCCATTTACAGCGAATGACATTCGTGTGATTGATGAATCGGCTCGCAATGTCGCGGGTGGAATGCCCCACGCTCGGAGTGTCGCATGCTGATTGGCCGATCGTTCAAATGTCATTCGTTGTAAATGGCATTCGAGTTGCCCGTGTGGCACGGGTATAAGGCCATACGCACGACATTGTGCACCTTGACCGGAAGTGGCCATACGCACGACGCAGAGAGCTCACACTGGACAAAGCGTGTATCACTGGGAGCTCGTTAACCCCCCGCCTGCGTTCACGTCGCTTCGCTGCGACAGTATGCGGCTGCTAATTACAAAACTACCGTATTTACTCGAGTAACAGCCGCACTGTTTATGAAGAAAACCTGAGGGTTCGCTTTTCCGCGGAGCAGGAAGATTGCCAATCACCGCGATCGACGGCATGATTCCAGCTGTTTACAGGACAGAGATAATGTTTTCGTGCAAAGGTACCTGTGAAGATTGCACTTGTATGGAGAATCATGGTCTCGATCTGGTTATTCGCTATGTTATTTATGCGCAACGCAATGATTGGCTGTGTGTGTGTTTTGTGGAAAAGTAGACGGGAGGTTCTTGTTCATATATCGCGGGGCTATTACTCGAGTGAATACAGTATTAGCCAATTGCCCCCCCCCCCCCCCCCCTTTGCGGCGTCCAGCCGACAACCAAAGCTCTGCTGTTCCCCATGCACCTCCGGAAAGGGAGGACCATACCATTTAGTTGAGCGAAGTTTCTTCGAAAACATTCATTCTTTTTCACTATTAATCATAAAAATGTAAATATTGCTAAATGCCTCAACAAAACCATGTTTGAGAGAAAAAAAAGGGGTCTGCTGCGTACGAGGAAGACGCGTTACCCCTATGCTACTTTACAGCTTCGGGAATCTTGTTTTGACAGTTAGTTTTATTCGAGAACCAAAACGTTTCGCGTCGTGCGTATAGCCCTTTTCGGTCGAGGTGCAGTCAATTAGAATCTGCAACACCCAACATCGTGTCGCACTCGCCGGCAAGGCAAGGAGGAAGATCCGCTTCAGCACGTAGGCATCCGAGGCGCTACACGTCCGAGGCGCTCGACGCTCTTGCGTAGACGCCTAGCACGACCACGAAGTCGGCGACGAACTTGCGGTCGTCGAGTTCCTCTGGCTCGCGCTGCCGCTGGCCGCCGGTCCCGCCCGTGACGGCTGCTAAATGCTCCATCACCAACTCGAGGGCGGTAGACATACGGTCACTGCAGGGTCATTGAGGGCCAGGATCTCAGTCGACGACGGACCGAAGCCCAAATCCGACTCCGTGTCGCTGGAGGAGTCCTCATCCTCGGCTCGCAGCTTGGGAGGCATGGGCAAGAAAACTAAAACGCACGGCAAACAAGACAAAAAACAATAAACAGACACGTGAAGCGAACATTAAAAAAAGCAATTGATCGCGAAGTGTTTTCTATTGAAAGGTATCCCGTGCGGACGTGCGGCAAGAAAAACGGGCGCCGATGATTGGAACAGTGTCGACGCCGATCGCAAGTTTCACGATCGGTAAGTCGTACTCACTTGTTCCTTGTCACCCCGCATTTTCTTCTGCCCATAGTGGCGTCTATTGTGTAAAGCGAGTCATAGCACACCCCGGCTGAGGCACAGCGAGTCGAAATCCAAGTAGTTCGTCACGCAGCGCGCCGGCCCTGCTGCTTGCGTATGGCGGCAGAGTACACCCGGCGGCAGACAACCTGACGACGATCTCCATCGGCATCCAGCAACCGCACTGGCACCTTAAAACAGAAAACTGGCATCAATTATACATCCGAGTTTTACAATAAAAAGCGTATCACCTATCAGTCCGTGCGGAGCCGCTGCGTTCCGTCGCCGAGTGCGTTCTTCTCTTTTGAGTCCGGAGTCCGGTGTCGATGCCGAAGACGCTTCGCTGGCTTCGCAGCACCGTGGAATGCCGTCGTCTACGTTTGCGGCGCGTTCGAGGCGTCGGCGTCGCGCGTAGGAGCGGCGTCGCACGGGATGAACCTGATATCTGCCGTCCGCCGAAGAATTTCCATACGACCGACACTACCGACACCACATTCGATAAACGTTTTCAAATGAGTCCGTCCAATACGCGCACGTTCGAAAAAATCAGTCCGCCGAATACGCGCACATTTCGAAATCAGTCCGCCGAATACGCGCGCATTTCAAAACCAGTCCACCGGGTCTCGTGATTGGCTGGCGCACGCCCTTCCCTGCTGCCTTCCCGTCCGACAGCGCCCCTGACGGCGTGCGCCTAGGCGCAGAACACCGATCTTTGATTGGATTTTTAATAGGGAAATCGGTCGCCCTTGAATGTAATTTTAGGATTTTTAGGATGCTTAGAGCCCGTGGATTGCGGTATGACAATAAATAGACAATCTCAGAATCCACTTGAGTGCCCCTTTAAGGCTTGCAATATGCAAAATTTAAGTCGTCAATTCCTGTGGTTTCTTTTTTTTTTTTTTAATTTGATTTGCATTTTCTATTATGGATATCTCCTGTGTTAGCATTCTCGGAACCTTCATACTGAAAAGCAACTTCTTGAAGGAACTGTGAAAAAAGGTTTTTGTTGCTCTTGTGTTGTAATCCTGTTAGTTTCCAGGTTGAAAATCTAATGACGACCATTTAGAGGTCTTGGTCAGTAGAGTGTCAGTTGGGGAAGTTTTGCTCTTTTTTTAACCACTCGTCTCTGCACCCCACCCCTCCCCGCACCGTCTCGCCCCCCATTTTAGATTAATAGGATGTTGCGTGAAATAGCCATATGCCTCCATAGAATCTGCACCTTAGCGTGGTAGCCAAACAAACAATCTCCACCTCTGTGGTGCTCTCTTTCTGTCACCTTTGAACTGCAGGCTAAGTGAGGGACCTATATTTACACAAAGGAAACGCTCACAAACTGCAGTGTGTGAACAGCACCTTGTGTGTAGCTAATATGCAAGATATTGGCTTCCCCTATCCCTCAACTAATCTGTGTGATCTGACAATTCTCTTTACAGGTGCCATACAAAGTCGCACTCGTGCAGCGTGGACGCGGTGCAGAAGTGGCTGACGGGCAAGGAGGCGGGCAAGGGCAATAGAGTTAAAAAGACGGACACTCCACTGGTGGTTCCGACCGCCTTTGACGATGAGGGGCACTCTGGCTGAGGAGCTAGCTGCTATGGATGCACGAGTCACAATAAAGAACGTCACGGTAAAAAAAAAAATTTGTATGTTCCCTTCTTGTACTACCCACAATACGCATCTGGGCGACAGATGAATGGGACATGTCTCAACGAGTATACAATAAGTGCCATGAGTATACTGTATACATGGAGAAAGTCAATTTTTGTTCTTAAATTGTTTCTTAAAATTGCACAAATACTAAACCGGCTTTTTTCGGTTCAAGTCCGAAAAACATGTTAAAAACGGTCAGCACCTATAAAAGATACGAAAACCAATAAAATAGTTTGGACTGAGAAATTGAGCATTTCCACGTTTAAGTCAATTTGATCTACTGAGAAGTTAGCTGTTCAAAAATGCAGTAAAATGTCATTCCTGGGCTTTAAAGCCTGACACAGCTAGCATTCTGCTGGTTCTATGCTGGGTACACTGAATGACGCATACGCTGGTGCTGATCCGCAATTTCGCAGGCACTGACCCGCAATTACGCTGGCACTGATCTGTTTTTACGCTGGGACTATTCCGCTATTGGACTGGCTCTGACCCGGAAACACGCTGGCACACTGATGGTTTCCTACCGTACCACCGGTTCCATGCCGGGGATGTGTGTCGGGAGCTCGCTGGGAACATCCCGTATTCCCGGCATCCCGGTTTCCCAATAAGTTCCCGGTACCGGCCGGATTCCGGCATTGGGCCCGGCCGATGTCGCCCCTTGGGGCGTTTCCGGTACTGGCCGGTATCGGTATCCCGGCAGGCCCGCCCCATCCCCAACCCGGCATGTTGTACTCGCACATTTGACCTCGGAAATCCCACAAAACCTTCGCTCTTGTGAAATGCAGTTCCAGGGTCACCGCATAGATGGCGCCACAATGCCACTGTGTTCCCTCATTCTAAAAACATTTAAGAAGTTTTAAGAGATCTCGTCTGTCTCAGTCGTACTCGGTCGCAAGAGTGTGAACGGGCCTTTAGCTGGGAGGACGGCAGCGTGTTTGCCGGAATCGCCGCGATTGCACCCGACGGCATCTCGCTAGATTGACTGTATTTTTACCGCCGGCGGAGAACGCTCAAAAAAGAAATCGTAACGCGAGTAATGGGCATGCTGACTTTATTGAACACAACGTATGCTTGTCGTTTGCGGTGATGAATCGCTGGGTACCTTCGTCGACACCGACGGGAGGCGGTTAACTCGCACCAAGGCCCCTCTATCTTTCTTTTTTTTTCCCCCTATCTCTTCTTGTTTGGGCCTACCTCAACCGACGTGGTTATTCATTGTTGCCTGCACTTCGCAGCTCTTCGGCACAGAACAATAGTTTAGGTGGCCGAGTGACACAATTATTACGATTGTTTTCCATCTGAGGGGCACGTAGGGAGCCCAGTGGACCGCAGAGCCTGGGCGGCTGGACCGTATGCCAGCTGTTTGTAATCAATAGCTACAGGACTGCACTACACTTAGCTTTTTTGATACGCTGACAGAGTTTTCCGATTTGGTTAATTCAGCAAGACCCCGCCAGGCTGCCGCTGGCAGCTAGAGCAAGATGGCCGCACGCAGCAGCTCGCTCGAAGGCATACCGTCGGCGTCATGTTACTCGAAAAACAGTTTTTTTTGCTCAGCAAGTGTTGCACAACCACATTATTCCGTTCGCTGTTGTTTTTGAGTCCCGTCCGCTTAGTAACACTGCTTCCAATTTCTGCGTATCATTTTCGATACAGTGGGTCGTAATTGATGGCACAATTTGTGTACCAATTCTGATACGTTTTCTTGGTAAAGCTTTGAATGTACACTTTTTAACCGTATTTTTTTTATTGATTTTTCCTTCTAATTTTAGGTTCCTAAGTTAGGAACATATTGAACATCGTCGCCGGCGAAGATGTCAGCGATTTTAGTCGGAAAGTGACGAAAATTAGTCCCCCCGCCGCGGCTGAGCCCTCTGAGACAAGTAATGATGAAGAAACCGGAGAAAATTCCTTCAGATCATCTGTAGCTTCGTCCTCTCGTCCACACAACAAATGGCGAAAGCAATTGCTCCAAAACAGTCATGCTGAATTTTCCAAAGTATTCTCTGAGCCGGATGCCATAGATTCACCATTGTTCCTTTTCCGCCAGTTTCTAAGTACTGATATGTTCACCATGCTAGTGGAGCAAACAAATGTGTACAGTACGCAGAAATACGGCAGCTTCGTTACAGAACTCTGCAAGAGCTGGAGCAATATATTGGAATATACCTGAAAATGGGGTTTACAAAATGACGAACGTCATGTGCTACTGGGAGAATGGGACAAGGTATTCTCCTATCGCTGACAAGAGGTCGAAAAATTGTTTCTTGAAGCTGATGCAATGCATGCATGTTGTAAACAACATGGAAACCACCCGAGAAGCGAAGGAGGACAAGTTGTGGAAGATTCGTCCTTGGATTTCCTTATTCCAGCACAACCTCTAGAGCATTGAACAAAAAGCGTTCAATGCGGTGGATGAGATAATGGCGTTATTTACAGGAAGGAGCTCGCTAAAACAGTACATCCCAAACAAACCGACGCCGTGGGGTTTCAAGCTTTGGGGACGGGCAGGCACAACCGGTGTCCTTTACCAGTTCGAGGTATACCAAGGCCACTCCAAAGAAAACAACATTTTTGGACTTGGGGGTGATACTGTCCTGAGCATCTGCTCTGAAATACCTTCAAATGAAGACTTCAAGGTTGCGGCTGACAATTTTTTTTAGCTCTTTGAACCTTGTTGAAGAGTTAACGAGAGGAATAGAGTACGTTGAAACTCTGAGGCAAAATCGGGTGAGAGACTGCAAACTCCAGTGTGAGAAGACTCTGAGAAAAGTTGGCCAAGGCTCACATTATTACAGAGTTGACAATGACAAAGGAATTGTGGTAGTTGCCTGGTTTGACAGGAAAGCTGTCACTCTAGTGTCAAACCTCGTCTCTGTTGAGTCAATTCAGCAAGTCAAACGGTAAGACCGGAAGACCAAACTCCACATTGACATCGCACGCCCGGCAATTGTTGGTATGTACAACAGTTTTAGGGGGGGGGGGATCGACCAGCATAATTATCAGGTGTCGCTGTACAAATACACCATTCGGTCGAGGCGCCGGTACACGTACCTCATATATCATGCTATCTTCATCTGCTTCGTAAATGCATGGAATATTCACAGGCGCCAAAGCCATCAGCTGAAGGAGCGGCCACTTAAGCTGAGAACCTTCATTGCCAGTTTATCAGAAAGCCCAATCTCTACTGGAAATGCGTTAAGAGGACGGCCGGTCAGTCTGCCTTCGCCTCCGATGAAGAGGAAGTTCACGCCAAGTCATCCCCAAGATGACGTTCGAAAAGACGGGGTTGGGCATCGTCCAACTGTGGCGAGCAACCGACTTCAATGCAGGAACTGTGTGCCCAGTGTGAACACATTTAGCACAGTTGTGTGCGCGAAATGCAATGTAACTCCCAGTCTGAGCAAGCGACGCAACTGTTTCTTTGAATACTACAAGCCACGAGACTGCAGCTGGCAAGGACGTAGCAGAAAAGCCCAGTGTATCATATTTGATACGTTCAATAATTTTTTACTGGTTTGAAATTTCATTGTTCTCTTTGTATGAATGTACCAGGAATGGGCACTATTTCAAATACAAGTATTTGAAATACGTATTTCAAATATTTTGTGTATTTTGCATTTGTATTTAATTACAAATTGGGTAATGTATTTGGCGTGTGTATTTAAATACTAAAACGGGGGTATTTCAAATACAATTGTAATTAAATACAATTTTGTGGGCGAAAATACATCCTTCAAATTTATTGTCACTGCCCAGAGCAGGAAGAGAACTACGTTCTCCGCCGAATGCAGTGTCTCTCAATCAAGCACAAGCGTTCATTGACTTTGTGATTACGGTGCTAGTCCAGGGCAAGAATAGTGACGAAATCGACGTTCACAGGCAGACTGGCTAAATAAGCGCCTGTGACAACTTGTGATGCTTTCCAGCCTGATTTCTATCCATATTTTTGCCTGGAACATTCTGAATGCGCGGGTCGTCCAGATTTTCGTAACTGGTGCGAGTTGCAACAATAAAAAATTATCTAGCTAGTGCTGCGCGTCTTGGTCGTCTCGGTTCTTTGTTGGTCTATACCAAAATGTAATCGACAAAAAAAGCTGCTTGAAGCGCTATAGTTTTTTCATCTATTACGTCCAAGCTGATTACATTTTTTTGTAATTATATTTCTATTACGTTACTAGGGCTTCGCACACTCACTCGGGAGTGTGCGATGCAAAATTAAAATGAGAAACCCAAAAACCCGTTGCAGGTGCCCTGAAGTTGCTGACGCAAATTTTGAGGAATGTATTTGGAAAAGTATTTGGAGGAGACCAAATACATTTGGTTGTATTTGTATCTTGTACTTAAATGCTTTTTTGAAAATGTAATTAGAATTGTAATTAAATACATTTTTATGAAGTATCTTGTATTTGTATTTCGATACATATTTGCATGTATTTTGCCCCTCCCTGGAATGTACTCACCTTAGCCATAAATAAAGGCACACAAGTTTCTACAATTTTAATTTGCTTTGAAATATGTTTGGGCTTAAATTTCTCAAGCACTTAAATGTAGTGCTTGAGAGTAGGTGACAATTGTAGCGGGCAAACGCTGGCGGCACGCTTTCCCGTGTTGATCGAGTGACCGATGAGTCGCTCTACTCGCTTCACTTTAGAATCCCCTAAATTATACTCATGTAAAAAAAAAAAAGGATTGGGGTACCTGTAAAAGAAACAAAAACAACTAGCATAGCCAAGGTTTCTTCTTTTTTTTTTGTGTGTGTGCTGCTTTTGGGGAACATGTACACCGATATCAAATTATTTTAAATCTTTCAGTTTTCTGTTGACAACAAAAGGTTGGCACTTTACAAGTATGGAACACTTGATATAAACAGTATATTAAGATCAAAACATTAGGGCATTGCAACCAAAACTATACTGTGTATATATATATATAAAGTGGCTATAATGAAGACAAAGTGCTCAGGTGGCAATCGTTTGTATTCTTTTATTTTCCAAACCTGATTATACTATTTTATATTGAAAATATTTTCCTCTAAAAAATAAATAAAACTCATAAAACAACCTTGTAGGTACTTTTGACACATTGTGGAAATGGAAATCTGAAAAGGAGTCTTTTTCCAGCACCGGGCTATCGAACTATAATAGTTATAGTAATGATACTTTCAAAAGCCAGAAACAACCCTTTGAATATGAAACAAACCAGAAAAATCACATGGAAACAGGGAACGTTTAACCAAAAACAATGTTATGTATGCATTACAAACATATAAAGTCATCACAATATGCAACATCACAGTCACTTCACCATTCTAAATAAAAAATACCGGAAAATATGTATAACACAAAAAGGGATATGATTTACACCAAGCAAGATACTGGGCCATAGAACCAAAGTTTCAACAATAAGAGAAAGTATGAGTGGGTACCCAAAAATAACCGGAATGAATTTCAGGAGGCCGGGCATTCGTAGTACCAGCATCCACCTCTTGCAGCACCCTTCCCAAGATAGTTTGCCGACCGGCGTCGTCTGCTAAGGATCTAGCGGCATGTTGCGAATTTTGTACCCAAGCGCTTCAAAATCATTCCTTGTTTTTTGCAATGTCTGACTTGAAGGACCTTCCACATCTATAAAATGATTTCCTTTCAAGACTTTTCATACGGGTCAACAGAAAAAGTCACACGGGGCGAGGTCCTGAGAATATAGGAGGTTGAGAAGCGGTGTCATGCCAGGACAGTGTCTGCTGAGGCATTGTTGTGATGTAACTATCATTACCCCTATCCCTCACATCGGGGCATTTCTGCCTTACTGAGTTTCGCAAGTGTCGTGAAATTCCCCGATAAAACACCTGGTTAACAGATTCACCAAGAGGAACAAACTCTGAGTGATCAATGCCCAAATATTTTTGTGTTCGTCTTCAGTTGAGGTGGTTAAAGGTCGCCCAGAACGAGGTTGCTCATCGATCAAAAAATCACCAGTCTTAAAGCGAGAAAACCACTTGCAATTTCTTATTAGCATCTTCCTTGTAAGCTCTCTGAAGCATTACAAGAGTTTCTGGCACAGTTTTACCTAAAGCAATAATTCACAGCCCCATGTTCTTTCATATCAGACATTGAAAAAAAAAAGATTTTGAAGTGCTTGAAAAAAAATATTTGCAGCAGACAATGCCAGTCGGCAAACTCGCTGGGAAGGGGTGCTGCAAAGCGCTGCTAGTGGCGGAAGCTGGCACTACAAAGAGCCCGCCTTTTAGAAATTCATTCCGGTTACTTTTGCATCCAACCTGGAACGAATCACCGCACCAAAAACTTTCGATATATGCCATGTAAAAAAAAAAAAAAAAGATGGCAACCAGTCAAAGAGGCTCAATAGACCTTATGAAAAATTGTTTGGTGATCTGACAACACTGAGAGCGTCGCCATTTTAATGTTGGCAAGCGTCGTCGGTACCAAAGCACGGTGGAGGCATCAGAGAGAGCCGTACGGGCAGTGTACGATAGCGCAGCAGCTGTTTTCCACCTTCTGACCATGAAATGTGGACAAACAGTTTAAACAACCTACCGCAACTGTCTGATGAAGCTCGAGGAGGCCTGTGCACGCTGGCAACAACCTCGTCGAAGCAGCGGAGCAAGTCCTTCGCCTTTGCTGTACAAGCTTACACACTGCGGGTTGTCGCCAGCGTGTGCACAGGCCTCCGAAAGTTTCATCAGACAGTTGCGGTAGGTTGTTTAAACTGTTCGTCCCCGTTCCATGGTCAGAAGGCGGAAAAAACAGCTGCCGCGCCATCACACACCGCCCTCCACCGTGCTTCAGTACCGACAATGCTTGCTAACATTAAAACAGTGACGCTCTCAGTGTTGTCAGACTACCAAGCAATTTCGCATAAGGTTAATTGAGATGAGGCCATTTCCTCTGTAACATCAAGCAACATCAGCCACAGTGTGTGCCCAAATAATGGCAGACTTCGATTATTGGTGCTGCAGCTACCATACTCCATTCACCTCTAAGCTGAGACTGTGGTGGAAGCTACGTCCTCGTGAGATTAGTCATACGCCTCTCTTTTGCCACATCATCACGCTCCCGACCATACCCACGCGCAAAGAGTTGGTCCAGGTGATAAAAGCAGTGATGTGATTGGTCATAGCCATTTTGGAGCAGCTGTTTGAGAAGTCAAAAGTTCATTTTGGAGAAGCAAAAGGGCTCTTGGAGCACAACCGCACACTTCATTTTCATTTATATCACTGCAAATGTGAGGAAAGATGGCAAATATTAGGAGAACAAACACCAGCTGCTTAGTTGCTTGTGGAAGCACCAGACACGGAAACAAGACGAGACACTGATGAAGAACAGCGCAAACTGCTGTGGATGATTATTTTAGGTACGAAATCCCACTGAAAATATGTTAATATACAATCATTTTGAGGACCTAGATTTATGTGTCCTTCAAGTTCTAAGGGGGGTTGTAACAAAACTGCAACTCTTAATTCAGACAAAAAAAAAAAACCCATAAAAAATAAACCTACAAGAGTCTTTGCACCCCGTCTCGCTCTGGAGGAGTACCTTTCCCCTTTGTACGCGGGTGTGCTGCGGCGAAGCAAGACACGCAACATAGCGACGCCTAATCTGCAATTGTTGCTTCACTGCATTACACCATGCGGTGAGAAGCGACTCAACAAAGCTAACTAACCCACCAGAACAGACCACGAACACGAGACTTCTTGTGAAACTTCTGAGCACTGTCAGTGCTTGGTGCGAAATCAAATCGAATAGTATGTTATTTGAGACGATTATCGAAAGTCCTGAAAACCCGCACGAGCCTACACTAACGATTCTCCCCGGCAGCGAGGCCTGCAGCTGTTATATTTTCAGTATTATTTAATTGAGCTTAAGTTCTGGTGCAATGATGGTGCAAATTCCTCACATTTTGATGAAATGTAGCAAGTGTAGCAGAATAAGCACTTAGGCAGAGTCTGGCCTAATTGGCGCAGCAATCACATCACTGGGTGATAAGAGGGAGGCGGCTGATTGGTCCGGCATTGTGAACATAGTATAGCTGGTGCACACTTTTGAAAAGGGTCTATTCAAGGGTAGCTGACAAGCTGTTGTTGGCTGCATTACAAATAGCAGAAGTGCATACTGCAATGTTCACTCGTCTCCTATGATTTTGATATAGCTTTTTTCTTCTCATGGGCAACACTGGATCCCACCGCTGCCGGCATGTCGTGGTCGAGACAGGTTAACGACGACGACTGATTCATTACATACAATACGTGGTCCTGTGGGTTGTCGGGCTGGTGGCATCTATTACATGGTGGGCCTTATCTGCTAACCCTCTTTCGCATCCGTTTGCTGGTGCTTGCCACATGAGGTGCTGTGCTCGGCGGTGGGCACTGGTGTTTCCCGCAACAGTTCTAAATCACTATACAAAAAAAAAAAAAAAAAAACAGGGTGACAAACCTGTAGCAATGTAGCAAACAGATTTGTTTTAGGCTGGCTTCACACGAAAAATCTTTTTCAACATTTTGACGTTGCAAGGCGAACAGAATTATGGAAGTTTCACGATCTAAACCAAACAAGCACGCCCACCCAAAGGATTAAGGATCCATTCCACTGACTGGCCATGGTCTGACCAGCAGCTGAAATCTCGCTACATCTTGAAGTAGCAATAGCTGCAATTCCAGTCTCCTGAGTTCACGAGCAGCAACCACTGAAATAGCAACGTGCTATTTCTGGTATGATCACTATCCAAAAATACAATTAGTTCATGCTGTATAGACCCAAACTTTCGGAGTGATCACTTGCAACTATGCCTATGTCTTTCGCTGATGCACCTAGAACCATAAATTACAAAACTAGAAAAAATATAGCAATCAAATTTTGTTGTCAATTAACCTTCTGACCCTGTAGTGATAATGAAATTAAACTACAAGCATATACAGGTTCATTAAAACAATATGTTTAATATTTATCTTGAGTGAATTGCTAAATTTTTAATGTGAATGTCCCATTCTTGCAAGCACATCTAATGCAGTCATTGAAATGTGACAGAGACATCTTGGGACATTTGGGATACGAGTCACCTTACCACGGCCGTTGCTAGCCTGGCTACAAGAATGCCAGTTGACAGTGTCACCAAATACTTTACCAGGAAAAATACATTTGTCTCCATTCATTTACGCCAGCGCACCCACACTGCCAAATGTTGCCCTCCTAACGGTGTAGACACCACGCATCTGAGAGAATGCATGAGGATCACACCGTCCACACTGTACAGCAGTCATGCCGCACCAAGGGAGAGGGCTGCCATGGGCACGCCGAGATACCGGGTTTGCCGAGACAGCAGAGGCAGCTGTCTTCACTAGTGCTCCAGATGTCCAGAACCACAGACGGGAACAGTCATCTATTGTTGCCATCAACTGTCCCAATAGGCAGATCTCGCTAAGCGTTCCACGCATGCGTGATGCCGCCATAACTTTAGTTCACAGGAGGCAGTGCACGAGACGGCTCGTGTCGTCTCGTCACGTGCAAAGCTCCAGTGGGGTTCTCCCACATGCAGATTAAGTTTCTTTGATGCATTGTGGCAGCGGCGCGGCTTAATGAAACTGGCTGGTGAGATTGGTCTATTCAAAGGCAAAAACCCTGAGGCTGCTGCACATCCAGTCGTTCCAAACATGCGAAGCCTCTTTGTGTCCAGGCCATTGGATTCTCATGGGGTGAGATATTTTAATAGTAAAGTATCTGGTGTCGTCATGTCACACCCTGGTGGTTTTCAACACCCATGGGCTATATAATTCCTCTTCACTTTCAAAGAATTCTGTTACATCAGAAAGATGAGAGGTTGAAAACAGGGATGGAGAAGAACATCAGAGTAAAGGAGTGATGAAGCAAAGCGACCGACCGAATCGTCCTAGGCGAGCCAATGCAGGACACCTTTTTTTGCAGGGCGTGCGCTGGGGTGGTGTGTTGCCTAACCTGGGTGGCCTGTGAAGGAAACCTAGCCTGGGCTTGGCTCAGCTGCCAAGACCCGAGTTTCATCAGACACGGGAGCACCTAGCACAGCCAGGCTTGCAGGGGGTCTGAACCCATGCTGGGCTCGGGGCTCAAGGTGATTGGTGACACCACTCACCAAACACCCACAAGCGCACAAGTCTCCTGTGGCAATGCAACCCTGTAAAAAGGCATTCAGTACATGAAGTAGATACTGATCAAGCCAAGCGAGAGATACACTTCAGCTGAAAAAAAATTAAGGCTCAGCTCATACATATGATACATGCCCAAGTGCGGTTGTCTGTCAAAACCAATGTATTTTACATGCTCCAAGTGAACTAATAGTTATCATAGATAAACTCAAAGCTACAAAGCAAAATGTACCCAAAATACTGAAAGCTGAGCTAAAGTATGCACAGTTTTCTTAACCGAAATACCTCAGAATGCTTTCCTTTCACTTGTCTGTCTAATTAAGTGACACCTCTTTTCCAGCTACAAATGAAATGCGCTCATGTGAAACCTATAACTTCATGCTAAATCTGGGTCATTCCTCCTCTGCAGTGTGCTGGCTTGCTCAAAATAAAATTAGGTGGCCTTATCTTGGTCTCAACAAAAAAAAATTCTCAAGGCTAGTACTGCCTTAGCAAAGCTTTTTCTTGAGGCGTCGTTAGAAAGACCGACAGAGTTACTTTCGAACAAACCAGCCAATAAATAAATTATGGACAAACAGAATCAAGATTACGCATTCCACTGAAACGAGTAGGCAAGTGAAATCACCAATTAGCTGAATGCTCAGGCGGTTGTAACCTGCCAACTCAGTAGCCTTCAACAAATACTCTTTTCATTGCATCAGTTGGCAAAGTAGATGTGAAACACGTGCACGACAAAGAGAGGTATTGTATGATGGTTCCCACATCAATCGTAGCTGGCGTGCTATGACACTGTGACATGGCACGTCCCGATGTCGCATTGTGGGGGGCTGGCCGACGCAAGCAGAAATTGCAACCGCATATTTTGATCATTTCACTGCAGTGTCAGGTGTATGCAGTTTGAATGTTTTCGTGTTCTGCGAAGCTACTGCAAGCACCTTGAGTGACAGGGAAGGTATTGTGATATCACCATCTCAACTACAAACAAACATAGCATTGCAACAACGACAATGATGCCGAGAAACGGTGCTAAAATGCTGAAAGGTAGTGCATGCTTTGGTTTTGCTGCATAATTGGTTTTGTTTTAAAGTTCAGAAAGTGAAGAGGAATTGCAACAGCCAGGGTCCTCTGGGGTAACAACCGCTACGAAGTCACATAAGCACTGTGGAAGGTGTTAGCTGTGCCAGGTCTCACGTTTCGTAATGACGCAATGTGCCTGTTGTCAGGCGCCCGTCACTATATACCTCGAGCAGTGCGAGAAAGATGTGCGTAGGTAAACAGTAACAGCCAGTCAAGCAGCACCAAAACAGGACCTGGAAGGGTACATGGGCTCATCCAGCTTTGACACCAGAGAGGCCTGAGCCAAGCTGGGCTTTGAGTGGAACCTCAGCAGAATCCACGAAGGAGGACCAGACAAGCCTTCCTTCATGTACGTCACAAAAAGGTGCCTACCACACACTATTAAGTATATAAGAGATCAAATTTGGAACGCAGTCTTCCCTCAAAATAAGCTTTAGTCACTTTCCATGGACCCCAGTGTTGCTTGGGGTCTCGTGAAATGACAGCCCCGGCAAGTTCTTGCCCACAGATACCGCGACAAATGCCAACAAACAGCACCAAGAATACAAGAACGCACGAGAGGCTTATTTACATTCACATTTTCTGCCTTGTATAGGAAGGCGACACACCCTTGTAGTGATAGCTGGCAACTGGCAATTGAGCAGGCATTATCAGTATACAGGAGGCTATGCTCCATGACGCCTATCCTGGGGCCATATGTTGCGCTTTTTGGACTCCCACAGCGACTAGGGAGAAGAAAGACGTCAAACACGCAGCAAACGCAGATTGGATGTTGATTGGTGAGAGTTGCTGATGACGAATTTCCTCAGAAGAAAACAAAGAAAAAGTGAGCTTTGTTTTCTTCTGCGGAAATTCGTCATCAGCGACTTTCACCAATCAACACTTAATCTGTGCTTGCTGCGTTGTTGACGTCACTTCCTTGTTCCTAGCCGCCGTGGGAGTCCACAAAGCGCGACATAGGGCCCCAGGTAGGCCAGTCATGAAGAGCCTGCCACAAACCATCTTCTGGTACCCCGGTGTTGACAAAGACATTTAAGACCATGTAAGAAGGTGCGAAACATGTGCCCAGTCCTGTTAAATGCCCCTGGTGCAGGTTTGGGTCAGCTGATTGGATACCAAGCAACGCTGAACATGGCTTATATTATGCCGTACAGATGGAGAGGTACGTGATACTGATCGACACAAAGCACATAGAAGCATCGGCCGAGACCACAGTGGAAGCCCAGTGCGACATCTTTGATCGATTTGGACAGCCAAGGACACTTGTGTTTGACGACAACAAACCCAGATTAATAGTACTGTTTTCAAACAGTTTTTACAACAGTCATGCACATCACCCCACCAGCCCTTTGTATCACCATTGATTTTTGTCTATATGCATTTGGACTCGTCCCCGCACATGGGAGGCAACCATCCTTTTGGTGTGGGACAGACTGTGTGGGCGCGCAGTTTAGACCTATGGTGGATTCCTGAAATTGTCTGCTCCCTTGATGGTATACGAATGACAACAGTAGGCACCTCAAGAGGACAGCACCAACACCAGGCAGATCAGCTCTGGACACAGCTTCCCCACAAGTGGGCCAGCCTACCTGTAGTAGTTTTTTGACGGTGAGGCAACAATGTTGGAGGTTCGGTGGTTCAATCATCAGGCTGCTCCTTGGCAGCAGGAGACATCCAAAAAGCGCTGGTAGAGCGGCCAGGTGATGGGGTACCCTAATGGGAGACGAGTAGTGGCGGGGTTCACAGTCAGCGCGAACCCTGCCAACGACAAAGCAGAGGTGATTGACTTTTAGGTTTAGATTTCATTAATTATAGAGCAGAACATCAGAACTGAAGAACATGAATGGCAATTGCAAGCTCGGACTCGAACTTGCAATCATAATTGTTCAAATAGTGTCTGTGACGATGTAACAAACTAGTAAAAGGCAATTATTAGATCCTCCTTTCCTTATATTTTTTTAAACAAAACCCCAAGAAAGACATTAAGGGGGTACAGAATCAAAACTTGGAATATTTCCGAAACACTTCGAAATAAGTGAAATATGATCCACGATATCCGTAAATGATAATGGCGCGCTTGTATCTTTAGCAGATGGCTATATTTTTTGTTTTAACAGACAGATTCTGGCGAGCGCTTTAAAAACAGCCATCGAGTCGGCACGCAAATCTCGGTATATTTACCCGTGACGTCACGCTCGCAACGTCACGGGCCCATACGAGGCCAAGGGTATAGTAATTACGATCGCCGTCACTAGGTGGCGCCAGCTTTATCGTCAGCGCGTTACAAATCTGACAAGTCGGAATGCCCGAGGGACGGTGTACTAGACCTGAGACGTGCGCCAAGCGTTGCTCGCTCCCGCACGCCTCCATCGGACACGCCACACAGTGGTGTAGCTCCTGATGGGCCCGTGACGTGAGACATTCCAACAAAGCTCAGACCTCAACTACCAGGTGGTATTAGGACATTTTTTTATTTGTTTTGAAATTGTTTTTCTTGCATTTATAGACGAAAGACTGCTGTTTGTGAGCTGCTGTCATGAAGCAAACCATGTCTACACAAAGAAGTAGGCGCTAAAATGTTGCTTCCGTACCCCATTAAACAGAACGAAAAACTACTGCTATCCCATTTTTAGTATTTTTTTAACAGTAGCTATAGGAAGACTACAATAATAAAAATACCAGAACACAACACTTATCTTCTAATACACACAAGTGATCAATGAGAAATGATATTGGAAAAACTTCATATCCGAGGAAAGTTTGTCATAATTGAGATAATCGCAATCAGAGAAAAATGTTGACTTAATGGCGGCTGTTGTGGTCACAGGCATTTATGATAAAAACGTTTTCTTAGAAGAAAAATCGAAAGTGAAACAATAAATTTCACAGCACTGCGATTCACCGAAAGCGCCCGTCTAGAACGGAGGAGATGCTAGCTCGTCCGCGTACGGACAGCCATCGATAAAGCTTCCTGTCGCATGCTGGTGCACGCTCGTTCTTCAGCATACGGTTTCGAGCGAAGAGGCCAATGAAGACAGCGGCCGTATTGTAAACACCAACTTCTTGGGAGGCCGGAGCTGGGTGGCCATCCTGCGCGCTGACTATATTCCATTCATCCCTAAGCTGAAACTGTTGAAAGCTACGCCTTCAATGGACCAGTCATACATCCCTCTTTCGCCACGTGACCACGTTCCCGCTCATATCCACAGACCGAGGACTGGGTCAGGTGATGAAAGGGAGGCGGCTGATTAGTTCGGCGGGCAAGCAGTTCCCACTGCAGTCTCGGCTCAGAGCCGTGTTTAGAGATTGTTTCGTCAGTGCTAGGCGCAGGCAGAGCCTGGGCATGCACCAGAAGCAGAAAGTGGGCTTGACATTCTCTCTTGGCCAACCAGAAGCCTAAAAGAATCCCTAGGGGTAGTAGCGAGAAACTGTTTTAACCATAGGTATATGTTGGTGTATGGTTTTAATAAGCACGTAAGTGTGAAGTGTAGTGACCCTTCATGGTTTAAAATAGGGTGCACAGGATGTTACAATCATGATCATGCAGAAAGATGTAAGAAACAAATGTGCCGCTCAACTCTGTTTTGCTCGGGGAGAGCGTGACCGCTCAGACGGTAGATTCCCGGCCTTCGGCGCACGGATTATGTCGATCGTTCCGCCAGTCGCACTCTTTCACCATAATTTCGGATGACCGTGATTGAAACATCACATGCACCACATTTTCAGTCACCGAGAGTTACTCCGACGCACTTATGAATTTTGTTTCTCGCAACCACCGCCAGGGTATTATTTCCGGCTTCTGATTGGCCACATTCAAATTTGTGAAGACGCCCTGGAACACGCCCAGCCTGCTTTCGGCCAATGGCACTTCCTCATTTGTCTCCTATACTTCCCAACGAATGGCCAAACTTTCTACATATATGGCTCTGTCTCAGCTTAGGGGTGAACGGAGTATAGGGCAGCATGTCTCAATGCAATGAAATTTCGTAAAGTCCAAAACCGGGTACAGCAAAGCGACCGGCCAAGGGGAGAAGATCAGAAGGTTTGAAAGGCCCCGTCTTGCAAGGCAGACTGGTAAACTGAACAATCATGGGCGTTGGAACACTGTGAAGAATGTCAGGGGCTTATTTACTGTCCTAGAAGAACTGAAGGAACACAAGTGTTGGAAGACTGCAAAGAACCTCGGAAGCTTATTAACTGCCCTTAACAAAAAAAAAAAAAAAACTGAACGAGCACGAGCACAAGAACGTTGTTAAAAACCGCGGGGCTCTTTTTGTGCCCAGAAAAGAGTTAAACAGTCGAAAAAACGGGACGGGCCGACAGGCTCGGCCAACGCACCAAAATATAGCGGCAGCTGACGCGCCGAAATATAGTGGTAGCTGACGCACCAAAATGTAGTGATCCTCTGGTGGAGAGGCGACGATTATGGAGGTTCGACGATCCGGCTGCTACTTGGCAGCAGGAGACATCCAGGAAGGGCCGGTAGAGCGGCAGCGCTATGGGGTGTCCTGATAGGTGACGAGGCACAGGCGATTGACCTTCGGATTTAGGTTTAATAAATCATAGAGCAGAACATCAAACCAGAAGAACGCAAACAGTGAAAGAGGCGCAAGTTCGGGCTCGCGCTGGCGCTTGTAAAAGCACAAATAGCGCTCGTGACGACACAACAATCTAGTAAAAGACAATTACTACGCTGCCACTGAATCTCAACCTGCTACTGAATTGGAAAGTTCGCGCACTACGTACGTACAGCCAGAAGATCACAACCACGACGGGTGCAGCTCAGGAATTCAACCAGTCCGAGATTGATGAAAACAGTACGGGCGGCACAGTCACATACCTCTGAGCATGTTTGCCCTGCCGATCCTCGGTCCCATTGTTCAATGGTTCAACACGCTCAGAAATACAACTAATCATTTTTTTATATTCTTTGCAATAAAATAGGGCAGAAAGATATCCTCATCTCAGCTCGGCAAACACCCACGCCGTTTTTTGTTGTTATGAGCCACAGCTACACCCCACCACGGTCCACGGCTGTCGAGACCAGTGTTGCTGCTCGCGCTGACACAATGTTTATTCCACCAATTTACGCGAATTGCACAACAGATGTGACCTTGGCGGATCTTAAAAGATCACGAAAGCTAAGGAAGCATATCATTTATAGTCTTCCAGTAGTTATCCAAGTTACTAATATCATTTACGACTGCCTGCACGTGAATATCAGATTCGAAAGTGATCACACCCCGTCGTCACCTGCCGAAAGGCGGTCATTCCACGGCGGTTTTGGGTCGTCACTTTTCCCAAAGGCTAGTAACTCGCCTTTTGGGGTAGTCAAAGCCTCCAAAGCGCCATTTGACTACCCAGGGTAGTCATTTTTTCTTAGAATGTAGTCTCCGCCTAAACCGCGGGTAAATAGTACTAAAGTTCAAGATATTGCCTCACAATCTCCACCGCACTCGCAGTAACGGAAGTATCACACGAAACAATTTTTTAAGACTGATTAGGGATGCTCCGTGCCGAGCCTCCTCGCATTGTGTGTTCCATGCCTAAGGTTGGTTCAGATATTTGCATTTTATACCCTAGTCGCACGGGCAACCTTAGTTGCACGCACAAAAGGTGTGACTGAAGTATTACTCATATGGGGTTAGGACTGTCCGAAGGGCATGTTAAATCGCAATTACGCTTAAGTATAGCAACACAGAGGGCGCGGCATTTTTTGCTGTTGCATTCTTCCATCAGTGCACTGAGGGAGCCTCAGAATGGCACCTGGCGTTTGTAGAGTCATCAACAATAGAAAAGATCCATTCGACGATCCAGTTTGAAGCTGATGTGGGAAATTCGCTTTTGTCAGGCCCATATACTGATTGCGGTGTAGAAATAAATGAACCTTTATTGTATAGTCTAAAACAATTCACCACTGATCAAACTGTGTCTAGCGCCGCCACATAAACTGCATTAGCGAACCATTCTTTCCTAGTGTGGGAGACTGTACACCTAAAGCCCCTTCATGTTTCAAAAGTAACGCATGGTTTGTCGATGCATGAGGCACGTGCAACGTGCAGCTCTTGGGAAGATCAAGGCGGCACAGCGCAGCACTGAGCTAGATTTCAGACGCCATGAATTTCCCAGAAGTGGCGCGCGGCACGGGGCTCGAGCACTTCTACGACAATCAATGGCGCCACTTTTCCCAGGATAGAGGGGCTTTGTGTACACCCACCACGGAATATATGAGCTGAAACACCATATCTAACCTGCTTGTGTGCCTGCAAGGTACTCACAAGCACTCACCTACCAGTTTGTCAAATAGTCCCAAGTATGGAACCATAACTTTGGATTACATTTCTAGTTCGGAGCAGAGCTCTCTCGAAAACTGGCACTTGTGCCAAAGACGTGTGAAGCGCTGTTGAACGCGCATTGTTTGCGATAGTATGCATCATGCAATCTCATATAAGGTAAAGAAGGAAAATATTAAACAATTGTTGCACGCCCTGCTGCACACTGCCTGACATCAGGAATACCGAGCGGTACAACTGAGATACTGAACGACTCACTGTAGTTGTACACGACGAAGAGGCCTGACTCGCAACAAAGTCAAGAATCGGCCAGTTGAAATGCTATTCAGACATTATGAGTTGAAGCAGACCCTCATGCTTTTTAACGTAAATACCTGTCCGTTTTTGAGAGAGCTATAGGGTCTAAAATAGTAATGGGTTCTAGATATACTTCGGAGCTTGTGGGGACCGTAGGAAAACAGAAATATTGGATCGGGCGTTTCAAGCTCATATTGTGTACGTGGGTACATTATTACCCCCGAATTCATAGATGTGACTTGCTCTGAAGTCGAGCTTCAACTTGTTCAAGTTCGTCTTGCAACGAGCAAGCGCGCTTCATAAATGCACCTTAACTTGAACCGATCTTGAACCGAACTTGAAGCGAACTTGAAGTGCCCGAATTTCAAGACTGGGTTAGACCTATCTTGAACGCGACTTCGTAGTCGTTTCAACATGGCGGCTTGGCGAAATGACGCCGTAGAGCGGATCTCCGCCTTCGAATTCGCAACTCGCGCGTGCGATGTCGTCTTCGAGGACGCGTTCCCTTTGCCACGAGTCGCGCGACCATCAATTTGGGACCGGGAAAACCCAATGGGGCGCTACAACGACGGTCAGTTCCTGGCGCGGTACCGCTTTACAAAGGGCACCGTGCGAGAGCTGCTCGGTATGCTGCCGCTACAAACGAGCACCGACTGCAGGGGGCTTCCGCTGACCACCATGCTGCAACTGCTGGTCACGCTGCGGTTTTATGGTGCCGGGACCTTCCAGGATGTGACTCGCCCTAGCAAAAATAACGGTTTGATATTAGTCCGGAAAGTAAAATCCGGACTAAAATCATACCGGAGTCACACCGGAAAGGCGACTTCCGGTTCGCACAAACCGGGAATTTTCAAATCCGGTTTAAAGTCAAATTGGAGGCATTCCGGAGAAGCAAATTCCGGTTCGCTCATACCGTGATTTTCCTAATCCGGTTCAAAGTCAAATTGGAGAAATTCCGGACAGGCAAATCCCGGTTCGCTCAAACCGTGATTTTCCTCAAATTGGAGGAATTCTGGAGAGACAGATTCCGGTTCGCACAAACCGTGATTTTCCTAATCCGCTTCAAAGTCAAATCGGAGGAATTCCAGACAGACGAATTCCGGTTCACACAAACCGTGATTTTCATAATCGGTTCGCACAAACTGTGATTTTTGGAATCCGGTTAAAAGTACAATTGAAGGAATTCTAGACACACAATATGCGGTTCGAACAAACCATTCCTTGCCAAATTCGGTTAAAAGGCGAATTGGACAAAGTCTAGACTGAAAATATCCGCTTTACACAAACCATACTTTGCCATATCTTGTTCAAAAGAAAATCAGATCAGCCGCCTGATGCCGAAGACTTTCATGTGTATGGTTGAAACATCAAGTGGCAAACAATTCATCCCGACACCGTACGGGCTGCGTCGATCAGTGCTCAGACCGCAGAAGACAGCGAGCTGATACGCGGCGCCAAAAATGTGACATCAAGGCGATTTTTGCGCAAGTCATCGAAATCTAATTTCATCTAGCTTTTTCTATGCACTCTGTAATACTTGTTCATTATTATGCTTAAACTATGTATTGTTATTTTTTAATTATTTTTAAAAATAATTGCTTGATAACTGTCAAATAGCCTTTTTCACATAATTTTCTCCACATAACAACAAACAAAAACAAGAACTAATTTGATGCCACAGCTAGATGTACACACAATCGGAAAGTGAAATTTCAGTATCTTTGAGAGCTTTCCTGCGGTCTCCTTGTTTATGCCTGCATGTTCAACATTCTATTATGGTGCACATGCAGGCAATTTCAAGGGCTTTCATCAATATAGGTACGCAAAACAGGGACTCTAACCGCAACCGTAACCAAAACTGAAAACCATTTAGGAACAAAAATTTTCAGTAACCATAATCGGAACAAAATTGTTATCTGAAATTAAAAAAAAAAAAAAAAACATAACTGTAACCGTAACCGTAGCCGTAAACTATTTACCGGTAACCGGTTTTAACCAATATTAGCCGAAAAAAAATAGTTTTTCTCAGCTATGACCTGGAGGAGGGATCATGAAATATCGTGGCAATTTGACAGAGTTGCTTTCAGCGAGTGGTGCATCTGGTAATACATTTCCGTTCAATCTAAGTTTAGGATTAGAGATACATAGTTTGAATCAATGATCGTGCTTATAATAAAAAAGTCTCTATTTCTAAATCTGTCACACTCCTACATCGCTACATGCATCAGTATGCGTCGCCTTCAGTGTAATAACTAATAAGTTAGAATTCTCAGATGTCCATCCAATTCGGTTCTATCAAAACCACCGCTGTTCCTGACATGCAGTAGCCAGTATGAAGAAACGACGTAAATTGACCGTCATGCAGAGCTGGCGGAAAAGAAAACCTGGTATTCATTTAGTCTGAAACGTGTCATTAGTGACAATTTTGAGACAGCACGAAAAAAAAATGTGAGAGGTTTGACATTAGCGTTAGGTGTACGTTTCATATTAACGTGATCCAGAATTTATTTGAACAGAAAACAATCACAAAATTTATAAGTATTTTGTGAAGTGAAAGCTAATATATCCTTTGATGGCCAGTATTTACATGGAAGTTCAGCGAGTGGCCGGCATCGGCGCTTTGCTTTTCAAACTGGCGAGCCCCGTCATGGAAGATCCGTTTACTGACCGGCATCGTTTTATTTTTTTTTGCCTTTTTCACTATGCAGTCAAGTCATTGAGATTCTGACAAACTGCAGGAATTCATGAATAGCGAGTGGAAATGTTTGCGTTGATCAATCCTTCCTAAATGACGGCCGACGCTAGGGTATTTTATCCCAGCATGGCAAGTATGACGTGTTTTATCCCGAAAACGTAAGAAAAAACAATGCGGTGAAGAACATTTGCTGCCCAGGAATTGAGAATATGACCGCCTACGCCACGAAAAATAAGTTTCACAACGCCGAGCATTACTTTTTTCAGGAAGCTAGTTTTGAGGTACTATACTTAAGGTCCGGTGGTATACACACGTGTTTGGCTCTGATAAAAAATAAAAACGGTATAACGGAGCGAAAAATGAAAAACAAAACCTGGCATTATTGAGCACGCGCTTTCAGTTACAAAAACAATAATAAACATTACTTTCCAGACAGAAAAGTAAGAGATGTGTTGACGATACGAAATTGAGTGTGAAAAAATGCTATTTAGGAAAGAATCAACTGTTTTCTGTGGTAGTTACGATTATCTAACAGAAATATTTCAAATGTTCCCATCGCCAAACGATATATGTCTCTTTGATAGCTTATGTTATACGTCATACCGTACCAGAGGAACGCGAATATAAAAACTTTTTTTAATGCAAAAAAGCGAGAAACACCACTGCGTTGTGGATGTTCACAATGCCGGGTTTGTGAACGTGACCCCTTGACGCTGCGAAAAATAATTGTTACAACGCCGAACGATACCATTTCTGAAAGCTAGTTTAATTAACCGTGCAGTACTTGAATCTCAGGAATAAAAACGTGTCTAGGCCTAATAAAAAAGTAAAACTGCGGAGCGCAACCTGTATAAATAAAACCTGGCGGCACGCGGGGGATAGCACTGATCTACCAGAACAAATGACATACTGCTTTCCGGAAGTCAGAATATTAAGAAATGTGTTTAATACGTAGCGCGCTATGAGCTCAGCTAGATTACTGCCTTAGAATGGCGGTATTTTTGATTCAATAGTGGGTGAAGAGCTTTCAGAAAAACTTCGCTGCATTACTGTGGCAGTTTTACCACTTACACATTTCCCCATTTCGCTTGCAATATGCTCATTATTATTACATTGTTTCCTTCTTTGAAAGGACTTGTGCTGTTTGCCTACGGTTATGAATTATCCCGGCAAAACAAGAGGGCCACGCGGTTTGTGCATTGCAAGGGTTCAAACTTCGGCTCGCTCTTCTTATTTTTCACATTCTACGTGATTATTACCATAAAGAACGGTGCCAACGGCTGTAAAAACATAGAAAACATTTAAAATCATAAAACTAGTACAAAAAGGTCAGAAAAAAGATATTTAAAAGAATAAAAACTAATACAAAAAGGCGAGAAAAAAATATTTAAAATAATAAAAACTACTATAAAAAGGCGAGAAAAAAATATTTAAAATAATAAAAAGTAATACAAAAGGTAAAAAAAATATTTAAAATAATAAAAACTAATACAAAAAACATTCATGAAAACAGTACCCACCGAGAATCGAACCAACGACCGCACGCTCAACTAGACAGAGCGTTAACAAACTACGCTATTGACGCCGAGTTGACTTCGTGTGTTTTCTAGAAGTATACATGTTCACTAATTTTGTTTTGAAACATTGCACGCTTAGTTTCGTATTTAATATTTTGCAATATTGTCATAATATTATGACAATATTGACATGCACAATAATTTATAATGCTATGACTTTTATAACTTTTATAATTCGGTTTGCTTATCCTTTTATTTGAAATGTTTTGAAGATACGAAAACAATCTCATCGAATCAACAGCCTTTGTTTCGCACGGTTTGCCGGGCGTGTCGGCCGTGTGCGTTTGAACAGTATGAATGCCTGCGTTCACGACCGGCTAACGGTTAAATTTCCCGATTAGTCGTGATGCGTGGAGTAGGCCTTAGTTTTAAACGTGTCCGAAAAAGACGGAAGCGACTGTGAGACGTGGAACTACGTCAAATCAGCTCAACAGCCAAGATCATGGCACGGGATCCGAAGTAAGTTTGTTTCTTTGTTCGTTAGAGCTAGCCTATTTCATGCGTTCAGAAGGCTTGTTATTGTCTGTAGATCGCTTGCTTTTACCAGTATTATTAACTGTGCGCGAATGGTGTTATGCGAGGCTGTTTTTCTTCTTTTTTCCCCGATGCAGAGACTGTTCTCGCTCAAGGTCCATCAGTAGTGGCGGAACTCTTTGGGAGACGGAGGGTGGAAGGGTAGGGGTCAAAGGCGGAAGAGGAGGTTGATTGCCTCCCTCTGCCGTATTGTTTACTGGTAAACTAGAATGTCTGGAAGCGCGCGGTGCGGTGCCCCTCCATCGCCGACGCCATTGCGTGCGGAGAGCTGGACCCGACAAAAAGCGGCGATTGATTGATCGAGCAAACCCGTAGCTTCCACCGCCCAGTCGTCTCCAAAGGATTTCATTTTCGCGATTCGTGATCAGAAAAGGATTGCCAAAAATTGGTGCCGCAATGAATTCACCCCATGGTTATTAATGCATAGCATACCACTTTCGATCGCAAAAATTTGTGCCAGCGAAATTAGTTTTGACGCCGGCACTTATACCTCGCGAAATGTCGAGCTCTAAATATCATTTGCTGTACACGTGTTTTTTATGATCCAACGCACGTGCAACGAATTTCACGCCTCCAGAAACACTCAGGCCGCTTTATATGTTGAAGCATTTACTCTTTTCATACTGCTGTTTTTTTAGAGGCTATCAAGTATTAATTACAAGCTTCCAGGGAAATTTACAAGCATGTCCTGAATTAATGTATTCTCCCGCCAGTTTTTCGTATCTATATTTTGTTGAGTGTAAGTATATAGTGTTAGACATACCTCACCCTATCCCTGATTTTTCGTTTGGTACTGACTTTAGCGAATGGTGTAAGTTGTAATTGTTTTTAGTTGCATAATTGTAGTAAGATGGTGAGCTGGTACTAATTGAACATCTTGAAAAATAGTTCGCAAAAAATCAAGGAGACAGGGAGAGTAACACTTAGACCTCATGCGAGCGCAAACTGAACTCGCATAAATCAGAGAAGGGAGAAATAAAAATGTGGTAGGGCTCGAGCACAGGCCCAAGTGGAACGCGCTGATTTACCTGTTAGCAAGAGCCGATTAAAAAAAATAAAGGAAAAACTATTTTCATGTTAGTCAAGGTAACAAATGGATGGCTAGTACATAAAGAGAGCTAAATTTTTCTCTAAAATTACGATGGATTGTCACCTACCTATGCGCTGTTTACATCCTTAGGAAAAACATGAATAATTAGCAGATACTCTAAAAACATGGAAGAGAATTATTTTAGGCTTTTATTATTCGTAGTCTGTTACCTGAGCTGCCGAGGAAATTGTTTTTACAGTATTATGCATATGGGTGGGAATTAGCGAGGCCCGCTTGGACCTGTTTGAACTTTAGCTAAAGCTCCTAACCTACTCTTTTTTTTTCTCTCTAATTTATGTGTGTTGGGAGTCTGCACTCGTATGTAGTGCATGGATTCCTCTCCTTTATTCCTGGTTTCTTGTGTGCTATATTTCAACATTTTCAATCAGAATGAACTCACCACTTTACTACATGGAAAAGCTGTTGCTAATTCTAGAGTGTCTGTAAAACAATCTACCTGATCTTTGCCTCACGCCCTGGTTCCTGAAGCTCACATTCTCCGAGTGCAGCCTTTCTGATTTCTTACATCCCTTTACTTATATTCTTTTGTGTTCAATAGATCGAGTTGCGAATGTGCACCAGTCTGCGTCCTACGTGTTCCTGTCCTTTTGTCCTTGTCTTTTTGTGCACCTTTCTCAAGTTGGTCCATGATATTTTTTATCATATATTCTAATCTGTGTTTTCATCTTTATACTTACTGCAGCCTTTCCCAATTATACGTTTGCATTCACTTTCGCCATCCTGATGTGAGTGACCTGAGACGACACAAAATGACAGTCTTCCCTGCTGAAGTCCTGGCTTGATGGAAGACTGCCAAGGCTGTTCATGGTAAGGTGCTCTATATATTGAGCAATATAATAGCAACTTATTGCTGCTAGGATTGCTTTTACCACAGACTGTATTTATGGGCTGGCCTTTAGCAATTCTGTTGTTACTCACGTGCAATGAAAGCCTTTAGGGAAATTGCGCATTTTATTCGTAAGCGGAATGTTGAGTTTACAACAGAAGTGCGTTGCATTGTCTTGCGTTGGGGATCAGTGGCCGACTGGGCTAGCGCACATCAGCTCGGAGCACGTGAAACAAAAGCTTGCGCTGCAGAACCCAGGGATCCTGGGTTCAATCTCCACCCCTGCCCATTTCGATCTAGATAAGCATCGTACCGGCATGCGGTCGTGTATCACTACTGCGTGGTGCAGGTTGAAGATTCCAGGCTAGCAGTCATACTGCACTGGCTAAATTGCTCATCTACAGCGAGCAACTCGTCGCAACTTTCAAATGGATCACCAACCCCTGCCTAAAAACCCAGCATAACTTTTCGCTATCTGGATTATGGAACTGGAAAATCTGTCTGGATTCTATCTGGATTTCAGGTTTTTAGAAAATCTTCCTTTGTCTTCAATCTGGATTTTGGGATTCCAGAAACAGATTTCCAGTTCCATAATCCAGATAGGAAAAAGTTATAGTGGGTTTTTCGGTAGGGACTACACGCTGTATACATATCCACAGAACCCCAACAGAAGCGCGTCACTACTTGTATCCAGTATTGCGGTGTGTTGTATCTGTATTAGGTATTTGTTTATTTAGTGTTCCCAATAATAGCTGAGCCTTCCTATGGGTGCGCTTGTTAGTAGCAACACACAAACGCGAACAAATGGCGAGAGTGGTGAAGAGCACCACTTTTGCCGCTCGCCACCGCGCCCATTGGTTTTCCGAGAAGTTTGCAGTGTTACTCTTTGTGATATTTGGTCATATATCGCATATGGCCACAACCAGGGCACTGTACCTACAACTCAACACTTGCAAGACTTGCGTGAATACACCCTGCAGGTGCTTGCACTTTTAGAGTCACTTTAATGTTGCAGAAATGATAGAATGGATGCTTGGGCGAGTTGATGAACCATATTCTATGGTGACAGCGCAGAGAAACATTCGCACACCGGATACTCAGGAAGACAAGCACACGCGCTGAACTTACAACTCTCGTGTAGTCAACTACTTCGTTTTTTTCTTCAACGTTTTAGATTGACTTTTCAGATCGTGATAAGGAGAATAGCACAAGATACAAAGAAAAAACCAAAGACCAATAAAAAATAAAAGAAACGGAGAAAAAACGAAAATAGGAAGCCCTTACGAGTCATCCCTCTCCCTCACTGCTATCCTTAAGATAGAAATTGGAGCTTTTTGGTCGACAACACAATAGAAGGTTAACCATAGTTTTGTCTAACCCGAGACTGGGGAATTTCGGAAAAGGGACGAGAAGAAAAGAGGCCACAAGGAGGCGACGTCTCAACCACAGCTCAAGCTGTGGTTGAGACGTCGCCTCCTTGTGGCCTCTTTTCTTCTCGTCCCTTTTCCGAAATTACCCAGTCTCGGGTTAGACAAAACTATGGTTAACTTCCACCAGCTCGCCTGCACCCTTACAATTTTTTCACAATAGAAGGACTACTTACACACTTATTCTTCAGATGCTCTATTCCTTGTGCTTCCATTATTTCTCTTGGCAACGGGTCTCGACTCTTAACTATTACGCAACAATTTTCGAAATGTGCTGCACAACCAGAATCCGGAGAGTGGGTTCCCAAATGTCCAGCGGCGACTCGAAGGGTGTTATAAAAATGCTCCTTTAAACAATCATTCAAACACCTGCCAGTCTGGTCTGCATAACTAGTGTGGTAAGAAGTATGTAGGCCAGACTGGCAGGAGTTTGAATGATCGTTTAAGGGAGCATTTTTATAATAACCACCAAGTCGTCGCTGTACATTTTGTAATCTGCTGTCAAGATTGTGGTTGCGTAGCACATTTTGAAAATTGTTTCATAATATATAAATTTGAATTAATACATAGATTAATAGATAGAAATAATGAAAGCACAAAGAATAGAGCATCTGAAGGACAAGTGTGTAAGTAGTCCTTCTATAGCGCTGTCGACCAAAGAGCTTCAATTTTTATCTACACAATAGCGGTGAGGAAGAAGGGGGTGATTTCAGATAAGATCGACCAAAGGGTGGCTGGTCGACATTTTTAAATCAACTGATGTTTTTATATGACATTGTCTAGTGTCTGGTATAAACGAATCCACACTTAGTTTTGACCAGAAAAAAAATTTGGAGACAAGAAAAATCGTAAGGCAGGGAGAGGTGGACAGTTGCAATAACGCGCACTGATGGAGGGGGCAAGTTTGAAAGTGAATAATTAAAACAATAAAATTAGGAGAATTTTAAAACTTTTTACAAACAAACTATGTGTACAACTTGCTTGTAATATAAAGTAATAATATTTATTAAAAATTTATTTAGTTTTCTAAAAATGGCCAAACATGCCTGCTCGAACGACAAATGGCAAACTTTGGAAATCTGTATCTCATGAAATAATTGAATCATTATTACATAACTTGCAGACATTATTTTACTAATATATGGCTATTATGGAAAAAATAAATAAGGTATCTGAGTGACACAATAGTTACAATATATTTAGGCAAACATGGGAAAAAAATTAAACAAAGAAAAATTCCAATGCGAATAAAAAAAAAACACCACCTTCGATTTTTTAAAAATTTGGGTACCCTGTTTTACTCTATTTCGGCATTCATTTCTATTAAAAACATGTTGCATCATTGCACTGTGAAAGAAGAAACAACTCCCCAAAGTAGGGTCCTTTTTCAAAGCCTACACTTAGCAGTGTCCTATACAAGAAGTGACTCTGAGTTCCAGTTTCATGAAACTTGCACAAATCTTTTATATACATTTATTCAGATGAAGTCATTGATAAAAAGAGCGATCGGTCACACAGTAAAAGGGAGGAGAAACTATATACAGCATTTTACATAAGCGTACAAAGTGGTATCATATTAGAGACTAATGATTTGAGAAAAGATGATACGGTGTGAAGTTGTACCTTCCGGTATATTTTACATCTAGAGTAAAATAAATAACTTTACTTCCACACACAAAAACAAAGATATAATAGTAAGATATTTAGGTTGGCTGTGTATTTACGATTACAAACAATTTCAGGTGAGGGATGCCATAGTGCCTAACTGGAGCAGCTTCGTTGCTCTCGGTGTATGAATGAATCATGGCAAGCCGATATATTTTATCCTGCTCGAGGATAACATTTTGGGATTTTTTTTATAGTGATCAGATAAAAATTATTAGTAACCACCAACAAAAACAGTAGGTTAAATACCCCGTGAAGATAAATGTGATAAATAAGATGTCCCTGCATTCAAAATGAGCAGTCCTTGGGAAATCAAATTCGGCACTTTACGCTAAGGTTTTCCTCGCTGTACCCATTTAATAAAGTTGCTTCCAAGCAGATCCGACTGTCCGTGCTGCATATACGTCACAGGTCCCTTCTGTTGATGACTTGCTGAGCCGCCACGCGTGCCAAGACTGAATGCCAGGGAAGGCGCGCACCGTCAGCCACTCTTCTTTTTTTTGTTCACGATACCGAACAACCTCATTTTCGTCCAGATATACAAGATGCACGCTTTTCAGTTTCGTTGATAGAACGCTCACCATTGTCCTGGCCGTCTGAATTGCGCTTACTGAACGTTCTCTCAGGTTGTTCAGCGTGGCCTGGTGCTTCACGAGTCCGCCAACTCCGTCACATGCATTTTTCCCATGTCCAGATGCAGAAAATAACCACTGGGCTTGTGGGCAATCGTCCTTTGCAAATTGGTGACGCTGGTAGCGATTCTTGAAATGACTGGCGGCGCCGTCACTTACGTACGTCACGTACGAGTGTACCGCAACGTTGTCTTCAACCCACTCCTTCACTTTTTCTAGAGCCAAGCAAGCGTGAGCGGCGTCGTGACACAGGTCCTCACTGATGATGGCAAAGCTGTTTGTAGATTTTCTTGTCGTCACTACACATGTAAATATCGAAACTTGTTTTTTTTCCAGTGATATGCTTGCACTTCGTCAGGAAGCCCGATGGTCCAGTTTTCAGCAAAGTCAAAATGAAAGACAATGCTCCCGCGTTGCATGCACTGTTTTTCATCGTAGATCGCTTTACCTTGCGTTTGCCGGATATGGTTGTGAAGTACCCAACTTCCAACCGTCACTTGGATGACTTTTAGGAAAGTCTCAGGTTCCAAAGTTTTTTTCACAAGGTCGCCGGACTCCCATGTTGCAAGCACAATCTCTTCATCCTCCGGGATATCAAGTTCCTGGGGTGTAAGAAACTGGCCTTTTGGGCAGTGATCACAGTCTCCTTGAAGGCACAGTTCTGTTGCTGGGTCGCACAGAAATGCCGAGGTCATTTCACCAGTGTTGAATGTTGAGCCTGTAACGTTCTCTAGAGCGGCAATACAAAGATAATAATTGGCGCAGCGCACACAAACGCACACTTCCTGGTGTGGAATACATTAGACCCATCTAGGGCGCAACGAATAAAATTTCGTTAGCCCAACGCCGGAATCGGGATGCTTGTCTTTGTATATACGGAAGGCCTCTCGTATTGAGCGTGTCATGAAGCGCTTTGGCACGAACGTTTTCTCTCCGTTGAGCATGACAGAGATGACGTCCTTCTGGTTGGGACTTTGGCGCGAACATTGTAGCTCGTCTTTCATGAAGTACTCTAGGGCAGCAGACAGGTTCTCAGGGCTCACCTTGCACCTCGTGTAAGGATCCGGCTCATACCACACGCCATGCTTTTCCTTGAGTTTTCGGGATTTACTGATGAGGTACATTGAGGCCTGTGGAATCATCTTTTGAACTTCATTCTTCGTCAGTGTTGACGGCAGGAGTGTAAGCAGTTGACAACGTTCCCGGAGAGAGGTGGCGGTTTCAAAGGCCTGCCGAAAGTTGTCCACCCACTCAGTGCATGTGGAGCATGTCGGTTCGGACGACCCCAATGGTGCGTCCCTGTCGTACGCAATACGTAGCCTTGAGCGTATATTCTTGACAGCAACCTGCTCCAGTTCTGTCTGCTTTCTCTTGACATAGGCAGGCCTGTCCCGACTTCTTACGACGCTTGGTTGTCTCAGCGGCGACAGATCTGTAGGTAGTATGCTGCGATTTAGATCTTCAATTGCTTCTTCAGCTGGCACAAATATGTCAGGGCACTGCTCTGAGCTTCGCATCGAGATCTCCTTAGTGATGTGCATGAAGCAATGGTAGCACAGGTAGTCCGTCGCACTCACTTTGGTGGAACAGTCAGGCGGAAGAATTTGCTTCAACGAGCTTAGGTCCAACTCGCCAACACTTCGAAAATTCCGCTGCTTTGGTATAGTCTTTTTGTGTTTGCAAAAGTAATCTGCACAAAACACTCGTTCGGAGCTCCAGGACGTCTTCATAATGTATACATAAATAATAGAAATTAAACCCCAACTGATGGCATATAATTGCCAAGTGAAAGAACTACTGGGTGCACAAGTGACAAGTCCGAGGCTGAGGAGCTCACTCACTGCAAACGTACATTTGAAAAGAGAGGTCACAACTGAGGCTGTCGGCAAAGCTTGATCCACGTCAAAGGAAGAAAGAGGGAAAGTCTCCAGACAAAAAATTGTGGTCAGCGGCCTTCGAAAAAGACTTTCCGGAATCGCACTGTCGTCCCTCCACGCGCTGATATGAAAGCACCCGAGCTTCTACCACGTGGTTCATGACACAGCCTGAGCCATGTCGGCGACCGGTTCGCGAGGGGTTGGCGGTGGGGTTACGTTGATGGTCACTCGGATTAGCCCTTGCTGTACTGAGCTACCGCCTGCAGTCCCTTATCGCCGGCTGGTGTCAACAACGAGAACACACACACCCCGTCTACACCAAAACTACAAGCGTTCACCGCACACGCGTCGCCGCCGCTTTTACGCTTTTGTGAAATTGCTTTCTTTTGCCGCGGAGAACCGCCTTATCTTAACTACGCGCCTGAAATCCTTCCAGGCGGACGTACACAATATCAAGCGTTTCGAGAAATGCCCGTGGAGTAGAACTATGGGAAAATTCGGAGCCCGCGATGTCGATATCGTCGCCGTTGTGTTAGTACGCCGTCGCGTACTGCAGTCCCCCGTTGGGGGAGGGGGGGGAACGGTCTTACTACGATAACATGGCGACAGCGTTTTCACTCTATGTATTTACGCGAGGCTCGAGTATTTGGGGATAATGCTGCCGGTTGGTGTGCCCCTTTGTGCCTGATATTATCGCCCGTGACGCCAGCGAGTGAGATGGCGACTGGCATGACTGCTCAGTAAACAGGCGTCGGCGGCCATGTTTTGCTGGTTGAAGCGAACCCCCTTGTGCTTGACAGCGAGCGGGGAAATGCGAAAAAAAGATTGTGTCGGCCGTTTTGCCAGAACTAGCGACGAGTGTCGTCTGCGGTTTCCGGCAACTATTTTGCCATAATCGTGAGCTTAGCGAGGAAATGATTTTTGCTAGCCACAGAACACTACCACGCAGAAAGGGAATGCTTGAACATGTTTTTGTTCTGGATATATATCAGGGATATATATGAGAGAGAGAGAGAGAGAGAGAGATGAAGGTAGAGCGGAAGAGGGAATAGCATATAGTGTCGCAGGAGAATAAAGTAAACAAAGTTACTAGTGGCCGATGGCTGCATGATCTTTTCTCGGATCACTAGTCCGTAATATGATACCTCTTTGTACACAGTAGTTTCTCCTTAATTTAAGTGTGTGAACGATTTCTTTAGTTATCATTGGCCTCATCTGAATAAAAATATATAAAAGATGTGTGTTGGTTTCATGAAACTGGAACTCAGAGTCAGTTCTTGTATAAAACACTGCTAAGTGTAGGCTTCGAAAAAGGACCCTACTTTGGGGAGTTGTATCTTCTTTCTCAATAAAATGATGCAACATGTTTTTAATGGAAATGAATGCCGAAATAGAGTATAACAGGTTACCTAAATTTAAAAAAAAGTCGAGGGTGGTGTTTTTTTTTATTCGCATCGGAATTTTTCTTTGTTTGATTTGTTTTCCATGTTTGACTAAATATATCCTAACTATTGTATCACACAGATACCTTAGTTATTTTTTAAATATTAGCTACACATTAGTAGAATAATATCTGCAAATTATATCATAATGATTAAATTATTTCATGAGATACAGACCTCCAAAGTTTGCCATTTGTCGTTCGAGCAGGCATGTTTGTCAATTTTTAGAAAAATAAATAAATTTTAAATAAATATGATTACTTTATATTACAAGCACGCTATACCCATAGTTTGCGCCTAAAACGTATTAGAGTTCTTCTAATGTTATCGCTTTAGTTATTCACTCTCAAACGGGCCCCCTCCATCAGTGCGCGTTAATGCAACTGTCCACCACCTCATGCCTTACGATTTTTCCTGTCCCCAAGTATTTTTTCTAGTCAAAACTAAGTTTGGATTCGTTCATACCAGATACTAGACAATAACATATAAAAACATCAGTTGATTTGAAAATGTCGACTAGCCATCCTTTGGTCGATCTTATCTGAAATCACCCAAGGATGATTTGTAAGGGTTTTCTTTTTTCGTTTTTTTCTTTTGTCTTGTCTTTCGCTTTTTTTCCTTGTATATTGTGCTATTTCTTCTGCTTATCACGTTCTGAAAAGTCAATCCAGACGTTGAAGAGAAGAATGAAGTAGTTGAATACACAAAAGCTAGAAGTTGAGCGCGTGTGCTTGTCTTTCTGAATATCTGGTGTGTGTTTGTTTCCCTGCACTGTCACCATAGAATATGCAAAAATGAATAATGACATTGGCATATTTGTCATGCCAAAGACTGTCACACTTATTCCGAACTCTGATCTCCACGAGATCACAATACCATCGTTTCTGTTGTAGTGGCACTGCAGACTCTATATTTGTTTTGCTTCAGTCTTTGTAAGGGGAACGCTCTAATCCGGTTCTACTCATCTATGGTGTACTAGATAGCTCCATATTTGCTGAGCTAGACTTCGGTTTTTGTAGTTCCATCGAAATATATTTCAGTTTTTAAGTTATTTGTTATTTGGCATGTAAATTTACAAGCTTATCTAGATTGAAGGCAACAAATATTTTGCCAGCACTCATGGTACGCATTTGAAGTATATTGCGTTAACATAATTGACCCAACCTCTGATTTTTATTTGTCAGTGCCTCTAGCGAATTGTGCATGCTAGGATTGCTTTTGTTTGTTTGTTTCACATAATCTACAGCATATTTTTCACCTTTCTACTCAGTGCAGCCCTCGCCGAACAGAAGCTAGCATCGACTAGGCCGAGGTTCAGGTCCATGGCAGTCTGCAAAGGTTGTTGATGGTAAGCTGCCTTATATATACAGCTGTGTAAGAGCAGCTTGTCTTGGGTGACAATTTGAAATGGATTTTTATGTTTTAGAAAGTGAAATTCGCATGGGCATACTTGCAACGTGAAACCTTACCAAGCCTGTTCTGAACTTTCGTCCTCTTGAGATTTCGATACAGCCGTTTATGCTGCACACACACTAGCTACTTCGGCCAGGTAGAGACTTGATCCATATGAAGGTAAACAGGTGAGTATCAACTGCTCAGTTCGACTTACCACACTTGGTTCGCAAGGCATTTGAAAAGGAGAGCAAGTCAGCTGCTGCATGATGCTCCCAGTACTGAGCAGTCGACGATTGCTTGTTCACCTTCGTATAGATCACGAGTGTACTTCAAGTTCGGCAAGTGTAACACTTATCTGATTCAGCCTAGCAGTGGTGTGCTGAGCGGAATGTGTAGAGCTAGTTGACTTGTGTACAGAAAGTGGCTGTGCTGTATAAAACAAACCCAATTGGGAACTTTAATGCAATCTTGTTTAGTCCCATTGATGTTATGATTATGATTACACGACGTTTTATAGTGAAAAGAATCGTTTTTTTTAGACTGCGTGTGCGATCTCCAAGCTTGTGTTTGTACGTTCTGTGCGGTGAAACGCCCTGTATAAGCAAAATTAGAGAATCCTCGAGCTATAAGCTGCAAGGAGTGAAAACAGCAGTCTGGCCGCATTCTCCCTCTTCTGTATACTGTGCAAATGCAGACGGACACGCACTTTGGATGCTTTGCACTTAAAGGCCCCACATAAAGCACACTGCTTAATAAGCATCAATTATTGTGAAGTGTCTGCGGATTTGGCTGTTCAGCAAAATGCGGGCCAAATCGTTTGTGTCAAATCTTTACATCGCCCCCCAAAAAGTCTTGTGTTGTCCTAGGCCAGGGGCCTATTTAGAAAAATTATTGCAAAACGATGAAGCTAATAATGTGTATGTGTGCTGATTATTTGTTTTATCCAATTACAGCATACACGGAGGGTATCTCCAAGGAGAAGGGGTGGAATGATGTAGAGAAGCTTGGGCTTCTCTCTATGGGTACAGAGCTGTCCGAAGTAAGGTCAGAATGGAAATAGCACCACCAAGTTCCGCCTGGTTCTGAACAGCCACAAAATGAACACAGAATTCAGGAGAATAGTAATATGAAGGACCTAGGCAGGTGGCTACAGCTTTTGAGTTCGCAATGACATTTGAATATGATAACAAATATTTCTGCTTTGCTCAAGGTCGCCTAGTTTACATACCATATTGGTGATGTTTAGCACAGCAGGAATATTTTTTATCAGACTTAAACCTCATTGTTAATTGAACAAATATGGCTGTCTGTGCAAGTCCTTTATGTTTTTATTCTTTTTTATTTGTGTTCATTATTTCATATTTTTCTCGTAATTTAGTCCGTGTTTTTGTTACTTATGTGTCCACCATTTATTAATTATTTCTTTTATTAAGTTTTAGTTAAATATATGATGCCCTCGTCATTTTCTAGTCCGGGAAACGGTGGTGGCCTCGTCGTGTTCAAGTAGCAGTAATGAACTTTCCATCTTGTATTGCTTCCGGCGAACAATGGTGTCTTTGTGCGCGTGTGTGTGCGATGTGTTGATCACAAGGGATGATTTCGGGACCGAATGAAAAAACAAGGCCAGCGAGGAGCGACTGGGGACTTTGAACATCGCACGGTGCAAAGAAGGGCTTCAACGACGAGGCTAGCAAGCAAGCCCTTGTCAAAACTGATGTGTTCGACCGGAGAGTTGAATCAGGACTTGACCCTGTAAGTAAGATTCAAGGACTTTGGAACTTTCGTATAGTTTACAGCTTAATTGTGCCTTCCTTTTGTTTTATTTTAATAGGTGTCTGTGTGCTATTACATTTTTAGTTTATTTTAATGGCTGTCCGTGTGATATTACGATTTTTTTTTCTTGAACGGCGGAAGTGCTTGTTCGGAGTTTTGGTGCTTTTATGTATAAAACTTTTTTTGCAAACCATATTCTCTATGCTCCCTCGACAACCAATCCCGCCAAAGGGCTGTGATTTTCTGACGTCGAATGACATGTTTCCTAACTAGCGATCGCCTGGATTTTATCTTTGTAGCATACGTATTTGTCGGAATTACAAATTTCGACCCAGGCCAATAAAGATTGGTCAGTGGCCTATCCTGTCGATGAATCTACATAAACACACGTTTGGCAGTGTGGGATAGCAGTAAAATGTATATTTTGTGGATATTCATAGACATGCATTATATGATCCCTTCTCTGGATCTGAAAGTATGTTACCTGCCCCATGGCAATAATTTTAATGTGATGCTATAAGGAACATCACATGAAAATTACTTTATATGGGGTGGGTACCCTATTTTCCAGGCCCGAACACGGGATCATATAAAGCAGTCTATACATGGTATATGAGGAATTGGGCAGATATGGGTATATCCATCCAGATACGGTCTGATTATGCATATGTGGTCATATCTGCATATTTCCTTATATATCCATATCTGTATTTTTTATTAGAAGTCTAAATATCACATTTTTGTAAGGGATGTCCTGTAGCATCAGCTGCAGTACATCGGAAGGTGAAACAGTATGTATGTCACTATTAAACTATTTCTATTATATTCTGGTGTTACCATATACGGTTTAATATACGGTTAGACCCATTCCGGTGGAGCTCTACGGATTGGCCAGATACGGTTCAGCTTCCGCTTCGACCAATTACGGTTGGGTTTCCGGACTGGGCACGTCCGGTTCATTTAACGGTTTCTAGAAATCCGGTTTGCTTAGGGGCCCTTATGACGGTTTGAAATTCCGGATTCATTCCGGTTTATTTTTAAACCGTTTTTTTTTGGTAGGGTGGGGACCTCTTGAACGTGTCCCAACCAACAGTGTGCCGCGCGGTCGGAGTAGTTACGCAGCTGATCGCGAGGCACCTGTTCCGGGACCTCGTTCACTTCCCCAGCGCCGCCCAATTCAACACGGTGATGCTCGATTTCTTCGCACTTGCGAAATTCCCCGCCGTCACCGGGTGCATCGACTGCACCCACGTGCGAATCAAGAGCCCCGGCGGCGACGACGTGGAGGTGTTCCGCAACCGCAAGGGAGTTTTCTCCATCAACGTCCACGTAACGATCGTGCAAAGTTCTCCGCGGTTTACCGTTTAAAAGCTTTTGACATCAGGTTAGAGCAACGCTTGCGTGATCGCGAGATGTCATTCACTGGAGTAGGCGCTCATGTTCGACTGCATGAGATTTGGATATTCTGCCCCAAGCATTAGACACGTGTATCTTGAAACTTTCGTGGTCAAAGCCCTCTCGTCTTTGCCTCGCAATATGCAGTGGTTGAACTGCTGCGCCAATTGCGCCAAACTGAGCCAGATCGAATAACCTGCTACATGCTGCTCTAAAGCGTCTGGCACACGGCATGGTGCCAGACGCTTTGCTAATAGAAAAGATTTCTCTCTGGCCATGCTTCTTCTCCAATTCAAAATTACATTCAGCTTGCAATGTTCATATTGACATGTCAGAACACATCACCTGAGCAGTTTTTGTAATGAAAATATTTGTCAAGTATTACGACACCTTCATTCGATGGGACCATTGCCACTAATTTTTCTTATTCACGTCTTCATGTTTCATTTCAATGCAATCAACTTGCAGGCTGTCACCGGCCCCCAGCTGCAATTTTATGACGTGGTTGTGAGCTGGCCCGGGTCGGTGCACGACAGCCGGATTTTTGATAACTCCCGTGTGCGGGTGCTGTACGAGGAACGCCGGGTGCCAGGGGTGCTGCTTGGGGACATGGGCTACGCCTGCTTCTTCTTCCTGATGACCCTCCTGGCAGATCCCAGTCCAGCCAACACACCACGAGGCGGGCAAGTAAATCCTACAAGTGCCTGAGCAAATGTAGGGCTATGTGTGAAGACAAGGAAAACATTATGTACAAATGTGGAACAGTAGTAACACTACAGAACTTGTGAGCTAGGTGCGATGGTTAGATAATGTACAAACAGAATAAGTAAGATACTGGGTGTGGCAACATTAGCCCCGCAAATATCTACCCTTATTAAAGATTATAGTCACTGACACGGTGAGAACTGCAGGAAGTCTTTATGCCCTGCCTCCAGAGCACGCTCAATACCTTCTGGCATGCTTTGGCTGCACATGCAGGCACGAGGTACGTGAGATGCCAAAGTGTTACCGAATGTATGATGCTGATGCTAGAGGCGAGACAAGTGAAGCTTCTCCTGTTTGTCGTTGTCTGCGGCTAGTGCGTTGATGTAAGTGGTGCTGAAGCATTTTGAAATAGAGCTATTCGGGAGAAAGATATGTAGGGGGTCTACAGGCAACATTATATTTTAATTAGCCAATCATGATATTCCCTCACACGATCAGGTACCAGAAGGCCCACATAGAGACGAGGAATTCTGTGGAAAGGGCCTTTGGCATCTGGAAGCGGCGGTTCCCCTGTCTTGACTTGAGGCTGCAACACAAGCTACGTTGGGCCGTGCAGATTATCACAGCCTGCGCTTCACTCCACAACCTGGCCTGCCTGAGGAAGGACCCACAGCCTCCACCTCCCCCAGCTCCGCCAGTTGTGCCTAGGCCACGCAGACCCAGGAGGAGGGCCACGTGGAGAGTCCACATGCCACCCGTGGAAATCGTGGAGGACTCCCTCACAGGCATACAGACACGGGAGCGAATAATCGAACGAAGCTTCAAGTAGAAGTTTCTTTCTAAGAAGCTCCCTTCAGCAATGACTGATCAAGCTTTGCGTTAAAGGGGCGATGGAACAATATTCAGTTAGAATGTTTTTCACTTTACACAAGCTTACTGGCACTAGAGGAACCCAGGTATACTTGAATGCAATGCCGCTGACCGAGAAACATTTTTTGTTGCAGTGTAATTTCACAGGTAAAAGCAAGCGTTTCCTTTGAATCACTCTTTAACAAAACTCCACAAAAGCTCAGGGGTCGCATTGTCGGTGTAGTCCCACCTCCCTGTGACAATCATTGAATGCGGCTCGCAGATTGGACCCTATAGTATTGTGTGAGCACTCGATTTGGGCATGTGATAACAGCTTGACAATCATTCAGGTAGTGGCTGGTGTCCAAGCGCTGCAACGACGACAATAGCCAAACGAACAATGTTTGCAATTCGGCGCGTGTCCTGTACTATGGTCAACATTGGTGGCATATAATCGTCTCCAGATCACTTGGCCACTTTTTCTGGCTGCAAGTTAAAAGGGAAAATGCTGTCATTTATTTAATTTTTGTCTTCGGCATTTTTTATTGCACGGGTTTAAAAACACAAGCATGTTTCATAGCTCCTAAACTTTGGGGATTTGTTTTAACCAGTATCTGCATTACGCACAAAAATCATTCCATTGCTCCTTGAAAGCTTTTGTCGTGAAAGTGACTTTTTTTCATTGTACTGGAGTAAATAGCACGGCGTCCAATGAAACTGTCCTATAAGCATCGTCTGCAGGTATGTTTATATGTAAATAAGTATTTTTTAGTGTATTTCGTAAATGCCTTTACTGTTTTATTGATTCCTTTTTATTAGCCAATAAAAATGTGGAAATATTGCCAGACCCTTGCTGTTGACTGTGCAGTGGCTTTTTACTAGTTCAAATAATAATAATAGATGACAGGCAGGAGCCATTATGTAATCGTGCCATTTCTTAAAGCATACCTAACATGAAACAAGCTGAAATCGCACCCTGTCCCTTTCCGGATATAGCCCCAGCTTTCAACTTCTGTGAAATAAATTAGATCCCTTCAAAAGTCGAGGCGTTGGCACTGCTTTTTATTTTTCGCCTCCCTGCTGAAGCTCCCTCAACTTCCATTCAGCAATTTTTAAATTTGTCTGCTCTACCTGGAGCCGCACGCGGTGCTCTACCACCTTCATTTGCTGCTCCTCCTCAAGGAGCTTCATACGGAGGGCAGACTCTGCTCTCAGCAGAGAACAACGTACATCGTTCTCTGCTGAGAGAGCCTGCTCTAGCAGCATCATCCTCCCTCTGGGCGGCCTGGCCTCGTCGTGACTAGCCGCCACCCTGTCGCTGCTGCAGCTTGAAGCAGCTGCAGGAGCAGGTACGGTCTGCTCGGTGGGGGGATCCGGGGCTGCTGCGGCACTGGTACTCGCCTCTGGCTCTCCGATGTCCACAGAGGGGCTGCCAGGTTCATAGTGATCTCCTGTCACAAGATGGGTAAACCCATACCTGGATTACAAGTCTTTAGCACAAGGTACAATGTTTATAAATTGCACGGCATGAAATGGAGCTGCATCCCCATTAAACTGCGACAACTCGAACTGCAGGTCACGTTGCCCCTGGTTGTACTGTTACGACTGCTGCACTCGGGCGACGCCTAGAGTTTCTTGGGCCTCTTGAAGGTTGCCAGAGGAGCTAGCTGTAATTGCGTTTTGCATTTCCGGAGACTTATCTTTTTTGCTTTGCAGAGTACGAAACCGACATCCCCTTTCAGATAGCGGCCCCAGAATCCAAAAGTGCAGCAAAAAAAAAGAGCAAAATGATTGTCATGCATGGTTCAATGATGATAGGCTCGGGCTGGATTCGACTTTGCGATGGAATCTGTGCCGCGGCCTCACTGCTCTCCGGGACTGTAACGGCTTTCAGCCAGTGGCTGCCTGGTTTCAGCATCGGCGGCCGTGGTAGTTTCCCTGGTTGTTCTGGTTCCAGCCCTTTGCTGCCGTCAGTTGTATCAAAATTAAACTGCGACAACTCGAACTGCAGGTCACGTTGCCCCTGGTTGTACTGTTACGACTGCTGCACTCGGGTGACCTCTAGATTTTCTCGGGCCTCTCGAAGGTTGTCAGAGAAGCTAGCTGTAATAGCGTTTTGCATTCCCGGAGACTTATCTTTTTTGCTTTGCAGAGTACGAAACCGAAATCCCCTTTCAGATAGCGGCCCCAGAATCCAAAAGTGCAGCAAAAAAAAAAAAAAAGAGCAAAATGATTGTCATGCATGGTTCAATGATGATAGGCTCGGGCTGAATTCGACTTTGCGATGGAATCTGTGCCGCGGCCTCTCTGCTCTCCGGGACTGTAACGGCTTTCAGCCAGTGGCTGCCTGGTTTCAGCATCGGCGGCCGTGGTAGTTTCCCTGGTTGTTCTGGTTCCAGCCCTTTGCTGCCGTCAGCTGCATCCAAATTAAAGTGCGACAACTCGAACTGCAGGTCACGTTGCCCCTGGTTGTACTCTTACGACTGCTGCACTCGGGTGACCTCTAGATTTTCTCGGGCCTCTCGAAGGTTGTCAGAGAAGCTAGCTGTAATAGCGTTTTGCATTCCCGGAGACTTATCTTTTTTGCTTTGCAGAGTACGAAACCGAAATCCCCTTTCAGATAGCGGCCCCAGAATCCAAAAGTGCGGCAAAAGGAAAACCGAGCAAAGTGATCGTCATGCACGGTTCAATGATGATAGGCTCGGGCTGGACTCGACATTCCGATGGAATCTGTGCCGCGGCCTCACTGCTCTCCGGGACTGTAACGGCTTTCAGCCAGTGGCTGCCTGGTTTCAGCATCGGCGGCCGTGGTAGTTTCCCTAGTTGTTCTGGTTCCAGCCCTTTGCTGCCGTCAGTTGTATCCAAATTAAACTGCGACAACTCGAACTGCAGGTCACGTTGCCCCTGGTTGTACTGTTACGACTGCTGCACTCGGGTGACCTCTAGATTTTCTCGGGCCTCTCGAAGGTTGTCAGAGAAGCTAGCTGTAATAGCGTTTTGCATTCCCGGAGACTTATCTTTTTTGCTTTGCAGAGTACGAAACCGAAATCCCCTTTCAGATAGCGGCCCCAGAATCCAAAAGTGCAGCAAAAAAAAAAAAAAGAGAAAAATGATTGTCATGCATGGTTCAATGATGATAGGCTCGGGCTGGATTCGACTTTGCGATGGAATCTGTGCCGCGGCCTCTCTGCTCTCCGGGACTGTAACGGCTTTCAGCCAGTGGCTGCCTGGTTTCAGCATCGGCGGCCGTGGTAGTTTCCCTAGTTGTTCTGGTTCCAGCCCTTTGCTGCCGTCAGCTGCATCCAAATTAAAGTGCGACAACTCGAACTGCAGGTCACGTTGCCCCTGGTTGTACTGTTACGACTGCTGCACTCGGGTGACCTCTAGATTTTCTCGGGCCTCTCGAAGGTTGTCAGAGAAGCTAGCTGTAATAGCGTTTTGCATTCCCGGAGACTTATCTTTTTTGCTTTGCAGAGTACGAAACCGAAATCCCCTTTCAGATAGCGGCCCCAGAATCCAAAAGTGCGGCAAAAGAAAAAACGAGCAAAGTAATCGTCATGCACGGTTCAATGATGATAGGCTCGGGCTGGACTCGACATTCCGATGGAATCTGTGCCGCGGCCTCACTGCTCTCCGGGACTGTAACGGCTTTCAGCCAGTGGCTGCCTGGTTTCAGCATCGGCGGCCGTGGTAGTTTCCCTAGTTGTTCTGGTTCCAGCCCTTTGCTGCCGTCAGTTGTATCCAAATTAAACTGCGACAACTCGAACTGCAGGTCACGTTGCCCCTGGTTGTACTGTTACGACTGCTGCACTCGGGTGACCTCTAGATTTTCTCGGGCCTCTCGAAGGTTGTCAGAGAAGCTAGCTGTAATAGCGTTTTGCATTCCCGGAGACTTATCTTTTTTGCTTTGCAGAGTACGAAACCGAAATCCCCTTTCAGATAGCGGCCCCAGAATCCAAAAGTGCAGCAAAAAAAAAAAAAAAGAGAAAAATGATTGTCATGCATGGTTCAATGATGATAGGCTCGGGCTGGATTCGACTTTGCGATGGAATCTGTGCCGCGGCCTCTCTGCTCTCCGGGACTGTAACGGCTTTCAGCCAGTGGCTGCCTGGTTTCAGCATCGGCGGCCGTGGTAGTTTCCCTAGTTGTTCTGGTTCCAGCCCTTTGCTGCCGTCAGCTGCATCCAAATTAAAGTGCGACAACTCGAACTGCAGGTCACGTTGCCCCTGGTTGTACTGTTACGACTGCTGCACTCGGGTGACCTCTAGATTTTCTCGGGCCTCTCGAAGGTTGTCAGAGAAGCTAGCTGTAATAGCGTTTTGCATTCCCGGAGACTTATCTTTTTTGCTTTGCAGAGTACGAAACCGAAATCCCCTTTCAGATAGCGGCCCCAGAATCCAAAAGTGCGGCAAAAGGAAAACCGAGCAAAGTAATCGTCATGCACGGTTCAATGATGATAGGCTCGGGCTGGACTCGACATTCCGATGGAATCTGTGCCGCGGCCTCACTGCTCTCCGGGACTGTAACGGCTTTCAGCCAGTGGCTGCCTGGTTTCAGCATCGGCGGCCGTGGTAGTTTCCCTAGTTGTTCTGGTTCCAGCCCTTTGCTGCCGTCAGCTGCATCCAAATTAAAGTGCGACAACTCGAACTGCAGGTCACGTTGCCCCTGGTTGTACTGTTACGACTGCTGCACTCGGGTGACCTCTAGATTTTCTCGGGCCTCTCGAAGGTTGTCAGAGAAGCTAGCTGTAATTGCGTTTTGCATTCCCGGAGACTTATCTTTTTTTGCTTTGCAGAGTACGAAACCGAAATCCCCTTTCAGATAGCGGCCCCAGAATCCAAAAGTGCGGCAAAAGGAAAACCGAGCAAAGTGATCGTCATGCACGGTTCAAGGATGATAGGCTCGGGCTGGATTCGACATTCCGATAAAATCTGTGCTGCGGCCTCACTGCTGTCCGGGACTGTAACGGCTTTCAGCCAGTGGCTGTCTGGTTTCAGCATCGGCGGCCGTGGTAGTTTCCCTGGTTGTTCTGGTTCCAGCCCTTTGCCGCCGTCTCGTGCCACCTCTTGTTTGTAGTGTCCAGAAGTCTTGGACACTGGTTTTGTTGGTGGCCGGGCTGCTCGCACTCGTTGCAGCAGTCCGACAACAGTTTTCTGCTTAGGTCATCTGCACCGAGGTGCCCGCCTCCAGTGATCGGGTAAAGAACCACTATCGGAGGGCCTCTACCAGGCTTGCGATTAGCTGTTGTGGGGAGGGCTTGTTCCGTTGTTGCGCGGGTCAATGCTGCATGGCTGCGGGATTTCGACCGCAGCGCGCCAGTTTTCCCCAGCACTTGCGGAAGCACACTGATAAAGATGGTTCGCTTGGGTAGTGATCTCCGTTCGGCCCCAACTTGCGATAGGGCACGGCCAACGACCTCCCACCTGTCGTGGCGACTCCCGCCCGAGATCCTCACAGGCCCTGCTGTGACCTCCAGGGACCTCTCGATGAGAGTTAGTCGAACATCCGCTTATCTTGCATGGGCGAACGCCATACATGTCACGCCAACTCTCCCGGTTGATGTGGTGGGGAAAAGAGGTCTCATTCGAACAGTCCACTTACGTGGAGGCCTCGGGGCATGCTGGTTTAAGTGCGTACTTGGCTGGTGGCGGCGGCACGTAGTTCCGCTCAGCATGAAGGGCTTCCTCGATGAGGCAGGCACCCGGGCTAGCTCTTCAAGGGTCTCAAAGGTATGGTTGATGACGTAGGCGTGGTATCTTGGGTGGCACTGTCTTCTGACCCGAGCTACTCTGTCCGACTCCGGTGTATTCGGGTCCGCCCTCTTGAAGAGCTCTTGCATGACCTGAACATACCGGTTCTGACTTTCGTCCAAGTGCTGCGGCCTTGCCTCGAGCTCTCGGAGAATCTGCGTTGCGTACCCCCACAGGCAGGAACTCTTCCCGAAGCCTTGTCTGGAAGTCCGCCAGGCTCGTAAACGGGGCCTGCAACCCCAGCTAGCTTCTAGCACTGGCTTGCAACGCCAGCGGGACAATGCGGTCAATGATGAAGGCTTTCGAGGCACCGGAGGCAAGGTGGCACGTCTGCAACTCGCCCAGGAAGTCTGCCACGGACTTAACGTCGTCATAATAATGATAATAATAGTAATGCTTTATTTTGTTATCCTTTATGATGGTGGGGCCCAAGAAAAAAAGCTGCAGTGAGCAGCTTGACGAGTCCCTGGGCCCCTACAATGGACAGCAGGGAGCATGCGGGAAAGCAAACAAAACGCATCATAATAGCGTGCTAGAGGCAATGATGTTAGAAATCAGTACACAAATCTAAAAGCCCTAAAAGCACTAAATACCCCATGTAGACTGGTACAGTCAAGTGTGGTCGGGGCTCTTGCGGCGGGGTCTTCTGCTGGCAAGGCGTGAGGGCCATGCGCTGCATCACGAAGTTGCACATCTCCGTGACCTTTCGAGCAGGTTCATTTGTGCCGCTGCGGCCACTGCAGCTTCCTGCTCCCGTGTGAGCATGGCTGCAAGCACAAAAAAAGAAATGCCCCCCCCCCCCCAGAAGCCAACACAAGCGTGCAAAACTATTGCCGCAGTCACAAAACGAACGGTCAAAAACAAACCAATACAACAAACGCGGACGTGACCGAAGCACGGGACGGTAGGAAACACGGGGAGTGGAAAAAGGCTTACCGAAAGAAGAAACTAAGCCCCGTGAAATTCTTGCGAGTGAGTAGCATACCACGCTTGGGCGCCATTGTGGCCGGTTAATTTGTGCAACATTACCACAAAGTAATAGAATAGATTCTGTGTTACCAATCCCTTCTGAGGTGCACACTGTGATGATGTGGGGGAACCAAGGATGATAAAAACGACATACAGAAAAACTGTGAGTTGGACTGAGCAAAAAACGAGAAAGAAGACGCAGTGAGCGTGGTGAAGATGTGAGTAACTAGAAGACGAAGACAGCAAGGCAAAAGCAAGAGATGGATATAATGAAAAAGGAAGACGTGATGAGAGGAAGATGACACAGGCTTGTGATACGTGAAAAAAGGGCGGGCACGACACGGAACCCGGCTCGACAGCAGTGGTCCTGGCAGCCAAGGAAGAGCCCGGACAGACGAATCCAGGCCCGTGGGACTGTTAACCAAGCTTCTGGGAAACATCCGCTTGTGCCAAGCGAGCCTGCCAACTCCATGCCAATGCCGACGTGCTACACCATGCCGTAAGCGGATTTTCCGAACTGAACTTTGTTTATATATCTACACCGCTTTATTTCTTACTTTCTTTTCTTACGACTGCAAATATCTTCCTTCTTATCTTCACCGTTCTGGAGTTCTGAGTCCCTTTATTTATATTTTTCCATCACACGTAACCTACAAGTGGCCTAAAGTGCAGATTGATGTGTTTCAACACTGTACCTGCATACTCGTACACTGGGTCGCAGTCAACCATGCCCTCCAGCAGCCGCACCACTGGCTCGTTCTGGACAGGGGGCAGGTAGGCCGCTCCGTCGGAGTCGTTATTGTTGTCAAGGCGGGTGGCGATGTGCCCCGCTACTGCCCCCACAAGGACAGAAATTGCGCTGATGGGTGTGGGGGGCGGCCCCCCTCCTAAGGAACAATCGTGTATGTCAAGTCACTTGATTAAAGCAGTAGAGATATAGGCACATACTGAATATTCTAAAGAAACACTCCTGTAAATAGACGAGGCTGGGACATTTTAGAACGATATTTTTGTGACACAGGTAACAAATGGAAAGGTAGGTTGATCAATGAGGCAATAACGCCGTAAGAGTAAACTGCAACAATGCCATATTATGCCATTTCGCATGCAAAACAACTATTTCCCCGCTCCCTACGGAAGATATGTCGACATCTGCTGTGTGCCTCAGTACAACGGAGCTAAAGTGGATCTAAACGGGAGTGGGATAATCCACGGCACTCAAAACATCGCGCATATCACGATCTTTCCATATACTGTACTGAAGGAAATGCGGAATGACACACGCTGACAAAAAGGAAGCGCGAAAAGTTTTCTCAATATGATCTTTCGCCAATCGCAAATGCTAGAGTAGATCGATCACTCCGAGTAACATGGACGAGCAGGAACAGAACACTCACCTGTCTTGTGGGTCTTGCGCTTCTCGTCCGAGCGCTCGTTCTTCCACTTTTGTTTGAGGTTCCCCCAACACTTCTTGAGCTGATTAGAGTCCCGTGGACTAACCCCCGGTAAGCAGTTATACTCATTGCAGAGTTTCTCCCAGGTCTCGTTTTTGAGGTTCGAAGATACGGAGTCTGTCTTTTTGCATTCAATGATCGTTTAATGCTTGCCGACAAGCCCCGATAGAATAGATATTTCATCAGCAATAAAGCGCGGCGATTTTTTTTTTTTTTTTTTTTTTTTTTAGTGGCCATTCCACTGCTGCTCAAGGGTTGGGGGAATCTCAAAAGTTTTACCGTTTAACAGAAGAAAACTTCCACAGAACGGAAGGCTGGAGCGTCCAGACGAGCGAAGAGCGTGCTTGGCGGCTATTTGGTATGTTGCTAGACGAAATCATCATTATGTCCAGAAAACGCGTACAATCACTAAATTAATTAAACTTACCATTACCATCTCTCGCGATTTATGTTTGGAAAACACATGCTATAGAGAAAATTTAGAGAAGTACCTTATTTTAAAGTCTGAAAGAACTTTTACGAGAAAAACTGCAGCCTACTCTCGCTCCCAGGCGAGGAGGGCCGTGACCGCTCACGACGTGAACGGGACTTGACGAAGGACGTTCGAGGGAGCGTCTGTGAAACGTAAAACGCAGCTTGGGCGTTTTCAAGTCGAACTTGGTGTTAAGGCGGACTTGAGCAAGTCGAAGTTCGGCTTCAGTTGAAGTCACATCTATGAATTTGGGGGTAAGAAGCAGGATGAATATCCAACCGCGTTGAAGAATGAAGTTTCAGGGATAACCCTCACAAGACGAAGCAGGCCCTCAGACGTTTTTACAGCAAAAGAAAAAGGGTGGAAACAACGCACAAACTGCAGGCGGGCTGGTGAACTTTCAGCATTTTGGACACCCGATACTAGGAATGAAGGGCGAATAACGCGCACACACAGACACACACACACAAAGGCCTCTTTGTGTGTTGTCCACTTTCTGGTTCCTAGTCTCAGGTGGTTAAGATTTAGAGAGGGTAATTTATGCAGTTTAATAAAAGACGTGGTTCTATTTCTGCAGCGCTTTTCTACGGGCTCGGTCAACGTGCGCCTTGTTTTTCTATGCCTAGCCAAACGTCGCGTTCTCTCTAATCCAGCCTCTCCTTGGCACGTCCAGCTCGGTCTCACTCAACATGTCACCGCTAGTGATCAAATAAACTGATGTGGAGGGTTTCATTTGAATTCGACCACCCTTGTCGAGGTGGGTTCTCATAATTATCAGTAAAAGAAATATGTTCGAGTTCCGAATGTTCTACGCGTCGAACATTCCACGCCGACTATTCCAGAAGCTCACTCATGTACACAGGGGACTTCGCATAGCAAGCCAGAGTCAGTTTCGCCCCAGCGTTCGACTCTGCTCTTTCGCCGACCTCGACGCTCTGTTGTTATCTTTTGTTTCCTTTTTATTTTTTGGGCACAAGTTTGTCCCCCTCAAACGTTTCAGTTTTACCAGTTATTCTTTGTTTCCTCGCCTGTTTATTCGTGACATTGTGGTGGAGGTGCGGGCAGTGCATGTCCCTGCAGCTTACCCCTCCGAGGGCCCGCAGTGCAAGTCCGACAGCAAGCCCCCGACGACCCTACGAAGACACTACCAAGACCCGATTAAGTCGCCGCATTCAAGGCCTACATCCGGGGTTCAGACTTTTGTCACCCAGGACCGAGCAGTCAAACAGGACGACGATGAACAACCAGTCGCCGCAGACCTCGACCGCTTCACCCGTCGTCTTCATGCCTGGCGCCCCACGATATCCGACGCCATTCCATGGTGAGGCCCATAAGGATGTGGAAGATGGGCTACAGCATCACGATCGAGTGGCCCGTCATAAGCAATGGACACCAGAGCAGTGCCTTCAGAATGTCTACTTCGCTCTGGAAGGCACGACGCGCACCTGGTTCGAGAACCACGAAGCGTCGATTTCGTCGTGGGAAGAATGGCATCTTTGCCATTCTTCCCACGACGCACCTTTGCCACGACGCACCTTTGCCAGCCAGCAGCGACGACAGCGTGCCGAAGAACTTCTCCAAGCAAGACACCAAGGGCCAAACGAGAACGTCACAAGCTTCGTTGAAGGCGTTCTCCGCCTCATGAACCGCGCCGACCCAAACGATCCCGAAGAGAAAAAGCTGCACGTCCTAATGCGGGGCGTGAAAGAAAAATCTTCGGGGGCCTCGTGCGGAGCCCGCCTACCACTGTCGAAGGTTTCATCACTGAGGCCACCAACATCGAACCCTTCACGCAAGGGCCTCACACTACCAGAGACTTCCCGGATTCGCTGCCCTCTCGCCGTCCAGCTGCATCATCCTGGACATCCGCGACATCATTCGGGACGTCGTTCGGGAGGAAATCGAGAAGTTCCTGCCTGCTGCCCACCAGCCTGCTTTGCTGTCAATAGCCGAAGTTGTCCGCGAGGAAGTTCAGCGGGCAGTCCAACCTGAGGCTCCTGCCAGCGCAGCAGTACCCGAGGAGCCTTCTCTGACCTACGCCGCGGTAGCTCGGAGACCGGCTCCAGCTGCCATGGAGTATTCGACGCCATCTCGACGTGACGTACCAGGGCCGCAGGCTTTTTGACGTCGGAAAGGGCAACCCCAGCTCGTCCGCACTGAACAACCGGCGCCTAGGAAGACCGATGTCTGGCGGACGGCCGATCGAGGCCCGCTGTGTTATCACTGCGGCGAGGCCGATCACGTCTACTGGAGGTGCCCGCACCGACAAAGGGGCCTGCGAGGCTTCGCGCCGAGCGACCCGCGACCTCGGCTTGGGGAGCGACCAAGAGACATCAAGGAGTACCTCCGACGACCCCTGTCCCGGGTGCCGAGTTCACCCCGAGGTTCCCGTTCGCCTTCGCATCGACGTGCGCTTTCGCCCTTCCGCCGCTCTCGCCGGGACGGCCTGTCCCCCCTATCTCGTCGGGAAAACTAAGAGCGGTAACGCCTGGAGGTGGCGTTGCCGAAGACGACCAGAGTAAAGAGCCTCGAAAAACGGCGGAGCGCTCCCACTCTCCCGACGCCACGCGTCGCAACGAAGCCCTGCAACGGTGTCCAACAACCTAAACGTTGTTATTTACGGCTACAACGCATCGGCACTCGTGGACACCGGAGCAGACTACTCAGTCATGAGTGGGAGGCTCTCTCGCCGCCTGCGAATAGTTACGACGCCCTGGGCAGGACCACACATTCGAACCGCCGGAGGAGACCTTATCACGCCTGTCGGAAGTTGCACTGCTCGCATCGAAATTCACGGCGAAACGTGCCCTGTGGAATTCGTCGTTTTACAAGACTGTTCCAGAGATGTCAATCTCGGCATGGACTTTCTGTGCGAATACGGCGGCGTCATCGACCTGGGTGAGAACAGATTGACGCTGCGGAAGCCTGTTCCGCCTTCAGCGAAATCCCGACCAGCGTCACCCGCCGTCCGAGCCGCCGCCGACCACGTGAACCTGCCTCCGCGATCAAGAGTTCTCGTACCCGTCGCGGAAGATACAGCTACCTGCGGCAAAGTTGACCTGGAAGGCAACCTTCAATTGCTCCTGGGAAGAGGAATAGGCGTCGCAAGAGGGGTAGCTGAACTTCATGATGGGCGGAGTGTGGTCCTCGTGACGAACTTCCGAAATGAAACTCAACACCTCACGAAAGGTGCAGCCATGGGCCACGTCGAGGAGCTCCAAAACGCTGCCGAAATCGCCGTGATTACTGACGAAACCTTGCCACTCAGCAAAACAGTACGTCGCCAGCGCAGCTCGACATTGAGCCTAAGCTTCCGTACCCGAAACGACGGCAGCTTCTGTTATAAGCTTTCCCGAGTAAATCGCGGGACAGGAAGGAATGAACACCATCGTTCTCAGCGTGCGTGTGCAGGCAGCTCGAGATGCCAGACACTTCTTGTCTTTATTCTCGCGCCACGGATGCATGGCGCCGCTAGCATCATCATCACACTCCTCCCATTTTTATACGAAGGAACAACAATACTGTCTCACAACCTAGACGTCAAAGTTCGGGTCACTATGGTCTAAGGCCTGTAACGATCTACGGGCTTTTTTACTCTCGTATAGCGTAGCTTTTGGGGACTACTCGGAGTCTGGACGGTTGGCAACTTCTGGCATGAAACTTCTCGAGTTCGAGGAGGTCCTATGTCATGGTGTGCTGTTGTTGGTTCATGATGATCTTCGTTCCCGGAAGATCCGGTTGACCTGTCTCGTTCAGCTGTGGAGTCGGTTGCCCCGTGCTCTCTGTAGGGTGTCACAGGTGGACGATGATGTTCTCGAAGATGGTCACCATGACGGTTCCAACGAGTCCCATCTCTCAGTTCCACTTGCACAGATGATGAACTCGATGGTTGTATAACAACCCCAGGAAGCCATGAAGGCCCTGACCTGAAATTTCGGGCAAACACTTTTTGACCATGCTGAGGTAGAGGGCCTTTGCGTGCTCCTTGGTCACAGCGTAACTTTTGCTTCAGCTGCTTCCAGAGTACTTCACTCCGCGTGTCCGGATGTAGGAGGTCTAGGGCTGTCTTTAGCTTTCTGCCCATTAGCAGCTCAGCTGGACTATGACCTGTTAGTAAATGCTTTGTAGTTCTGTATGTCAGAAGCATCCTGTCAATTTTGGTCTGAAAATCTCCAGATGACGCTTTCTTCAGCATTCCTTTCACGGTCTGCACGACGCGTTCCGCAGCTCCGTTTGATGCTGGGTGGTAAGGGGGAATTAGCATACGTCGGATCCCATTGCGGCTCAGGAATTCGCTGTACTTGTCGCTTACGAAGGCCGGACCGTTATCCGAAACGGCAATATCTGGTAAATTCCGAAGGCATTTGATCGCAGCATCAGCAGAGGGTGACGATACCGGTACGACCTCAACCCACTTCGAGTATGCGTCGACCAATACCAGGAAATAACGTCCTTGGAATGGACCACCAAAGTCAACATGTAAGCGGGACCATGGCCGTTCTGGAAAAGGCCACGGGGTTGACTGTACTTTCCCAATCGGAACGGTGATGTTGTTGGCATTCACGACAATCTTGAAGCTTTGCCGTGATACTGTGGTCTAGCCCATCCCACCAGACGTGACTTCGTGCAATGGACTTCATCTACTCCACTCCTGGATGACTTTCGTGCAGTAACTGAAGTACTTGCTCTTGTAACCTGAGTGGGATGATCACTCTTGATCCCCACAGTAAACAGTCTTCTTGGACGCTGAGTTCCGTCAGCTTTGTTCGAAAAGGCGACCACTGTGGTCCTCCTTGGAGATCGCTACCGGACCACAGTGCTTGTCTTACTCGTGACAACACTGGGTCAGTCGCGGTATGCTGTGCAACGACTGCGGCGGAGAGAACAGCAGGGTACGCCGCTTCCAACATGAGTACATCAGCTGGCCGCGGAAGTTGGAAGTTGTCCACTGGTAACGGTAAGCGACTCAACGCATCGGCGTTACCTATGCTCGGGCCGGGTCGGTAGACCAGCTTGTACTTGTACGCTGCTAGTGTAATTGCCCAACGTATGACTCGAGGTGATCCTCTTTCTGGAATGGCCTTGTCAAGGCCCAGAAGTCCAAGGAGAGGTTTATGGTCTGTGACGGCTTCAAACTGGTTACCCCAAAGGTACTGATGAAACTTCGTCACTCCGAAAACGAGTGCCAAAGCTTCCTTATCAAGCTGACTGTAATTTTGCTCAGCTGGTGGGAGGCTTCTCGAGGCGAAAGCTATGGGACGTCCCTGTCCCCTTGAATCTCGATGGGCAAGAACAGCACCGAGTCCGTAAGGAGATGCATCACAGCTGAGGATGATCTCTTTGTTAGGATCAAAATGTTGAAGTACTGCTGCAGATGTCAAGAGCTCTTTGCTCTTGTGAAAAGACTTCTCCTCTTGTTGCCCCCATGGCCATGATGTATTCGCAGCGAGCAGGTGGTACAACGGCTGAAGTACTGACGACAAGTTGGGAAGGAAACGCCGGTAATAGTTGACGAGTCCAAGGTAGCTTTGAAGCTGCTTGAGGTCAACTGGTCGAGGCGCATTTAGAACAGCTTCTACCTTGCGTGGCGTTGGCTTCAGTCCTCCAGCTTCAATCACATGCCCAAGGTATTCCACTTCGGGGGCCATAAATGTGCATTTTTCTAGCTTGAGCTTGAGACCTGCGTTTTCTAGACGCTGCAGCACTTGTTCAAGATTTTTTAGGTGGTCTTTGTCATTGAGTCCAGTCACGAGAATATTGTCAAAGTATACGACGACGTGTTGCATATCCTGCAGTAGGTTTTCCATTTCTCTCTGGAAGATTGCAGGAGCCGAGGATACTCCAAATGGTAGTCTGGTATATTGAAAAAGTCCTTTTGGAGTGTTGATGGTGACAATCTTCTGACTCTCAGGCTCGAGCTCCACCTGTTGGTATGCGTCCTTCAGGTCCAGTTTGGTAAACTTGACGCCTCCTGAAAGTTTGGCCCACAGATCTTCCAATCTGGGTACCGGGTACTTCTCGAGAATGGTTGCAGGATTTGCAGTAACCTTGAAATCACCGAAGATCCGCACTCGGCCGTCATGCTTTAGAACAGGCACGATTGGTGCTGCCCATTCGGATGTTCTCACAGGACAGATAATTCCATCGCGTTGAAGTCGTTGCAGTTCTTGAGCAACCTTGTCCTGTAACGCAAATGGAATCATGCGAGGCTTGAAGAACTTGGGCCGCGCTCCCTCTTGGATGGTGATCTTAGCTTTCACGCCTTTCAGCGTACCTAGTCCGTCGGAAAAAAACTTCTTTGTGATTTTTCAGAATTGCTTCCATGCTGGATGCAGCGGTAACTTCTTTCACATCGGCCAAACTTATTCCAAGGGCGTTGATCCAATCTCTTCCAAGGAGTGTAGGAGTCTGGTCACGTGCGACATACAAAGGAAGCGTTGCTTCTTTGTTTAGAAATCGAACAGGTACGACAACCTTTCCTTGAACCTTAGAAAGGTCACCGCGATAGCTTCTTAGGATGACATCCGAAGGTTCACATTGAAGCTCTGGAAATTCTTCTACGAAAGTTCTTTGTCCGATGATGGAGACGCTGGCTCCGGTGTCCACTTCTAGCCGAAGTGGTTTCCCCGCCACTTCCAAGGTAGTAACATATGGAGGTGATGATATGGAAGATTTCAGTGACCACATGTTGTACGTCACGGGTGGCTGACTCGTGGACGACTGTTCGGAATTGTCAACAGCATAGACAGGACGCTTGTGAGCGTTTTTCTTCTGTCCGAAATTGTTGGATTGGCCTTGCTGCTTCTTTGATTTGCACACACTGGCAAGGTGCCCCGTCTTGTGGCATGCGTTGCACTTTGTTTTCGAGTGCTTGCACACAGACGCGTAATGAGGCCCTCCGCAACGTTAGCAAGTGATGCTCTTCGATGAAGCTTCTTTGGCCACGTTGATATCTTCGGACGCCACTTGACATTTTCCTTGTTTCATTAGCAAGTTCGAATCGTTCTTCGCAGTTTCCATCGCTAGTAGAAGCTGTATCGCAGACTCGAACGTGAGATTGGGCTCTTCAAGCAACCGTGTCTGCACTGTGGAGTCATTGATGCCGCAGACAAGTCTCTCGCGAAGCATGTCATTCAGGAATGTTCCGTACTCGCAGTGCTCGGTTAGTTTCTTGAGTGCGGCAACATAGTCGCTCACAGATTCTCCCGTGTGTCGAAATCGGCTGTTGAACTTGCAGCGGGTGACTACCACAGAGGGTTTTGGGGTGAAATGGTTGCTGAGAGCGCCAAAAATCTCCTCTATGCTCACTTCGTTAGGAGCCTTGGGGGTCATAATGCTCCGCAGAATGGAGTACGTTTTAGCACCACAGGACGTCAGGAAAACTGACCTTCTTTTTGCAGTAGGAATGCTGATGGCCTCGAAGAACAGCGCGGTGCCTTCCATGTACTCTAACCAGTCCGCTGGTTCCCCGTCAAAGACTTCCAGGGTCCCGTACTTCGGCATGGTGGAGCTGAACACGGCTAATGCTTGCCGTAAGGAGATAATACAGGTTTTACCCTCGTCGCCAATTTGTTATGAGCTTTCCCGAGTAAATCGCGGGACAGGAAGGAATGAACACCATCGTTCTCAGCGTGCGTGTGCAGGCAGCTCGAGATGCCAGACACTTCTTGTCTTTATTCTCCCGCCACGGATGCATGGCGCCGCTAGCATCATCATCACAGCTTCTTAACCTCCTCGCCGAATACCGCGACTGAACAAAAAGTTAGGGCGCAAACGAGCTGGTGTACATTACACATGGTTGAAAAGACCCCGAGAGTGCGGGTAAACGACACAACACTAAAAAGTCTCTAACACAGCTGAAATTTTTGTTTTCCGAAATCTGGTTTTCTGGGCACTTCGATACAAAAGACAAAAAGGGGGAGAGGGTGAGAACCCTAAGAATGCCATTTTCCACCAATGTAACCTTTGACTAAATACAAGGAATACAAAAGAAAAAAAGGAGGAGAGGGTGAGTACCCCAAAGAATGCCACTTTCCACCAAGGTTCATGGGTGGAAAGTGGCATTCTTTGGGGTTCTCACCCTCTCCTCCTTTTTTTCTTTTGTATCGAAGTGCCTATATAACCAGATTTCGGAAAATAAAAATTTCAGCTGTGTTAGAGACTTTTTAGTGTTGTGTCGTTTACCCGCAGTCTCGGGGTTTTTTCAACCATGTACCGCGACTGCTTTGCGACGTCGTCGAAGGTGCGCCAAACCGCCGTTGCGAAGCACCGCATCATTACCGAGGACGACGCGCGCCCTGTGAATCGATTGCTGTACCGAGTCTCCGTTAAAGAAAGGAAGGTAATCCAGGAGCAGGTTCAAGAAATGCTGAGAGACGACACAATCCAACCTTGAAATAGTCCATGGGCCTCTCCTGTCGTGCTGGTTAAGAAGAAGGGCGGAACGCTAAGGTTCTGTGTGGACTAACGGCAGCTGAACGCGGTGACGAAGAAAGACGTCTAGCCACTCCCCCCATCGACGACACTCTAGACCGGCTGCGCCACTGTCGATATTTTTCATCGATGGACCTAAAGAGCGGCTACTGGCAGATCGAAGTCGACGAACGGGACCGAGAAAAGACAGCCTTCGTCACGCCAGATGGACTGTAGGAGTTCAAAGTGATGCCCTTCGGACAGTGCACGGCGCCAGCAACTTTCCAGCCTGTCATGGACACCGTACTGGCAGGACTGAAGTGGCAGAGCTGTCTCGTCTACCTCGACGACGTCGTTGTGTTTTCCAGCGACCTCGACGAGACTTGCGACGACTCCGAGCAGTTCTCCAAGCCATACGGACCGCCGGACTCACACTAAAGCCGTCAATGTGTCGGTTCGCCTATGACGAACTGAAGTTCGTAGGCCACGTGATTAGTAACGAGGGCGTCCGCCCAGACCCCGAGAAGACTCGTGCCGTCGCGGCATTCCAGCGCCGAAAGACAAGAAGGCCGTGCGAAGATTCCTTGGACTTTGTGCCTACTATTCACGCTTCGTTCGGGATTTCGCAAGGATTTCCGCACCTCTCACAAACCTCACGAAGGACGCCCCGAAGTTTGAATGGGCCGAGAAGCAGCAGCAGGCACTCGACGAGCTGAAGCGAACACTGAAGACTCCTCCTGTCCTAGGAAACTTTGATCAGGATGCGGAAACCGAGATTCACACGGACAATAGAAATGCAGGACTTGGAGCGGTACTGGTTCAAGTGCAAGAAGGCACCGAGCAAGTCATCGCCTACGCAAGTCGGACGCTGTCAAAATCGGAGAGAAATTGCTCCACGACTGAAAAGGAGTGTCTTGCGGTCGTCTGGGCAATCACGAAGTTCCACCCGTACTTGTACAGGAGCCCGTTCCGCGTAGTGACAAACCACCACTCGCTCTGCTGGCTTGCGAACCTCAAGGACCCTTCACGACGCATCGCTCGATGGAGTCTCCTACTACAGGAGTTCAACATGACTGTAGTCTACACGTCAGGCCGCAAGCACAGCCACGTCGACTGCTTGCCCAGGGCCCCTGTCGAAACAGCTTCCGGCAGCAGCGACGACAACGACGACGAGTGTTTCCTAGGAGCAGTGACCAACGACGACCAGGCACGACGTCAACGAAACGATCCTGAGCTGCGCGCATTAATTCAGCACCTGGAAGGGCACGGGACTACCGTGCCCCGTGTTTTCGCACGAACCCTGCCGACCTTCCCCATTTGACAAGGTGTACTCTGCAAAGAGAATTTTGGGGACAGCAACTCGCCGTGGCTGCTGGTAATCCCGGCGGACCTTCGATAGGAGGTATTTTAAGCATGTCACGACGACCCTACGTCCGGACACCTCGGTTACAGCCGGACCCTGGCCTGTATTCACGAAAAGTATTACTGGGCCAATCTCCCCAACACCGTCCACCTCTACACCCGATCCTGCCACGAGTGCCAGCGACGCAAGAAACCGCCAACAAAGTCGGCAGGTCTCCTGCAGCCCATTCCTCCGTCAGCTGCACCGTTCCAGCAGATCGGAATGGATCTACTTGGTCCTTTTCCGCCGTCGACCCTGGGAAACCGGTGGATAATCGTCGCCACATATTATCTCACGTGGTACGCAGAAACGAAAGTCCTTCCTTCAGGTACTGCTGTTGAAGTCGCCAAGTTTTTCATCGAGTCCATCGTCCTCCGGCGTGGCGCTCCCGAAATTCTGATTACAGTTCGCGGATCATCGTTCATGGCCAGCTGACCCAAGAAATCCTTCGTCTCACCCACACCAGCCATCGTCGCACCACGGGATACCACCCGCAGACCAACGGGCTGACGGAAAGACTCAATGAGACCATCGCCGTCATGATTTGCATGTACGTCGATGTGGAGCACAAGACATGGGACGAGGTGTTGCCGTACATCACCTTTGCCTACAACACGGCCGTGCAAGAGACCACCTGGGTTACACCCTTTCAATTGGTTCATGGTCGCAAAGTGGCGACAATGCTGGACGCGATTTCACCCCACGATCCGACTGTCGACGGAAGCGACGACGCCCAGGTGGTTGCGCAACGGGCAGATGAAGTCCGTCAGCTCGCCAAACGCCGGATTAAAGCCCAGCAATCTGTCGAAACGGGCCGCTACAACCTTCGTCGTCGGACGTCAACTTCCAGCACGGAGACAGAGTATGGGTCTGGACACCGATTCGGCCGGCGTGGTCTCAGCGAGAAACTCCTGAAGCGGTATTTCGGACCCTACAAAGTACTTCCTCGACTTGGAGATCTCAACTACGAGGTGATGCCCGACGAAACAAGAACATCATCACGCCGCCCAGCACGACCTGAAGTCGTCCACGTCGTGCGCCTCAAGCCGTACTACACTCGATAGGACTGTAGACCTTAAGTGTTCCAGATGACTCTTTAGTCTATCGTTATTTTTATTTGCTTTTTTTGTGTTGCATCGGGACGATACGTTTTTAAAAGGGGGGAGTAATGCCGCGCGCGCAGCTGGCGAACTAGGCAGCGCGCGCATGGCCGACACGGGAAATAAAGAAAAAAAAAAAGCGCGCGCATGGCCGAACGGTTATCGCGCCTGCCTCCCACGTGAAAGGCCAGGGTTCGATTCCTGGGAGCGACGCAACTTTTGTTATTCCTGCAATTTATTTTTCTGGAAAATTCGAGAAACCTGTTGGGCTTGTTCGAGGTCCGAATGTTCTCCACGTCGAACATTCTACGCCGACTATTCCAGAAGCTCACTCGTGTACTTAAGGGACTTCGCATAGCGAGCCAGAGTCGGTTTCGCCCCAGCTTTCTACTCTGCTCTTTCGCCGACCTCGACACCCACGACGCTCTGTTTTTGTATTTTGTTCTATTTCTATTTTTTGGGCAAAAGTTCGCCATCATGAAATGTTTCAGTTTTACCAGTTATTCTTTGCTTTCTCGCCTGTTTATTTGTGACAGTATTTCACACGCCCACGCTTCAGTCATGGCTGCAGTTGTTAGCGTTAAAAAGAAGGACTGTGCCGACTACTTCGAGAGACATTATCGAATGATTTAACGCAACCAATATTTTCGGCCCGTAACCGACCACAACGTGGATGCATTGAAAAGAATCCTGCCTCCGACCAAAGCTGCTACTGTTTTGTTGGCGGATATGCTCTGCCAAAACTGTTTTCCACGCACCGGTGAGCAACGTTCTGCCTGTACGGTGAGTGCCCCATCTTCAAGCTCTTCGGCAAGCTTCACTGAAGAACATGAAGTTGTAGATGACATTAACGAAGAAATATCTGAAGAAGGGCTTGAGATAGCTCCCTTGCGGATGCCGTCTGCCTTTAGATCAAAGAGCCGTCACTCTTATGCGACAAGAAAACAGCGGGAAATTGAAGGGTCCTTCAGCAGACCGTAAAAAGTTGTCAACGACGGAGAGCCCGGCAACGAATGAATCAAAATCTGTCACTGAACCCTTCTGCCTTAAGTGTGACGATTGGAGAGCAAACCGCAGAAAAGCCTTTGTCAAGGCGCTGTCTTATCAGGAGAGATGCCAGCTGCTCACGCTCGTGCATGCAAGCGTAATTGTTAACGAGGTCAAACGTTTAATCCCGGAGGCATTGAGCTATTGCCTAAAATGGTTCAAGTGACTTCGTGAATTTTTTGGCTTATAAAACTATCTCGAGCCATACCAGGGAGCTAAGATACACGAGGACATCGTGCAGTCAGCCACGCGGTCTTACAACGACAATGATTTCGACTGTTCCCGGCAGAGCCCCAACAAAAGCATGTCTGTGTTCCTGGTCGTTTTCAATGATCAGCGTTTTTTTTTTTTTTTAATTTTATTTTTATTGTTATATTTTTATGGAATATGAAACTCTAATTTTGATCATACATATTTAGATTGTTGCACAAATGCTTCGGCCTATTTTCTACTAACGGATCGGTCTGTTAAATGGCGCATTTGGTCTCTCTGATGTATTTTCCACTGTATTTTTGTAATGCACTGCTGAACTAAAGGGGAGAGGGGGGGGGGGGGGGCAGAGGCCCTGTCAGGAAAAAAGCCTTTATATCTGCTCCCCCTCCCCCCACACGGAACTTTCCACGAAACAAATAACGAAAAAAAGGACGTTATAAACATTATGAACTGTGGGAAACAGCAAGACCATTGTGTTGAATCTCGGACAAAAACTCACCGCATCCGTCAAAAGGCCGATGAGTTTTTCTCCGCATCGGATAGTTTTGCGGTGACCTTTTTTCCGGTGGGCTCTCCCCTGGTGAGCTTATCTCTTCCTCGTCACGCGCTAATGACCAGTTTAATCCGAGAAGCCTACCAGCTGTTTAAGAAAGCTAACCCGGTCTCCAAATTAGAACTGACGAAGTTTTATTCGCTGCAACCAAAATGGGTTAAGCTGAACACCGGCCAAACCGTGTGTGGATGCTGTTCTGCACAAAATTGATTTGTGCTTATCTTCCCTCAACAGCGTACCGGAGAAAAAAACAACAGCTGAAAATATTGTCGTTTTGTGCCTTTGCCTTGACCCAACGCCCAATCGTTTAAGGGATGAATGCGAGAAATTCCCTAGCATTGATCTACTCTCTTCACAAGAAATAAAATAGACCAATGTCATAATAATACTCTGTCTCACTAAAACTGTGCAGCAGAGTGGAAGCTACGACGTGTCAACAGGCTCGCGCAGTCCGCACCAGAACATAGTGCAAAGTTGTAGTCGAGTTTTCTCCACGATATTTTTCGGTGTCTGACAATTTAGGCGCGCAAAAATATTTAAAAAAAGTATCTTTAAAAGGGCCTTAAATTATTTTTTAATTAAATAAAGTGTTAATTGTCTCAAGATTGTTTTTCGGTAAAGAATATAGTTCTGCTGCTAAGTGGCCAATTCGCCGCCAACGTTCGCATCCGCGGAGGCCTTTCAGCGCGTGTTCAAAGAATGCGTCGCCAAAACGCAAAAGAATAATTATTGAAGTGGATATACCCCAAGATAGAGATCCGTCGACGGACCGTGTTTGGGGCGCCGCGGAAGACGCATTTCGTTGTGTTCTTCACCGCCATGGCTGCCACTGCTGACATTGGTCTAGACATCGTCAGTGTAGAAAATGGACCGCAGGGGCGGTCCATTTTTTACACTGATGATACGTGGGTGAACGCCGGGCACACCCACTCGAGAGACTGGGCCGCCGTGACCGTGATAGGTGCGCTTGAGGCTAAGCGCTCCGGACTCTCCACCGTGTTTAAAAACCCTAGTGGCAAAGGTGGAAGGTTCATCGTCACCCATGTTGTCAACGAGAACGGGTTTCTTGACGGTGCGGGGGAAGTTTACCGCGCACGAAGGGTAAGTGGTGACTGCCATGAATTTATGGACGACTAGGACTGCGAAAGGTGCTTTGTCGACACACTGCTCCACCTCCTATTTCTAGCGGGTGTGGTAGTGATGGATTATGCGCTCCCTACCATTCGGTGAAGCTGGAGAAAGTGCCGAGGATGTCAACTCTCAAGAAAGACATTTAGGCGTAGCTGTCAGCAAAAAGGGCGGCCTGGAGCCCGGCCTGGAGCACGGCCTGGAGCCGTTTTACCCTTTCCAACTTCGACGTCTGCACAGACATCAAACACGGCACCGTAGCGCTTCGTTTCGCGGGTTCACAACTGGCGTAACAGGCGATGTAGCCTCACGCGAGGGGTCGAATTCTTTTTGTTTTTAATGTGCGCTATTGGATCCTAGCACGTTCTTGTGGCACGGCTGAACAGTGCCCGGGACGAGGCTAAGAGAATCGTCTTCAAGGGTACGGACGACACTTCTTTTGGTTTACTTGTCTGGGCATGGAGGTCCAGTCCACTCCTCACTTTACAGTCAACTGTCAACATAAAAATGGGGGGGGGGGGGGGGGGGGTTAGGCCATCTAAGCAGCCCTGACAGAGAGAGAGAGAGAGTGAACCTGTAAAAGTGATGTGATCCTTTATTGTTTTGTGAGACCAATGGCCACCGCTTCTCTTGCTCTCTCTGCCCTCCCTTCCCCTGGTATCCACGGATATTGGTATGAAAGTGAGAACCGATGAACGCTCAATAACCCGTAACCACCACTTTTTTCCTGACTGGTCGAGTTTTCGGTCATGCAGTGTCGGCCGTCTTCATGACCATCTGTTAATGAGATGTTCAAAATTCAGGGCATTACGGAGAACGGAAATCTAGAGTTTCAGTGCATACTTTTTCGCCAATAAAACACACATTGTCATCAGCAAGAACAACGAACTACCCTACGGTAACACATCAAGGGAAGCTGGCAGACCTGCAGTCTGAATTGGCTATACATTGTATCTTTTTTTAAATTTATTTATTTATATATACTACTGGTCCTTGTTCAGAACCATTGTAGGAATGGTTACATTCACGAGGTTACAAAATAGCCTCCAAACAAACACAAGAACCAAATTACGCTTATATGTCATGAAAGGAAAAACATGCAAGCAAATACAAATAGAAACAAAATCTTCACCCAACATTGAAATATTTTCGTACAGAATCAAGAAATGAAATTAGGGAACTAGAGCTCGTTATTTCAGCGCGTAAGTTATCCCAATCTTTGAAAGTGCGAGGAAAAAATGAGTAATGGAAAACATTATTTCGCGGCAACGGCTCAATGATATAATACGGATGTTGGCTACGTGTATTGGAGCGTGCAGAAAATGATATATACTTGTCCCGATTGATGTTGATCATGCCATGAATTATCTGGAAGAACAGTTTCATTCTGTTAATAGTATTTCTCGTGCTAAGGTTAGATAATTGTGCTTTATTAAGTAACTCACTAACTGAAGCATGCCTGTTATATACCCCGTAGATGAATCGAACCGCTTTTCTTTGTACCATTTCCAGCCTATTGATGTCTTTCTTTTGTGTAAGGGTCCCATATTACACTCGCGTATCCCAAGATAGGAAGAACAAAAGTTTTGTACGCCAATAGTTTCGTATCCGGAGCTGCCTGCCGTAATTTGTGTCTCATAACCCATAGTTTTCTAGATGCTTTATCTATAACCGCGCTGATATGTTTATCCCATTTTAAATTGTGTGTTATATAAAGTCCTAAATAAGTATATTCATTAACCCGTATCAGTACTTGGTTATCTATGTGGCATGTGAAAAGAGAGGGGTGCTTTTTAAGGGGTGATAGACATAAATACAGTTTCCTCTTTGTTAAGTAGCATTTGCCAATCTTTGCACCATTTTGATATTTCCCGAAGGCTATTACTTAGGATGAGGTGATCATCGGGACTTTTAATTTCATGATATAAGATGCAATCATCATCATACAATCCTATGCTTACTCTGATATTAGTAGTAGTATTATCAAGAAAAGCAGTGGCCCCAAAACTGACCCCTGTGGTACCCGGGATTCTACATTTGCTATGGAAGATGCAGTCTGGTTAAACATTACATACTGTCCCCTCCTCGACAGGAAATCCTGAATCCCTGCAGTGAATGATTTGATCGTTTTTAGAGCGCAGCTCTAAGGGGCCCGTTTCCAGCCTGAGCGGCGTCGGCGTCGGCGTCGGCGTCGCCGTCGGCGACGCCGTCGGCGTAACCGGGGGGGGGTCACGTGACCCCCCTCGAGGTCACGTGACCCCTCCCCCCCCCGAGGTCACGTGAACCCCCCCCCCCCCGAGGTAACGTGACCCCCTCCCCGAGATCACGTGACCCCCCCCAAGTCACGTGATCCAACGAGGTCACGTGACCCCCCGAGGTCACGTGACCCCCTGGGGTCACGTGACTACCCGCAGGTGACGTGACCCCTTTAGTACCCTTCCCTACTCCTCCTCAAGAGCTGCGCTCCAATTCGGCGTTACAGGGATTTGTAAACGGCTTTCATTTTTAACATCGCACGTAATTTTAATGAAATCTTTGAATGGGAAACCTTGTCAAAGGCCTTTGAAAAGTCAAGGTAGATTACATCAACATGTACTCGGCGATTAGTAACTGAAGAAAAATTATGCACGGTTCCTACTAACTGAGATATTGTCGAGTATCCGGCTCTAAACCCATGCTGTGCATTCGATAGAAGATTATGCTCCGTGACGTAGGCAACTATATGTTTCGCAATAATATGTTAGCGTAATCTAAAACTGATGCACGTCAAAGAAATGGGACGATAGTTAACTGCTATCCGGGGGTCACCCGATTTTTATATCTGTTTAACGATTGCTAGCTTCAAATCTGCAGGTAATCTCGAAGTGGCCAATGACGTTTTAAAAATGACAAACGAACATTTTGAAACCCATTCCGCATAGCGTTTAAGAAACATATTGGTGATGTCATCCGAGCCGAAGCTCTTCTTTACATCATAGTTTAGTAATAATGACAAGATACCTGCCTCACTGATATTAATGTTCTAGAGGCCGGGTAGCTGAGATTGGACGTCGTAGTTAGGAACAATGTTGTTATCTCTAGTAAACACGGAATAAAATTGGTCACTCAAAAATGGTAGCGATTTTAAATTCGTCCTCAATTACATAACCGTCAACAACGAGGGATGAACATTTCTTGTCTTTGGAAGTATTTATATGCTAGAACCAAGCTTCTCTTTATTCCAGAATGACAGGCGAAACACCCGAGTCAAAATGAAGCTTTCGTAGATCGCTTCTTTGGCTCCGAATCTCGTAGCGGAGGTTCACGCTGGTACTGATCATGCGCACCAATCGCTTTGTCTGCAAAATTCCAGGGATCATTTCTGTAGGCCATAAGCTAGCGGGATGGTTGTTGCAGTTTTCGGTGCCTTGTCAGCTTACAGGTGAAAGGAGTGCATCTACACTCATTCTCTTAAATACAATGTTTTATTTTTTCAAGGACTACCATAATACTGGCGTATGAGAAATGAAAAGAAGTGGTTGCGGAACATTTTGAAAAATGTCAAAATTGTTTCTATTGTTTTCTGGATAAGTCTACGGAGAAAGTAAAGTGAAAGTAATTTGTAACGTATCGAGTAAACTTATGCGTTACTTTTCAGCGAAAGTAATTGGTAACAGTAATGTATTACATTTCAAGCTTGGTAATTTGTAATTGTAATCCATTACATTTTTCAAGTAACGAGCACAAGTCTGGGCAAGAAGCTTACGTAACCTCGCTTGGCTCTAAGCTGCAACATAACGCCCGCTAATGTCAGCAGAGAGAGGGAGAGCAAGCGTCCTCCGGGAGAGCACACGGGAACCTACATGGCACCCCGAATTGCGTCACTAGGAGTGCGACCAGGTGTGACCCTGAAGACTGAGTGAATAAAGGGGTGGCCGAAATGTGAATAGTTATCCTTTTTTATTTTACATAACAACTAGGAGACGCAGGCGAAATCGGTTTTCTGTTTTTTACTTCAGAAGTGTCAGAGGGCAACGTCCACAAGTTTTTGATTTAAGACCAGAAATCGCTGCACCCCCCTCGTTTAAGCTGAGATGGTATTGGAATACTGCTTCCGGTTTCGTGTTGCCCGCCACAGTTAACACTTTGTTGATTTAGTGTTGCATTTAAATGTCGGCCCATTCATGATAGTATCGCCAAGGAATGCATACTAGCTATTAAACTCTCCGTTTTGCAGAGAAATTAAAGGCACCTTACATCCAATTGCAGCGCCTTCTGGAGCTTCATGGTATGAAGCACATCATGGCTGCAACCTCTGAGCGGATCTTATTCTGTGATCTGAGCAGGCCCATTGCAGGAAGTCGATTCGGGAGCATCACCAGAGTTTCCTGCCCGTGGTCGTTAGTTTCATTTCATTTTATTTCATTTCATTTATTTATTGTACCCTTATCCAAAGCCCCTTAGGGGGCTTTAGATAAGGGGGGACAAACAGCAACATATATTAAAACTTACAAAGAAAACACACACACGCAAAAACAGTTTAGGTTAATTACGTGCTAAGAGCGGCAAGTGCGGCTCGAAATGTACCGGGCTCTTCTATTGTTACAATGTTATCGGTGAGTGAATTCCAGTCGGTGATAGACAGCTGTAAAGAGGAAAACTTATCGATGTTATTCCTAGGAGCGGTGGCGTGAAGTTTCCGAGTGTTGTCTGTGCGTGAGGAGATGTGGATGGCGGCTCTAATATACTTATCTTTCTTGGATGGCGAATGGCAGTACAACTGGTGCAGGGCAATCAACCGTGACATTTTTCGACAGTCTGCAAGAAGTGGAACCTTAAGTTGCTGTTTTAATGCTGTAATGCTTGTGCGGGTGTAGTTACGAAGTATGAAGCGAGTAGCTCAGTTTTGTATGGCTTCTAAATTATCGATTAAATATGACTGATGCGGATTCCAGATAACATGCATATTTGAGCTCGGGTCGAATGAGAAATGAATATGCAATCAGTTTAGTGCCCGTGTTGCAAGGTAGAGGTGTAGCTTCAGGAAACCGAGGGTTTGGTTAGCCTTTGCAGTAATGTAATTTATGTGAGGATCCCATGAAAGATTGCAATTGAAGTGAACCCTAAGATATTTGTATGTTCGAGCATTTTCAATAGACGAGTTAAATATAGTGTAGTTGAACTGGGTTGATGTACGTTTGGTATTAAAGTTTAGAAATTTTGTTCTGGAAACATTAATTTTCACTTGCCACTTTTCATACCATGTTTCGAGACATGTCAAGTCGCCCTGGAAAAGTGCACAAACATCTAGCCTTTCTATTTTTCGATAGATCACGCAATCATCGGCTTATAATCTAATTGTGGACTAAATACAATTTGGCAAGCCATTTACATATATTAAAAAAGCAAAGGACCCAGAAGGGTTCCCTGGGGCACGCCCGATTTGACATTTTGTTGTGAAGAATTTTTATTGTTATAATAAGCACTTTGCCTTGGGTTATAAATAAAAGTTGAGATCCATTCTGTAACAAAAGGCTCTATTTTCAATGAACTATCTTGAACATGAGGTGGTGATGAGGCACTTTGCCGAACGTTTTTTAGAAATCAATGAAGATGGCATGTGTTTCAGTGCGAGTGTGCAGGTTTTCATGGATACCATTAGTGAACGCAAAAAGCTGTGTTTCGCAAGAGTGGGACCTCCGGAAACCGTGCTGGATTACAAAGAAGTATTGTGTGAGCATAAGTGGTTCATTATGTTTGAAAATGTTATGTGTTTCATGAGTTTAATCGGTACACTTGTTAGAGATATTAGCCTATAGTTAGATCATTCATTCCTCGAACCAGTTTTATAAATTGGAGTCACTTTAGCATACTTCCAGTCGTCGAGTATTTCGCTGGAGTCTAGCGATTGTTGAAAAATCAAGAAAAGAAGAGATGACCCCTGATTTTTACGAAGTTTGAGTAGCTTTGATGTTATTTTGTCTGGGCCTTGTGCCGAGTTCGATAGTAGGTCATCAATCAGTTTCATAACGCCAGATGCGTAGGTAGTTAAAGGGGCCATTTCTTCGTAACTATTATGGTCTGAATCAAAGTCTGGTAGAGAAAGCTGGTCCTCGGAAAAAAAACAATCCTTGAAATAACGACTGAACTGTTCGCATGTCTCAGCAGTGGCCATCTCATTTCCGGATGCATCAGTGAAAGGGAAACATTCTTTACCTTGTTTTGGGTTAACAGCGGTCCAGAACTCTTTGGGATTGGTACTCAAAAGTTTACTAAGATCCTCATTGTAAAATTTCTTTTTCGCGTTTTTTTATTTAGAATTTAGACGTTTGTTGAAATTGGTTGTATCTTTCCCATGCATCTACAGACTAAGGAAGCTTGGCTGTCCTGTAGAGCCGCTGTTTTTTATTCAGTAGTCTCTTCAACCGTGCCGAAAGCCAAGGCCTTTCAACACTCGTATGAATGGTTATTTTGGTAATGTATGAATTCGCTAGTTCATGTAATTTATATTTAAGTAACTACCAATTTTCGCTAACCGATCTACAGCCAAAGTCAGCTAGGTACAGATCCGAAAATGATATTAAATTCATGCGGATTTCATCACCATTTGCTTTTGAATAATTCGAGATGGTTTTGATGAAAGGAATTTGCTTCTGCGTAGGGATGACCATGTCAACATTAATAAAAACGTGATCACTCAATGGTTTCATAAAATGGACACTCACTACGCACTGAGGTTTCGACGTAAAGAACAAATCTAAAACAGCAGAGCCGCGAGTTGGCTCACTAATAATTTGACAAAGTGAGAACGCGCGCGTTACATCCTCAAAATCTCGACTTAGTTTAGGAAGGGGAAACCAGCTTTCAAAGGGCATAGACGTGGGAAAGGTCGGCCAAACAATATCACGAAATTAGTCTCCTGTCAACACAAACATATCCTTCGGGTAATTTCTAACAAGCAGTTCCATAAACTTGTGAAGTAAAAGGGAAAAAACCTAGAAGGCCGGGAGGCTTGTAACAGGCAATCACTATAACAGAAACACCATGCGTTTTTATTCTAACCCACACGCCTTCAAAACTTGGAATGATATCAGAGTTTTCAACACGCAAGCACTTTTTTATCGCGATCAAAACCCCTCCCCATCTACGCTCAGTGCGGTCGTTCCGAACAACAGAAAAATCGTCGTTCAAAATTAATTCAGAGTTCTGAATATCTGCTGTGAGCCACGTTTCACTGACAACAACCACGTCAGCTGTACATGATTGAGCAGCGCAAAGTAGCTCTTCTTGTTTAGAGTACAAACTTCTCGCGTTTGCGATAAAGAAATTTAAAGTTGAGGAAGGCGGCGGTTGACGCACTTGGGCTGACGGAGTGACTTGGATTTTTTCAATAGCTATGCTGGGGTCGGTTTCAGGCAGCCGGTCTTGGTGTCAAAATAATAACGTGAGCTTCCCATGATCAAGCTATCATGTCGTAGTTTAAAGGCCTTTTGAAGGCAATGAGTTCTTTCCTTGCCTTTCGAACTTCTTAGGTGAAATCTTCGCTCAAGCGATACTCTGCTCCCTTCAGTTTAGGTGCTTTTGAAAGGACAAGTTCCTTTTCTTTGAAACAGCTAAATTTAAAAATGATTGGCCTGTACGAGTTACGTTCACCTTTGTAATAACCAATTCGGTGGGCACGTTCAATGAAGCAAGGTTCTATCTTAACGCCAAGCATTTCTTCGCAGAACGCAAGGACGTTCTTCTCCAGACCGTTTCCACGTCTCATTTCTGCTATCTTCGATATTGAAAAACAGCAGATTATTACGTCTCGACTGATTTTCACGCTCTTGGTACGTTTGTGCCATTTTCTAAAGCGCGAAGCTGTTTCGCGAGGTAGCCGCTGAAATGGCAGTGACGACCGCCTTGACTGGTTTGAAGCTCAAAACCACCCAATCAATGTCGTCAATTTTGGTTTTAGGGTTGCTAAAACAAACTCGGTTTTTTTCTTGTCTTAATTGCAGGGACTTGATTTCAGTCATTATTGCTGCCTGGCAAGCAGTAAGCTTGTTTAAAAGGGAAAGCATTTCGTCCAATGGGGGGTTGGAATCATGGGCATCCGTGACAGTGCCATGGTTCGATTCCACGACCCCGATAAGAGAAGTAGCTTCCTTGTAAGGTTTATGGCAAGAGACACTTTCGATGCTGCGGCGGCAAACTTCGACCGAACAGTGAGCAAGTGTTCATATACGGTGGGTGGGCACGATACCGCAATCACGAACACATTGTCGTCTCGGTAGCTAGACGGTAAGGCACCAACCTGTGAATGGGCGGGAAGTGACTGACACATCCTAGCAGCGGTATCGCGCCCAAGGTGTGTCATCGCGTGTGGCCACTTTTGTAGTCGCAAGGCAGCGACAGGCTGACTTCAGAAAGTTCTAAATCTTTCTGCTGTAGGTATGCACCCTTTGTCTTTAACTGGTACTTGGGAGTTTTCTCTTCATATTCGCCGATATGCCTCAAAATTTGTTAAGCACACGAATAGACGCTGTGAAACAACATCCTGCATATCTTTGTCAAGATCACTCATCTTTGCCAAAGTTAGAGATTTCTTTATAAAGGTTTCTTTTCCTTGTTTTTATTTACAAATTTATTTGAAATTCTCCATGGGCAACACTAATACGTTACGCCAGCGGCGAGAAAAAGTTCACCGCTCGAACGTTTTCTCAACTGATTGCAAAAATATTGCTTGTGAAAAATGGTTACGTTAAACCTCCTTCCTGTACTTGCTTAGCAGCGCTATGAAATATATACATAAGAACGAGGGCTTAAATTCTTCGGGGCGTCAGGGCGTCTCATACACCGCACTGATTTTAACGGGTTGTCTGAGATTCTCGTCCGAAGCCCCAGCATTAGTGAAATCAAAATGATATACTGCAATAAAATAGCTTGTTTTTTTAGGGATATGACATTGATTGGCGATTTGAGGGTTGCAAATAAAGCGTGGGCAGAGTCAACAGTGGGTTTTATTTTATCTGCATCCACTACATCTCGTCAAAACACCCCCCCCCCCCTCAACACAACCTGCTTGTAGGGACCGCCCTCAACTCACGGGAGACTTCAGTTGCTCACTATGTAGTTCTGCCTGTATGGCAAGTATTTGTGCTACTGGAGAGAGCGGGCAAATTCGAATGTTGGTTTTCCATTGCTTTTATTAGCAGTTGTCCCAACAGTTATTGAATACTGTAAACGACTTAATTTTCGCGGGCTCAAATTTTCGCGAATCGGGTCAAAACAAAACTTTTGAAATTATTCGCGGGTTCTAATTTTCGGTAATCGAGTATAGCTTCTGTAGTGTTCACGTATTGCCCGAATCGTTCGCGGGACGTATTTTTCCCGAATTGTAGGCGATTCGCGAAATTCGCGAAAATTAGGTCCTTGCGAAAATTTAGTCGGTTACAGTATTTAGAGATTTTCCTAAAAAGCAAACTGGAAAGAATATTTAGTTCCATTAGGTAGCTGAAAACAATGATTGACTACCCTTTAGTTAGTAAAATAGACAGAGTGTGCCACTGTTCGCGCCAAGCCGAGATCGACGCTTTTTTGGCCTTTTGCTGAAAGTAGTACCCATTTTTATCGGTTAACCTATTAATGCGCCAACTAAATTCTTTCGATGCGGGCACCTGCCCACTGCTGGTACACTCTTCCCTCATTCTCAGTGAGTGTATGAACTAGAGTTTTATCCCCAGGCAGCACTGGCTGAGCATGAGGTTTGACAAGAGTTTTTATTGCAGTAGTAGATTTTTTTATAGTCTTACAGCTGAATGTAAATATTCGACTGAAATCTCACAGGTTGGGGCGAAGGACGGTTCAATTAAAACGTTTAATCATTTACCTTAATCAGGTACCCGTCATTTCAAGGCCTATATAGCCTTGTCCTTGGGAGTGACTATGGCTGCGGCAGTAAAGGAGCAGTTCTTTTTATAAGTACAAGTATAAAGTAGTAAAAAAAAGTGAAAGCCGTTTACAACTCCCTGTAACGCCGAATTAGAGCGCAGCTCTTGAGGAGGAGGAGGGAAGGGTACTGGGGGGGACAAGTGACCTTGGGTGGGGGTCACGTGACCTAGGGGGGTCACGTGACGATGACGATGCCGATGACGTCATCAGTAACGATGACGATGCGGATACCGATGACGTCATCAGTGACGTCACTGATGACGTCATCAGGGATGATGACAATGACGATGCGGATGCCGGTGACGTCATCAGTGATGATGACGATGACGATGCGGATGCCGGTGACGTCATCAGTGACGTCACTGATGACGTCATCAGTGATGATGACAATGACGATGCGGATGCCGGTGAGGTCATCAGTGATGATGACGATGACGATGCGGATGCCGGTGACGTCATCAGTGATGATGACGATGACGATGCGGATGCCGGTGACGTCATCCGTGACGTCACTGATGACGTCATCAGTGATGATGACAATGACGATGCGGATGCCGGTGAGGTCATCAGTGATGATGACGATGACGATGCGGATGCCGGTGACGTCATCAGTGATGATGACGATGCGGATGCCGGTGACGTCATCAGTGACGTCACTGATGACGTCATCAGTGATGATGACGATGACGATGCGGATGCCGGTGACGTCATCAGTGACGTCACTGATGACGTCATCGGGGGTCACGTGACCCCGAGGGTCACGTGACTTGGGGAGCCACGTGACTGGGTGTCACGTGACCTTGGGGGTCACGTGACCCAGGGGGGAGGGGTCACGTGACCTTGGGGAGTCACGTGACCTTGGGTGTCACGTGACCTTGGGGTCACGTGACCCTTGGGGTCACGTGACCCTTGGGGAGGGGTCACGTGACCTTGGGGTCAAGTGACCTTGGGATGACCTTGGTTACGCCGACGGCGACGCCAACGCCAACGGCGACGCCGACGCCGACGGCGACGGCGACGCCGCTCAAGCCGGGAACGGGCCCCTAAGAGCTGCGCTCTAAAAAGTGAAAGCCGTTTACAACTCCCTGTAACACCGAATTAGAGCGCAGCTCTTGAGGAGGAGGAGGGAAGGGTACTGGGGGGGGGGGTCAAGTGACCTGGTGGGGTCACGTGATCTTGGGGGGTCACGTGACGATTCCGATGATGCCATCAGTGACGCCACTGATGACGTCATCAGTGACGATGACGATGCGGATTCTGATGACGTCATCAGTGACGTCAATGATGACGTCATCCGTGATGATGACGATGACGATGCGGATGCCGGTGACGTCATCAGTGACGTCACTGATGACGTCATTAGTGATGATGGCGATGACGATGCGGATGCCGGGGACGTCATCAGTGACGTCACTGATTACGTCATCAGTGATGATGACGATTGCGATGCGGATGCCGGTGACGTCATCAGTGATGATGATGATGACGATGCGAATGCGGGTGACGTCATCAGTGACGATCACGTCATCGACATGACCTCGGCGGGGGGGGTCACGTGACCACGGGGGGGTGTCACGTGACTTCGGGGAGTCACGTGACCTCGAAGGAGGGGGGTCACGTGACCTCGGGGGGGGGGGGTCACGTGACCTTGGGTTGACCTTGGGATGACCCTGGGGGGTCACGTGACCTTGGGGTGACCTTGGTTACGCCGACCCCGACGCCGACGCCGACGCCGCTCAAGCCGGGAACGGGCCCCTAAGGGCTGCGCTCTAAAAAGGATACATGTGCTGATCCCAAACTAATATGCTAGCCATTGTAATGTATCTCTGCCAAGTTCTTAAGTGTTATTTGTGTTTATTTTCAGCTACTTTTGTGCTTCAAGATCTGGAGATCCTCGTGGCCACAAGCTCGGACAATCGTCTTGCGTGGTCTGGCCAGAACCAAGGGGGAGGTTATGCTATCAACAAGAACATCGCACTATCTCCCTGCCTGTGACTTTTGGTTAGCGTCATAACAGGGGAGTCCTGGTGCCACCAGGTGTTAGGTATGCCACACGAAACAAGCATTCTTCTTACCTATTCCTTAAGTTAAACAGAAAAAGCACTACTAAGCCTAAAATCAAAATGGCATATTCACATCTTGGGTTGGATGGAGTTCCAATTACAAAAAGGAGTCTGCTGACATGATTAACATGTAAACTTAAAGCCCGCGGATACAGGTTCGTTGGTGTCACAGAAATAACTTCTCTCAGATGGCTTCGCTCGTGCTAAACCCAAATTCTTAAAATAATCATTGTGTTACGTTGGTGTCATCAATCTTATGTATCTATCGGGCCCATTAGTCGGGAGATGTGAAATATAAAAAACAGGAACTTGCACAATGTCTGTTCTGCGAAGATTTATATAGTTAACAGAGCATTGCATTTTCAACCCCCGCCCCCCCCCCAAAAAATTTAATGCAGGTCTAGTTTCAAGGTTCACATATGCCTAATTGCTATTCATAATCAAGTGAAGACGGCTTAAGTTCTGGGCCACTACAGGCTTTCTATTAGTGTTAAAATGTCTTATGATGTTTTAAACTGCTCCCACCAAGTAGTTTCTTAATATACATAGGTTCATGGAAATTCTTACGTGGATGTTTGCAGACACTCATGATGAGATCAATCTATAATCTCAAGTGTTCCACTTATTCAGAATTGATTGAGGCAGTAAATATTGTAGGTCGAAAATTAAGGGGTTTTTTGGCTATGCAATGGGCACAATCGCCCGTAATGACTAGCTGTACCCAGGGGAAATTTATACGTTTACTACGGCAAGATTGTTCCGCAAAACTAAGTATTTCTTTTATTGATTGTCCTGCGCTAACCCTGTCTGTAGCAAACATTTTATATTCTTTGCAATGCTGAGATAAGAATCTGCAAATGGTTTTTCTGGAAGTACGCTACATACTTCCAATTCATCAACTTTCTCGCAAGCATTTGAGAGATCCAAACCCTGTAGTGTACGGAGGGAACTCACCCAGTGACGCGGCTGACAGTTTGTTTAAATCTATAAGAAACAGTCAGCTCTGTAACAGTTATAATTACATGTCACTTGCTTATGTAATGCTCATTATCGAATATCAAACTGCTTTTTCCGCCTATGCTCATTTTGGTTAGACTCTGCGCTTGGTTCTCCGAAGTAATTTGCATGAACGTGTATGCAACAAGTTTCTTAGAGTGTGCGTCTAGCACATATTCTTTATATTGGATGTGCAAACTTTCTTCATGACCATATCCATATTTGTGTCAACATTCTACCTAAAAGTTCAGTTTTTATTTCGACATTAAAGTTTTCGACAGTACTTTTCTACACATATCTGCTTGTCGAGCCGTACTCATGTCCATACATGTTATCTTTAATTATTACATCAATATATAAAAGTGTTGATTCCGAGTGAGATTTCAAGGAACGGAATCTGTCATGCGAGTTAAGCAAGACCAATACAAAGCTCTCCAAAGAAAAATTTGTCAAAGGAAGCTGTATGGGCATAATAATAGCACATGCCATGCTAAAAAAAATGGAAACTCTTGTTAGTTATGCATGTATCACAGTGCTGCGCCATTTCGGATGTATCACAAAAAACTCAGTGGCATACAGTGTTCCTTATGAATTTTCAACTGCCAAACTCACAGCCTAGAAGTTTTATTCAAGAACTTTCCTCACCACAAGTGTATTTTGAGATTTGAGCGACCGACTCATGCATGACTGTGTGGCAAATATTCTTTTCATTTTCGTGTACATTATGGTTTACAAAGTCTAGTTTGCATTAATTTATTGCTTCCATGCTGAATCTGGAAGGGGTTCTCTGGCTATGAATAAAGAAATAAACATTTCTTGAAATTCGAAATTTGAGAGCGAACGAAAGGAATGATGTTAGAGCGGTCTTTGTCTTATCTCTAATTTTCACTCTATTTCATCTAAGGCATTTAGTTTTATAGAGAACATCCTTAGCGACCCGTTTCGCGGCGTCAGCGTCGGCGCAAGTGCCCCGCTAAACTTAGCGGGAAATTGAATAAATGTTGAGGTCGCGTGACGTCAATTTTTTCACTAAATCTGGCTTAGAAACTGAATTCGATAATGGGTGACGTGACACAAGTCATGTGACGTCAGTTTCTCCGCTACATTTAGCGGGGAAACTGAGTTGGTGTTATCACGCGATGTCAATTTCCCCATCAAATTCAGTGAGGTAAATTAGCCCGTTCAATTTAATAAACAAACTTTCCTGCTTTATCTAGCGAGAAATTTAGCAAACATTTTTCACTAAATTTAGGGTGAAATTTAGCGAAAGTTTTCGCGCTAATTTTAGCGAGTAAATTTTCCCGCTAAATTTAGCGGGTCAATTTTTATGCTAAACTTAGGGAAATTTCCCGCAAAATGAGACGGTGTAGAAGAGAAGGGGGCATACCCTCCCCTCCGTACCCTCCCATCCTCTTCCTCAAGAGCTGCGCTCTAATTTCGCAATACAGAGAATTTTAAACGTCTTTCATTTTTAGTCTCATGTTCATTCAATTTTTATTTCGGAGGTGTGCTCGCAGGACAAATCTGGGTTGTGCTGATCCTCTACGCACAAGTGAGGAACTCCTGAGCGGCAAGAGTGGGAGTTTGGGTTCGAGAAAACTTTAGCTTTGCTCCGTGCAATTCTTTTAGAAAAGATTGCACGCAGCAAAGGAAAGGATTCTGGAAAGGTTCGAGCGCCTCGAATGAGAGCTTATTAGTATGCAAACATCCTACTTGTTTGAAACTACTCGCTGATGTAGAGACTCACTGACATCCAGCTTTACAATGGAACGCTGGACGTGCGCGTATCTCTCCCGAACGATGCAAGCGGCGAAGGAACCATACAATCATATCGTATTAAGGGACATTCTATGGTTTTGTTTTGTGCTTTACAGATTTCTTGAAAAAAGGAACGTAAAATCTACACTTGCGCGGTGTGCGCAGGTGAGTTATATGGCCAGGGGGGCATAGAATAAAGGGTTAGCTGAATTGCTGAGTCGGCTTTTAAAGGGAAGCGTAACACTTCTTTAAAAAATCTAGATAGAGCTTCACTGTAGCGTAGTTTTATCTCGTGAATCTGAATATCACGTTCGCTTTCCCAAAGATATAACAACTAAATGTGAGAAAGCACAAAAAAGTGAAAGCCGTTTACAACTCCCTGTAACACCGAATTAGAGCGCAGCTCTTGAGGAGGAGGAGGAGGGAAGGGTACTGGGGGGGTGAAGACTTGAAGTGACCTGGGGGGGGGGGGGGTCACGTGACCTTGGGGGTCACGTGACGATGCCGATGATGTCGTCAGTGACGTCACTGATGACATCATCAGTGACGATGCGGACTCAGATGACGTCATCAACGACGATGACGATGACGATGCGGATGCCGGTGACGTCATCAGTGACGTCACTGATGACGTCATTCGTGATGATGACGATGACGATGCGGATGCCGGTGACGTCATCAGTGACGTCACTGATGACGTCATCAGCGATGATAACGATGACGATGCGGATGCCGGTGAGGTAATCAGTGACGTCACTGATGACGTCATCAGTGATGCTGACGATGACGATGCGGGTGCCGGTGACGTCATCAGTGACGTCACTGATGACGTCATCAGCGATGATGACGATGACGATGCGGATGCCGGTGAGGTAATCAGTGACGTCACTGATGACGTCATCAGTGATGATGACGATGACGATGCGGATGCCGGTGACGTCATCAGTGATGATGACGATGACGATGCGGATGCCGGTGAGGTAATCAGTGACGTCACTGATGACGTCATCAGTGATGATGACGATGACGATGCGGATGCCGGTGACGTCATCAGTGACGATGACGCCATCGGGGAGGTCACGTGACCCTGGGGGTGGTCACGTGACCTCTGGGGGGGGGGGGCGTGTCACGTGACTTCAGGGGGGTCACGTGACCTCGGGGGTCACGTGACCTTGGGGGTCACGTGACCTTGGGACGGTCGCGTGACCTCTGGGGGTCACACCTTGGGGGTCACGTGACCTTGCGGTGACCTTGGGGGTCGCGTGACCTTGGGGTGACCGTGGTTACGCCGACGGCGACGGCGACGGCGACGCCGCTCAAGCCAGGAACGGGCCCCTAAGAGCTGCGCTCTAAAAACATGGCTCCAGTAGTGACGTCATAGAAGGATCTTTCGGTCGCCAAGCATGTGTCGCTTTAGGGCCGCGGGTCCAATCGCAAGCTTGCGAGGTATATTCTCCCTCACTGACACCAGTCGTGACGTCTTTTTGTGCCCTTTTTAAAGGTAGCGCGTGCGTGCATAGCTTTAATGGGCGCTGAAGATTTGTGAACGCGGAGATTTCAAAAGTTCCTCTTGTGACGTGACCCTCCGAGAAAGAGGGCCTTCAGCGGTACTTTGAAAATGATTCGATAGAGCCTCGATTTACCAAATAAAGAAATAATAATGATATTCGAGATCCTGTAGGTAATGAAGATTGAAATGTGTTTCCTCAAATAAAAAACAGCTTCATCTTCCCTTTAAGTATAATATGTTCCTTAAAGTTTTACTTAGTGAAAATCGACCCATCGTTCCAACTAGAAACTTGCCAAGCATCATCGAACAATACTAAATCAACACTTTTTATGAAGATATAACACAGGAGCAGCATTTCACGGCGTTTTACACTCTAAAAAAGGGGTTTAGACATTACACCACTTGTCACATATACGACACCGTACACTTCAATTTGGTGTACAGCGCACTGACGTTGAACGGATGCTGCCAACCTTCATGAGCGGCTTGATAGCCGATTTGTACAATTGATTACAAACGTTTACGTAAGTTTAACCAGCTGTAAAAAAGTTATAGTGGTTTTCTTGGCCTTACTGCAAAACCTCGGTGTTTTCTTTTTGTACTCTTTGATGCGTATTTTAGCTGTTTAATATCTTGCATTGCACCGTCATCAAGCCTCTCGTAAAAGTTGAGGCCGTCAGCTCAATTTCAGTGCGCTGTATGGCGAACTGAAGATTTGGGGTGTCGTATATGTGACACGGGGTGTAAAGGCTACACCCTTTTTTTTCTAGAGTGATAAAAATGCTCAATTTCGACGCGCTTCTAGAGTTCGGTGTCATATATCAGAGCGCATCTTTGCGCCCGCGTTCCTGCTGCCCAGCTGCCGCACTGCGAAGGCACCCCTCGCCTCCCTCGTAGGATGGAGGGAAGCAGGGCGCACGTGTGGTCGCGCGTCTAAGCCCCAGGGGCGGTTTGCTCATCTCGCGGCCGAGGCCGCGGCTGCGGCCAAGAGTGATTTTTAATAGGGGTTTCCGAACATAAATATTTTCGAATACGAATCGGATACGAATAGTTAGCTTCGAATATCGAATTCAATATCGGATAGTAGAAGGCAGGTGCATTTATTCACAGGATTTTTGTTTTACATGTCGCAACTGCAGTTGATTTTCTTTATTTTTTTTTTTAATTTTTGAGTTGCAGAATTGCAGTTGACTTTCTGCATGACAATTTGTAATCTTTCCTCCAACTAGAATTTTCGTTTTTGTAGGGGAGATCACAATTTGTCACGCAGAAAAATCCACTGCTGCACATGGTAACGAAGGAGCCGCTCCCTTCGAGTGGAAACTACACCCCCAGCCACAGAAAAAAACTCTCTCACTAGGCGCTGAAGTAGCAGGTATTGCCAGGTATTTGATGCAAAGCTTTTCAAGACTCGGATATCTTAAGCACCCGACAACTCGCTACTACTCGCACGGATCTCTCTCTCTTCTTAGCAGTGCCTCCTCCGAATACACTGCAACTTCCCATTCTGAAGCTGAAACCACTTTCTCAAAATAACAGCGCCAATATGGGGCTTAGGGTGACCACCCGTCCCGCGACTCGCGGGACTGTCCCGCATTGAGGGCTCGTGTCCCGCGTCCCGCAAAGAAACACCAAAATCTTTAAAATGCCCCGCATTTCACAGTGTCGTAGCATTCGACCAGGGAAATTATGGCGCTTCCGAAGAACGGGTCACGGGGTAGCACCGAGGTCGCTGATAAACGTGTGAATCTCGGCGGTATGCCATTTTCTATACAAGCACTACTGGAACTGACTGTCGTTCTTGCAGGAGTGTGACGCGTATGTGCCGTTGTGCCTCTACCCTTGATGGCAAAATATCGCGAGCGAAAATTTCTTGCCAAAAGTTGAAAAATAAACTATTGTAAGTATTTGCAAATCATACTGTGTCATGCGAAAGGGTTGTTATAGAAAGTTTTTTTTTTTTGGTTAAGACGGTCACACAAGCCAAAAAACCTGCAACACACAAGGGTCGTAAAAAAAAAGACATGGGGTTATAATTGTGTGCAAGAGCATGTTAGTATAAGAGTAAGTATCGACAGGAAACAATAAGTCGAAAAAGATTTACTGTTCCTTATTTCCCTTTCATGCATTGGGGTCTGCTGTAGTCAATGTATGTTTTCAACTTAGACACTCGTAATAAAATATTTATCATTACAATTACACAAAAATATATCACTGTGAGTGAAAATTATTTCAGCTTAATTGCCGCCACACAGTTTTTAGGAGTATAATATGGTTTCGTAGTGCACAGGATATCGGGGTGTGCGTGATGGTGAATTTTTTTAAATACTTTTTTCTTGAGATTTGAAAATACCGTACTCCTCTTACCCCTTACCACCCCTCCGCCCCTTCACTTCCCTCCCCCCCCCCCCCCCTCCCGGTCAGGGTGCCCGCATTTCGCCTGCAGGAAGGTGGTCACCCTAATGGGGCTACACACAAATACACGACACCACCGGCGACAAAAATAATCACACTTCGTAGCACACTCACGGCAGACAATACACTCATACAGCGCCACTTTGTCTGCTTTGAGTGTGTTGCTAAGTGTGATTATTTTTGTGGCCGGTGGTGCCGTATTTTTTATTGTAACCCTTATCTGCGCTGTTAATTTGAGACATGGATAACCAACTCGCTCAAGCCACCGTGAAACCACTTTGCTTTCTATTGTACTTTTGGCTAAGTGGTCAAATGCTTGAAAAAAATTGCTGACGGCGTTAAGCCTTGTTTTTTTTTTACTGTGTTGCAGCTTCCGGCAGTGTTTTTTCAGTAGCATCACATGAGGCTAGCTCTTGTAGCACCAGAGTTTTTAGCCAGAATATTTTTTTTCTTTTCAGCTTTACAAATAGTGGGCTCGAAGCGTGGGTCCAAGAACATATCAAGGCGTGCTTCCTTGTCCTCTTTATACAGAGTGAACCGTGCCTTGATGGATCTTACCAGTTCTCCGGGAAATTCTGATGTTCCTGCACACTTACCTAGACAGTGGGGGATAACGAAAATAATAGGAGCTTGGAAGGACAAAGACGGATACTTCTCAGCACCGGCAATAAGAGTGGCATCAAACGATGGCTTCAATGCTTGAACATATTCAGAAGGATCTTTTCACTCTGACAAACCAAGTCCATCGATGTAACAGTCCGAGGTAGCAAGCTCCACAGTGACTGGTTGGTTAAGTTCCAGAAGGCGAGACAACATTAGATACTGGCTATTCTATCCCATCTCCACGTCTTGCACCAGACGTAGTTTGCCCTTTCCCATCTTCTTTTCGCACTCCTTCAGCCTTTTCTGAGCTAATGAACTGTGCTTGTAATGTCCCACAATATGTCTCACTTTCTTGCACACGCGATGAAAGGCCGGCGAACGGGATCTCGCGTCATTAATCCCCAGTTGAAGCGTATGCGCGAAGCACGTTCTTTCAGTCCACGGAAGTATCCTTACTGCACCATAGATATTGCGTCCGTTATTACGTTACGATGAACCTCGCACATCTATCGGGTATCTCCCAGTCGCGCCACATTTCGTCCAGCATGGTTGCAATGTTCACAGCACTGTGACTGGCAGCCATGTGTCGAGTATTCAATGTGAACCGGTTGATCATGAATTTTGGAGTTGCAGGATGGCAGGTGAAGGTCACGTAACTTTCGTTAGCGCGCGATGTCCACATGTCGCTTGTGAAGGCAACAGCGGTAGTGCCGCCCTCAAAGGCACTGTTGAGGTCTGCTTTCACTTCTTTCCAGTGTCGTCATGCATACGTGCACAAGCACGCGTGAGGGTGTAGAGCAGGATGGTAGGCGATAGTTGGGTACGGCTTCTGTCAAAAGTTCTTTGAAGCCGCGGTCTTTCACAATGCTATAAAGATGTAAATGAAGCGCCATCATAGCGGCCACCTTGTTACTTAGTGCTCGCACCCTTTTCTGGAAGGGGCTCCGTGCGGTAGACGGAGTCCCTGCCAGGAGCCCCTGCTTAAGAAGATGAAAATTCCTGACACGGAAACTAAACCTGTGAACTACGTTCACAGGATTTCTCACAATCTGAAACGTGTAGGAGCGAAATTCAACGTTGACGTTTTCTTCATGGCCCCCTTCAAACTATCTAAACTCTGCCCAATGTGAAGCGGGACCAAACCTAGGAACGGTCCCTGTGACACGAGGCATGCCAAGCAGTTTGTGCCTTGTGTTAAGGAAGTAGTCTACGAAATCCCTCTCAGCTGTGGTAAAGTCTACTTGGGACAGACCGGTCGCTGTTTCAGCGATAGGCTGCGTGAACACGCGCCCTCGCTCGGCAGTGGTCGCGGTTCCCATCTACCTATAGACCGTTCCATTAGGGTCATAGCAGAGAGGGTAAAAAAGAAAAAAAATGCACTCCCCCGCCGAGTGGGCTGTAGCTAGCGTCCGGCTGGCGTGCGAACTCTGTTTAAAATCGCGTCATTTTGGAACTTTCAAGCGCAGATGCGAAGATTTTGGTATGCCAGTTGTCGTGTGATACTATATGCCAGATAAAACGACTCACAGGGTCCACTTGCGCTGTTACCTGCGTGCAAATAAAAACAATAGGGAATGTCAGATTGGCCGGTCTCTTTGGCGAAAAGTAAATCCGGTTGCTGTACCTTTTTTACTATACAAAGTTCGTACTGGTGTAGGCCTCTAGCGACGGGGAGCGGAAGTCTGAAATAATAAATAAAACGTGCTCTCCTGCCGCAATACACGCAGTAGTTGAGGGTAGTACTGCCGGCTGACTCAACTGCTATTTAAGTAACGGATAAAGGATATGCTAGTTGATCATTTAGCGAAATAGAACAACAAAGAGCTATAGGCTGATTTTGGAGTAGCCACAACTATTGTAAGAACGCGAACCACTTCACAACGGCAGCCACGAGCGAGAGTTCGATGTTCCGTACTGCCCGCCGATACAGCTCAAAGATGGAGAACAGCAACCTCCCGGTTTGTCGTCTGCTAGCGGAGTCGGGCGCGTGCCCTTTCTCTCGTTTTACCCCGCCGAACCCGCTGAACTTCCCGGATGTGTGGAGAGGGCGCTGCGGTCGAACAAAATGGTGCCGCCCAGAGAGCGCTAAATGGAATGGTCTATACACTGCAGGGATTGGGTGTGTTCTCCTGCGTTGGACAATACAAAGGTGGTGGGACGCATGAGGGGCAAGTTGGAGAGAGAGATCATGGAAGCGGCGCGCATAATTGCCTGTGGACCAGATCACTGCACTAGTGCAGCGTCAGTGCATCTGACCAACAGGGAATCGAAATTTCTCAATTGCGACCGCACTTAGTACACTGTACACGCGTTCTGTAAAGGTCTAATTTGTGTCCTGAACGCGAGGTACACGTGGTACGAATGTGGAGTGTACGCAGCGCAGGTTTTTATTGTTTTCTCGTGAAGCTGTCACAATTTTAATATTTTTTTAAATATATAATCTGGTCACGCGTTTTGCAACGCCCTTCCAGTGCCGTTGTTTCTTTTTCTTTATTAGCATTTATCTCTTTGGAAAGAGAAAGAAGAGTTTAAGCTTGCGCGGGCCACTTTGCGCGCGTGGAAGTCATAGTAAACCTTTGCTTGTAAGTCAGCCTATGTCCTGCGTCCTTCTTCTACTTTGTATCTTGTCCCTTTTGCGCTGTTTCTCATTATGTCGTTCAACCAACCGGCCCAGCAAGGTACCCTGTTACAGTGATATTTTCCTGGCGTACCAGCGGTAATCCCTCGATATTCTTCCAATAACGCAGGATGCACCTTGAGATGCTTCACAAGGGGCGTTGTTGTACTTGTGGGCGCTTTAAAGGGGTTATGACACGGCAAAAACAAAATATAATAATAACAGTTTATTTCCATTACACCTAATATTGGAGCCAAGAAAAAAAGCTGCGCTACGCGGCTTGACGAGTTCTCAGCCCCAGTAAATTCTGCAGAAGCGTCGGAAATATCAATATACAAAAAATCGTGCATAATCACAATGAATACGAAAAAACAAACAAAAAAACAACATGAAACTAGAAAACGCCACTGAGCACCATATTAGTTGACATTCGCAAATCAATACAAAACACACTTTTAAACTAAGCAAAAAAGATATCGCATCAATCTATATATGCAAAATCATGCATGACAGATCGCAATCCCCCAGGCTTAATCTATCTCTAAAGACACCTTTAGAATGCAATAAATTTAGAAGCTTTGGGATTCGGTATGCTAACATTTCCTTTCCAGTGTTTAGCCGACACGATGGTACGTGCCAGTAATCTGGATTACGAATTTGGTATGGTACAATATGTTGTAGCAAAGCAGACAATTCTACCAGGGATGAAGTGTTGTAAAGAAATTCTGTTCTAAGTTTTGTGGATAGCCTATAGTTATAAAGATTGTGAATACTGAGTATATGATAACTTTTAAACAGGTTTTCCGTGTACGAAAGAAAAGGTACGTTTGAAATTACTCGCAACATTCTTTTTTGAAGCAGGTGCACCTTTTCAAGATTAGTTGCAGTGGTAGTACCCCAAACTAACGAACAATAGTTTAAATGGGAATAATATAATGATTTGTATAATAATATTTTAACAGATGTAGGAAGTAAATACCGATGCCGACATATAATACCCACAGTTCTTGACAATCTTTTATTTAAATGTTCAATATGGCTATCCCACGACATATTCTGAGAAAACACTTCTCCAAGTGTTTTAAAATTATCAGTTATTTCGATTTTTACCAAGTTTAAAGTAAAGGTGTTTATTGGAGGAAGACTTTTATGCTTAGGTCGAAATAGTACGGCTTTAGTTTTACTTGAATTTATTTTTAAAGCGTTCTTTTTTGTCCATACCGATATCTGACTTAACAATAGGTTTACTTTTGACACTAGCTCCTCAGGATCGTCTGCAGCATACAGAAGTGTTGTATCGTCAGCATATATTATCAATTTAGTTGTTTGGTCAATATTCACAATGTCATTTACTTATACGTTAAAGAGAAAAGGGCCTAATATACTTCCTTGTGGTACTCCGGAGACTATGGCTTTTATACTGGATGAAAAATTACTACAGCACGCATATTGTTTACGATTTTCGAGATTAACCATAACATTCAAGTTTCTATAATAAGAGCGTGTGGTTCAAATAGTCAAAAGATTTCGTAAAGTCAATGTAAACTCCCAAAACTAGTTTTCTATCTTCTAGGTTACGTAAAATAAATTCCTTTTCTTCAAGTAACGCAAGCTCAGTGGAACGGTGCTTTCGAAATCCAAACTGGAATTTTGTAATTAGCTGATGCTTATAAAAAAAACTTGAGAGCCGTGTATGAATAAGTTTTTCTAGCCCTTTTGAAAAAACAGGCACTATGGAAACTGGTCTATAATTATTTATATCATTTTTATCGCCTTTCTTATGCAGTACAGAAACTTTTGCTATCTCCATACGCTCAGGGAATAACCTTCAGATATACACAAGTTAAATATATAAGTCAAATGAGACATAATTAAGTCTAAAACGTATTTCACAGGTTTAATCTGTATATCATCTATATCTCTGCTACGAGTGTTATTTAAATTCATAAATGCTTTAAAAACCTCGGAATTGTCAACCGGATTCAAAAAGATCGAATTTGCACTTCTCTTTTCAATATACCTACAAGCATCATCATCGTAATTTCTATTCACTAAATTTACAAAATGGTCATTAAACATATCAGCTAAAGCAGTATTCTTTATTTCTTCGCCGTTTCTATACAACTTCTCTAGGTGTTAATTTTTTTTTACTACCCCGTGAAATTGTATTCACTTTTCTCCAAGTGACCTCAGCATTTCTAATTGTCGAAATAAACCTGTTATGGTAATAACGTTCCCTAGCCTTTCGTAATTCTTTTGACAGCTGGTTTCTATAACATTTTAACTTTTTTAGATCATCTTGGTTTCTAGTTTTGTTAAAGTTATGAAATAGCTGACTTTTTCTAATAATTTTTGATAAAAGGTTTGAAATAATCCACGGCTTTCGAATTTTACGCGACGATTTACATATCTTATAGGGGAAATCCTTCGCCTAGATCGTCTGAAACCTATTAAAAAAAGTGTTGTATGCTATATTGGGATCAGTCTGTTAGAACATCATTCCAACTCGCGCTTACAATATCGTTGCGAAACAAATAAAGATTGTCAGGCGTTATGTTTTGAAATTATCTTAATGACCGAATGTCTCGTTTTGGGTGAAGAGCTTCGTTAATGCAAATAAATATCGGAAGATGATCGCTGATCTGGGTGCTAAATATTCCTTCTTTTAGACGTGTATTATCAATATTTGTAATAAAAAGGTCTATTAAGGTTTCTGTGTGAACAGTGATTCGTGTTAGTCTGGTTATCTTATTAAGATATCCGTACGAGGCAAGCAATACTTCAAATTCATTTTTAGGCGTGCTAATAACTGGCATAATTATATTGAAATCCCCACCGATTATCACACTAAAATAATTGTCACTACCGAATCCCAAGAGCCTCTGGGTCCTAGCAGTGTAGTTAACTACTCTGCTAGGACCCACTGTATGTTCCTATAATCCTGCTAAATTTGTTTTGAAAATGGCGGGATAGTTTCGAGGATAAATCGATCTATATGTGGGTCCCTCGGAGGGGCATATCCGGGCGGAGCTTGAGGCTGGCTACGTAGCCAGCCTCCAGCACTGTGTCTCCTTGCACGCACTCACAGACCTGGCTCTCTTGGCGTCTCGAGCTTCAGCTTCCTCGTCTACCTTCCACGTTTCGAGCATGGGATCCGTGACGATTACGTCTACAGCATCGTTCTGCTTGTCAAAGTGTTCGACATTGATCGCAGGAGCGATGAGAGTGATTGCTATCAAGAGATGTTGGAAGCTGTTTATTTTGACTGCGACCCGCCGGCAGCCAGCTACAGCGACGTCGAGTTACGGACGAACTCGCCGTTGCCACCGTCGTCCGGGAATTTCTCGCAGGTGCATGCAGGGTGGAAGGTCAACGGGCCGGGGGCGAAAGCGAGAATAGCTTTCGGGTTACCGAGTTGCGTGAAGGGGTGTCCAAACAGGACACTACAAAACGCACGACTCCGACAAATCGTGAAAATTGAAGCGGACGCGCCCGCTTCGCGCCCGCTTCAATTTTCACGATTTGTCGGAGTCGTGCGTTTTGTAGTGTCCTGTTTGGACACCCCTTGAGCGGTTTTGATCGTACCGCGGCGAGGAGAGCTTGGGCGAACATAGGGCGCCTAGAATGAGAGAGCGTTCATGGTCACGTGGTTTATGGACACCATGATGTGACTAAATTTGGCAGTGTTGCCTGGTCGCCAGATGAAAATGATAAATATTCCTAAATTGAATATTGCAATTACCAGAGGTCTGAAAATCGCGTAACTTGGTGTATATACTAATTAGCCTATAAGCATTCCATTTCAAGAATAATTTGTGTTTAATTTCCGTGTCATAACCCCTTTATGCGTTGACTCGCATGCCGTACACTGCGCCATCGATGCCGTCACCCTCAGAAAATATTTCCAAATCGCGCTCCTCTCTCTTCGTTTTGGTACCGTGTCCCGTTCTTTTTTCCGCTTCGCAGGGGGTTCCCCGCACACTCCTCGATCCGCCATAACACGGGTGGGCAAACGCGAAAGTGAGCAGTTTAAAAAGTCAGGAGTCACAAAAGAACAGAAACTCGCAGACTACCGCTACTGACACCGACGTCGCATGTCGCTGTCTATGGGCCTTACTTACCGAAACCTAAGCCGAAAGCAAAAGTTATGTTTGCGAATGCGTTCTCGAATATTAGAATATTCGTGTTACGACGAATATTCGAAAAATACCAAAGTCTTAGTTTACGAATCGAATATTAAATATATGACATTCGATTCCTATTCGAAATTTTGAATATTCGCCCTCCCCTAATATTTTTGTCACGTGACCAGCTCCATTGGGACTACCCAAGCAGCACCAGAAAGTGAATTTCGATCGGCCGACGGTTGGCCAGTGTCTGGACAGCTTGGCCACATTAAGTGCTTGGCCACCGGAGACATAAACAAGGACGGCAAGGATCCGGCCACAAACTAGCTGTTTTCAGCTTCTCCGCCGGAGACATAAACACTGCCGGCAAGCGCCTGGCCAGAAGTGCTCATTTTCAGCTTGGCCGCCGGAGACATAAACACGGCCGGCAAGTGTTTGGCCAGCAGTGGTGATTTTCAGCTTGGCCGCCGGGGACATAAACACGGCCGGCAAGTGTTTGGCCAGAAGTGCTGATTTTCAGCTTGGCCGCCGGGGACATAAACACGCCCGGCAAGTGTTTGGCCACAAGTGCTGATTTTCAGCTTGGCCGCCGGAGACAGAACCATGGCCGGCAAGTCTTTGCCCAGCAGTGGTGATTTTCAGCTTGGCCGCCGGAAACATAAACACGGCCGGCGAGTGTTTGGCCAGCAGTGCTGATTTTCAGTTTGGCCGCCGGACACACAAACACGGCCGACAAGTGTTTGGCCGGCAGTGCTGATTTTCAGCTTGGCCGCCGGGGACATAAACACGCCCGGCAAGTGTTTGGCCACAAGTGCTGATTTTCAGCTTGGCCGCCGGAGACATAACCACGGCCGGCAAGTCTTTGGCCAGCAGTGGTGATTTTCAACTTGGCCGCCGGAAACATAAACACGGCCGGCGCGTGTTTGGCCAGCAGTGCTGATTTTCAGTTTGACCGCCGGACACATAAACACGGCCGGCAAGTGTTTGGCCGGCAGTGCTGATTTTCAGCTTGGCCACCGGAAGCATAAACACGGCCGGCGAGTGCTTGGCCAGAAGTGCTGATTCTCAGCTTGGCCGCCGTGGACACAAACACGGTCGACAAGTGTTCGGCCAAAAGTGCTGATTTTCATTTTCGCCGCAGGGACACCCATAATCTAAACTTTCATCGCGTTGACGAAACTTTGGCATAACGACGGGCAGCGAGAGAAGCATCATCAGCGAGTGGTTGGCAGGATATTATTGCGTGCATCGCGCGAACACTGTTAGCGCAAGCAAACGATCACCGTTTTATTCAGTTTTTTTTTTTCGTTAGACTTAAAAGGCTATTTTCTTAACTAGCACTGTCGTGTGAAATGTTCATTTGGAACATTACTAGAAGTGGGAAAATATTGTGCCCGTCGTTGTTCTATGAAAATAAAATACGAAAGCAGCGCCGACGTCATCTTCGCGCTAACAATACCGCTCTGTCGCTGCGCGCACTCTTACGCGAATACCACATCCGCGATTTTTCGGTTAGTGCTCTACATATTTACTTCCCAACTGCACTCGAAGAAAAAAAAAAGTTGTAGTCGGTTGCATCGGGCGCACATACTCCCCTTTCCTGGAAGACGCACCCTCCGTAACCCAGCCAGTGTACCTGTATACCGACCATAAGCCCCCTTATCTACCTTAAAAACCCATAGGATACAGTGCACTCAGCTTAGTAAGCCGCCACGCTAGCCACGCTTCCCGATCAGCTTGTGCTTGAATCGGATAAGATTGGATATTTCAGGCGTTGTGTTTTGGAAGAGCCTAAACAAGACGTCTCTCATATATTTATGAAACTTAAGCGAGTCTCAGTAATGTTTTAATTAGGTGCTAGGATACTGATTTCCTGAGCCAAGGAAAGCTAACAGCTTCGTGTAAACCGCAACGGCAACGTTCAAAATCGAACCACACGTAAAAGAAAATGAAAATGAACATCTCGCCCTAGATGTGCAGAACGCTGCAGGTTTTGTTGTTAACAACGTGATTGTTGGCGGGTGGTGGGCAACGCCGTGACGCTATTGACGCTATCGTGGTGATTGTCGCCATTGATGCTCGGCCGTACTACACAGTAAAAGTCTTTACACCTTTAAGGGTGTAAAGGGGTGTTGTAGCAACTTACACCCTCGGCTACACCCTTTTAACACCCTAAAAACTAGGAATACAACCTCATAATTTTACCGAAAAAGGTACTGTTTCGTGTTACACCCTACATTTAGTGAAGAATGTGAGAAGGGTGTAGGAAGAGGGTGCTAAATAAATAATGTGAAATGGTTTTGGAAAGCTTATATATGTCACGGGTGGTGACCAAAAGAAAACAGAAAATGAACAAGAAGAAATAAACGTTTAATGTGGCGAACTTGTGCCAAAAATAAAAGGGTACAAAAGAAAACAGCAGAGCGTCGCGGGCGTCGATATCCGCAAAACCGCAGGATCGAGCGCAGAGGCGAGACTGACTCGACAAGGTCGCGAGCGGCGTCTTATCTAGAGTGAGTCACTATCTCGAAGATTCGGCGGAGAAGGTTCGAGCGTAGCGCGCTCGCGGCGAGAATGAACACGCACTTTCTAGAACAACATAAGCAGGGATAAACGACAGAAGTTATGTCCGGAGCAAGAATAAACGAGAAAGTTCTAGAAGTCCGTGACCCTGCGCGCGGCATTATCCCCCCCTTTAAAAGCGCATCGTCCCGATGCAGCACAAAACGAAAAACAAAACAAACACAAATCCATAACAAAACGGCAGCAAAATCGCGAGCCACAGTTCACAGTTCACAGAGTTCTCAGTTCACTCGTCGACAAGAGTAGAAAGTTCTATCGTTCGTAATACGGCTTCAGCCGGACGACGTGCACCACCTCGGGTCGCGGCTGACGTCTTGCAGATGGGCGAGTTCCGTCGGGAAGGACTTCGCAGTTCAGATCGCCGAGCCGTCGGATGATCTTGTAGGGCCCGAAATAGCGTTTCAGAAGCTTCTCGCTGAGACCGCGGCGACGGATGGGCGTCCACACCCACACCCTGTCTCCGGGCTGGAAGTGAACGTCCCTACGACGAAGGTTGTAGCGGCCCGCGTCGACGCGTTGCTGGTCTTGAATCATGAGTCGGGCGAGCTGGCGGACTTCTTCGGCGCGTTGAGCAACCGCCTGGGCGTCGTCGCTCTCGTTGTCAGATGGCTCATGGGGCAGCGTGGCGTCCAGCATGGTCGTTACCTTCCGACCATGTACCAGCTGGAAAGGGGTGAATCCAGTGGTCTCTTGAACCGCCGTATTGTAGGCGAACGTGACGTAGGGCAGCACCTCGTGCCACGTCTTGTGCTCTACGTCGACGTACATAGAGATCATATCGGCGATTGTCTTGTTGAGTCGCTCCGTCAGCCCGTTGGTCTGCGGGTGGTACGCAGTTGTACGACGATGGCTGGTATGACTGAGTCGGAGGATTTCTTGGGTCAGTTGTGCCATGAACGATGATCCGCGATCTGTAATCAGAACTTCTGGAGCGCCGTGCCGGAGGACGATGGACTCAATGAAAAACTTGGCAACTTCCACAGCAGTCCCCGAAGGAAGAGCTTTCGTTTCGGCGTACCGTGTGAGATAATCTGTGGCGACGATGATCCAGCGGTTCCCCGACGTCGAAGGCGGAAAAGGACCAAGTAGATCCATTCCGATCTGCTGGAAGGGTGCAGTTGGAGGAGAAATAGGCTGCAGGAGTCCGGCCGGCCTCGTCGGAGGTTTCTTGCGTCGCTGGCACTCGTGGCATGATCGTGTGTACAGGTGGACGGTCTTGGGGAGCTTGGGCCAGTAATACTTTTCACGGATACGGGCCAGTGTCCGGCTGTATCCAAGGTGTCCGGATGTCGGGTCGTCGTGACATGCTTGAAAGATCTCCCCTCGAAGGTCGGTCGGGATTACCAGCAGCCACGGCGAGTTGTTGTCCCCGAAGTTCTCTTTGCAGAGTACACCTTGTCGAATGGCGAAGGTCGACACGGCTCGTGAGAAAATACGGGGTACGGTACCGCCGCGCCCTTCTAGGTGCTCGATTAAGGCTCGCCGCTCCGGATCGTCTCCTTGACGTCGTGCCATGTCATCGGTGTTCACTGCCCCTAGAAAGCACTCGTCATCATCGTCGTCGCTGCCGCCGGAAGGTGTTTCGACAGGGGCCCTGGACAGGCAGTCAGCGTCGCTGTGCTTGCGTCCTGACTTGTAAACCACAGTCATGTTGAACTCTTGTAGCCGGAGGCTCCATCGAGCGAGGCGTCCTGACGGGTCCTTGAGGTTCGCAAGCCAGCAGAGCGAGTGGTGGTCCGTGACTACGCGGAACGGGTTTCCGTACAAGTACGGACGAAACTTCGTGATTGCCCAGACGACCGCAAGGCATTCTTTCTCAGTCGTGGAGTAATTTCTCTCTGCCTTGGACAGTGTCCGACTTGCGTAGGCGATGACTCGTTCGGTGCCTTCTTGTACTTGAACTAGTACCGCGCCAAGTCCTGCGTTACTTGCGTCAGTGTGAATCTCGGTGTCCGCATCCTGATCGAAATGTCCAAGAACCGGAGGCGTCTGGAGTCGTCGCTTTAGCTCGTCGAATGCCTGCTGCTGTTCCTCGGCCCATTCGAACCTCTCGGCGTCCTTCGTGAGGTTTGTGAGCGGTGCGGAAATCCGTGCGAAATCCCGAACGAAGCGACGATAGTAGGCGCAAAGTCCAAGGAATCTTCGCACGGCCTTTTTGTCTGTCGGCGCTGGAAATGACGCGACGGCGCGAGTCTTCTCAGGGTCTGGGCGCACGCCTTCGTTGCTAACCACGTGACCTAGAAACTTCAGTTCGTCATAGGCGAACCGACACTTTGACGGTTTGAGGGTGAGTCCAGCGGTCCGTATGGCTTGAAGAACAGCTCGGAGTCGTCGCAAGTGCTCGTCGAAGTCGCTGGAAAACACTACGACGTCGTCGAGGTAGACCAGGCAGCTCTGCCACTTCAGTCCTGCCAGTACGGTGTCCATAACACGCTGGAAAGTTGCTGGAGCCGTGCACAGTCCGAAGGGCATCACCTTGAATTCGTACAGCCCATCTGGCGTGACGAAAGCTGTCTTCTCTCGGTCCCGTTCGTCGACTTCGATCTGCCAGTAGCCGCTCTTCAGGTCCATCGATGAGAAGTATCGAGAGTGGCGCAGCCGGTCTAACGTGTCGTCGATTCGGGGGAGTGGGTAGACGTCTTTCTTCGACTCCGCGTTCAGCTGCCGGTAGTCCACGCAGAACCGAAGCGTTCCGTCCTTCTTCTTAACCAGTACGACTGGAGAGGCCCACGAACTGCTTGATGGCTGGATTATGTCGTCGTTCAGCATCTCTTGAACTTGCTCCTGGATCACCTCCCTTTCTTTAACGGAGACTCTGTACGGTGATCTATGCACAGGGCGCGCGTCGTCCTCGGTAATGATGCGGTGCTTCGCAACGGCTGTTTGGCGTACCTTCGAGGACGTCGCAAAGCAGTCACGGTATTCGGCGAGGAGGTTAATCAGCTGCCGTCGTTTCGGTTCCGGAAGCTTAGGGTCGATGTCGAGTTGCGCTGGCGACGTACCGTCTTGCTGAGGTGGCGAGGATTCATCAGTAATGGCGGCGATTTCGGCGGAGTTTCGGAGATCCTCGACGTGGCCAACGGCTGCACCTTTTGTGAGGTGTTGCGTTTCATTCCGGAAGTTCGTCACGAGGACCACAGCGCGGCCATCCTGAAGTTCAGCTACTCCTCGTGCGACGCCTATTCCTCTTCCCAGGAGCAACTGGAGGTTACCTTCCAGAAGAACTTCGCTACGGGTAGCTGCATCGGTCACGACGGGTACTACAACACTTGATCGCGGCGGCAGATTCACGTGGTCGGCAGCGACTCGGACGGCGGCTGACGCAGTTTGGAGTTTCTCTGAAGGCGGAACAGGTGTCCGCAGCGTCAATCTGTTTTCTCCAAGGTCGATGACGGCGCCGTATTCACACAAAAAGTCCATGCCGAGAATGACGTCTCTAGAACAGTCTTGTAGAATGACGAATTTCACAGGACACGTCTCGCCGTGAATTTCGACGCGAGCGGTGCACCTTCCAACAGGCGTGATGAGGTGTCCTCCGGCGGTTCGTATCTGCGGTCCATCCCACGGCGTCGTGACTTTTCGAAGGTGGCGGGAGAGCCTCCCACTCAAGACTGAGTAGTCTGCTCCGGTGTCCACCAGTGCCGATGCGTCGTGGCCGTCGATGATGACGTTTAGGTTGTTGGACACCGTTTCAGGAGCGTCGTTTCGGTCTCCGGTAGCGTTCGAGTGGGGGCCATCCGACGTTCGTGGAGGATCTTGGCGTCGGTCGTCTTCGGCAACTCCACCTCCAGGGGTTGCCGCGCCTAGTTTCCCCGGCGTGGAGCGAGGGGCGACAGGCTTTCACGTCGGGGTCGGTGCATCGGCGAAGCTGGACGTCGTGGTGAAGGCGATCGGAACTCTCGGCGGGACGCAGGCTCGGGGGACTGGGGTCGTCGCAGGTACTCGTCGATTTCCCGAGGCCGTTCGCCATAACGGGGCCGCGGGTCGTTCGGGTGGAACCCGCGCAGCCCGAGTCGACGGTATGGGCATCGGCGGTAGGTGTGGTCTGCTTCCCCGCAGTGGAAGCACAGAGGGCGTCGGTCGGGCGTTCGCCACACATCAGTCTTCCGGGGTGCACGGGGCTCCTGACTGGCGTACTGGAGCTGGTCGTCACGGCGTCGGTCGTGCTGCGGCGCAGGAGAGTGACGTCGGGGCTGGACGTCGGGAGGAGGAGGTGGTGGCCGTCGGGCCACTGCAGCGTAAGTCAGCGTGGGCTCCTCGGTGGCTGCCACGGCGACGGGAGCCTCTGGTTGGATGGCTCTCTGAACTCCTTCCCGCACAACCTCGGCGATGGAGAGCGTCGCTGGTCGGTTTGCAGCTGGCAGCAACCGGCGGATTTCCTCCCGGACGACCTCCCGGATGATTTCGCGGATGTCCGTACCAGGAGCGTTTTCGCCGCTAAGCAGAGCGGTTGCAGTGACGCTTAGATGCCGCTGGTAGTGGGAAGCGCGCGCTTGTAGGGCGCGCTCGATGTTTGTTGCCTCGGTGACGAAGGCGTCGACGGTTGCCGGCGGGTTGCGGACGAGGCCCCCGAAAATGTCGTCTCTCACCCCGCGCATGAGAATTCGTAGTTTCTTCTCTTCGGTAGCCCGAGGGTCGGCGCGGGCACTCAGGCGCAGAACGTCTACGAAGCCGGTGACGCTCTCGTTGGGGCCCTGGGTTCTGGTTCGTAATAGGTCCTCGGCTCTCTCTCGGCGGTGGTGGTTGCTGAACGCAGCCTTGAGGTCGGTCTTGAAAATGTCCCACGACGTCAAAGAAGGCTCATGATTCTCGTACCAGTGCTTGGCGGTACCCTCAAGCGAAAAATAGGCGTTATGCAGGCGCTGCTCGTCGGTCCAGCAATGGTGGCGGGCAACGCGTTCATACTGGTCAATCCAGTCTTCAACGTCTTCGTATTGCTTGCCGTGGAATGGAGCTGCCGTGCGTGGTGCGACGGGCAAATAAACGACAGTTGGAGCGGCCGGGGTCTCCGACTGGTTGGCCATCGTCGTCCTCCTGGTTTGCCTGGTCCTGGGTGGCAAGGGTCCTGATTCCGGGGGTAGGCCAAGGTTCCGGCGACTTAATCGGATCTCGGTCTGGTCTTCGTTGGGTTCTTGGGGGCTTGTGTTCGGACTTGCACTGCGAGAACTCGGGGGGGAGCGCTGCACGGGCATGCGGTTACCCCGCACCTCCACCAAAATGTCACGGGTGGTGACCAAAAGAAAACAGAAAATGAACAAGAAGAAATAAACGTTTAATGTGGCGAACTTGTGCCAAAAATAAAAGGGTACAAAAGAAAACAGCAGAGCGTCGCGGGCGTCGATATCGGCGAAACCGCAGGATCGAGCGCAGAGGCGAGACTGACTCGACAAGGTCGCGAGCGGCGTCTTATCTAGAGTGAGTCACTATCTCGAAGATTCGGCGGAGAAGGTTCGAGCGTAGCGGGCTCGCGGCGAGAATGAACACGCACTTTCTAGAACAACATAAGCAGGGATAAACGACAGAAGTTATGTCCGGAGCAAGAATAAACGAGAAAGTTCTAGAAGTCCGTGACCCTGCGCGCGGCAATATATGGCTCTGTCCATAATGTACAGGTAAGATTTCTGCCTGAAAAGCAACAGTTGTTGGCAGCCTAGTTTTTTTTTATAATGTCAGTTGTAATTCATGCAAATAGCTGATAATGAAGTGCCTCTTTTGCATACAATTTTCATGTTTGCAAACAAAATTTTATATATGAGTTCATATTTAATTTTCTTACAAATCACTCCATGGTCAGAAATTGGAAAGTAGTGTGAAATGCTCTATACTAGCATTTTTTACAAATATTTATTGATGGAAGTGTACAGTACTAAAATCAGTTAGTATTCTCGAGTTTATATCTGGCAACATGAAATCAAAATATTGTGAAAATGTTTCATAAATATTCATGACATGCTGCTAGAACCTGTCTCATGACCATGTCAACCCAAGTAAAATATTCATTTGAGAATATGGTGACATGCACAAAAACTCACACACATAAAGAGGCAAATCCCATAATAAACCAGCCCGAGACATCCCATACAAAAATGGCCTATGGTCGTCTATGGGAAATTCAATGGGAGGCTATCAGCCCCTGTAGCTTTGCATGGTCGGCCTTAGAAATTTATAAATACAGCTACAGCCAGCTATAGAAAAGTTTAGGGCCATGTGTCTAAAGTCTCAGGGCTATGTTTCAATAACAACAACAATAATAATAATAAAAATAATAATAATAATCAATAAGTTAGTGTTTTAACAGTCTCCAGGCACATCCAATTGATCTTCTTGCGGGCGCAGTGCAATAGAACGCACAAACAGATGCTTGCGCGCTCGCAGTCGCACACATACACGCGCGCACGCACGTACACACGCATGCACACGCGCAAACCCACGCCCGCGCGCAGACGCGCAAGCACGCAGAATCAGAAACGCACAAGCGCATGCACGCGGACGCACCCACACTCGCGCGCAGAAACGCACGCACGCGCATACACACACACGCGCGCAAACAATTACGACGAAGGAAACATTGCTTAAGTTAGTTTCGGTTTCGGTTTACACAAAAAAAAGAAATAGCCTAAAGTTTAAATAAAACTTAAGATTTACTCACTTTTTGTAATGTTTTAGATTAGTATTTTAGTGACATGCTTACTGTTACTAATATATCATAATATTTTTCTTAATATCGTTCTAAAACAAATAACAACAAGTAAAAAGGAAAAGAGACTCTTGAAGACTGCGCAAGACCATCGGCAACCTCCGGACACAGAGCGAGTTGCGCGGCTCGAACACGGATGGCGCCACCATAGAGGTGTACAGCAGCGCTCGCGTGGTCGGAGGCGCTCATTACTAAAAACTAAACAAAATAATAATGAATCAAACCTCATTCAACTTTAGTTATGACTGCATATTATTTTACTAAATACAAATTACGTATTCCTAAAAATATAATATATTTTTTTAAAAGTTCATGTCAACATCACAATCTCAAAATTTTGCTTTTTTTCTGTTTTTTGCGTTTCTAAAACGAAACCGCTGCCTGTGCGCATGCGCGCTTGCGCTCTGCGCGTTCTGAAACCGGTGGACCGTTGTGGAGGCGTCCGTGGGTCTGCTGGGTCTGCTCGGTCGCTCGGCGCTTTCGCGCTTTCGCTCGCCCTCGGAGCGTCAAGCTTAGGCGCCTCGATCATCGCATTGCGCGAGCCTCGCACTTTCGGGCAAGTGGAAAGCTTTTCGTGTCTTTGAACCACCTCATTTGTGCGGTTACGCAAAGTCGTGCCCAAACCGCGTCGGGGACAAGAAGCAACCGCTCGTTCGGATCCCAACTGACGACGGTGAGTTTGAAAGTTTTTACCCCAATTGAAACTTTTCCTAAGCTGATCTTCCAGCCACAAATTGCACCATTTGAGGGTTTTGTACTCTTTTGGGTAATTGAATATATCGTTTCATTTTTGAAATTTACAAAATGTCACCGTGATTTCATTGCGATGTACCCATTTCGCGGCGAGCGTTCTTAGCACGGTTTTGTGGATTAAGACCGTCCTGCATATATTTTATGATCTGTAGACTCTTGGCAAAATATCACCTCCTCTACCTCTCGTCGATCTCGTTCACAGCAGTGTCGATCCCCGTCGAGTAAATTGTAGTCTCTATATAAATATTCTTCTCCCAGTTTTATAATATTTCGGAGTTCACATCTTATAATATCTGCCCGTTTTTATTAATGTATCTCGTGTAGATTCTTTTACAGCCCTGCCACTAGTTTTGCCACGTTTTATTTCTTTCAGAAATAAATAGAAAGCTGGATAGTAAAATCATTTTTAAAGACACTTTTAAAATCTTGAAAGATTTACGCATAGAAAGGCGGAATGCAGACAGCAGAGCTTGATCGCGAGATATGCTATCAGTTGTTCCATGTGTAATTCTTTCGAAAGTTTTTACACCTCCCAACGCACTCTCCTCAAAACAATTAAAACTCGCGTTAGGCATTTTTTTTCGTTTGTTGCACATAAAATAGCATCATTTGCATTGTTTGTTTGTTTTCTTTTTGGTGTATTCATAGATTCTCAAGGCATGAAAATCACTCCAACAAGCCTCAGGGACAGGGAACCCCAATAGACAAAAGGTATGTCCGTGGTAACTTTTTCGTGAAGTGCGCTTGATTGTTGGCTTACCTATCAAGCTTCCTGAATATGTAACCATCAGCATGCTAGGTTCCGCCTTAGTGATCTATGCAGTCTAATCTACGATCAACTGTAATGTAAAACGAGAGTGGCTGGGCCAAAGAGAATTACAACAAAAACAAAAGGATAGTAGGAGCAGCCCTCTGCAATATTTCATAGCCCTGTTTCTCTTCTGCAAGTGTATGTGTTGTGACGAGACAAACTAATGTGTTCTTACATTGTCCTGTGCAGATCCTGAGAGGATGGAGAACACACATACAGCAAAAATGAGAAAGAGCAATGAAGTGGTTGGTCCATCCCATGGGCATCATAGGATCTCGGTGGCCACACCAAGAAAACCTGGATCAACTCGTGGTTCAACTTGACGGTGCAAGCGGCAGGTATCGGAAGCTCGTCAAGAAGCCAAGAGAAATACCAAAGTGGTCTACAGAGAGCTAGGTCTACACATTATTAAGTCGCTAAAGATTTTGGTTCAAGTCTGTAAGTAAGCAACGAATACGTTTGCCCAAATTACAATTCATTGTGTTAACTGTTTATTTGCATGAAACAGTCAGAATGACACAAGCTTTTAACTAGGCATGAAATCTTTTGGCGCTGCTTCTTGAGACCCTTGAGAGACAATGTTGTCCACTGCGTCAGCAGGTTGCTCCTTGCACGATTTTTATGGAGCAAGATCATAGAGTAACAGAATCCTCTGAGCAACCACTTTGTTTATACACATTGTTAACCTGCTGGTGGCCAACAACATCTAGGCAGTTTTCTTTTTAGGGTGGGAGGGCGAGGGGGGAAATATCTGTTGCTTCGAACCAGTGATTCCAGGACCTTTGGCGGCCAGAATTCAAACTACGTATTTGGAGAGTTTCACTCTCTCAGATCTCAAGTTTTGGTGGACAATATTTGAGCTACTAAAATTTTGCATTATTGTCTAATTACACAGGTTGAAGAATTGATGTTTTACCGTAATACACGTTAAAGTTGGTATTTGAGATTCCACAAGCTATAACCATTTAAATATCTTCTTAGACATACCTCACTGCAGGCACGTAGCCAGGATTTTGTTTCGGGGGGGGGGGGGGGGGGGCGCTCATGACAAAATGCTGTATGGGGGGGAGGGGGGGGGGGAGAGGAGGTCCTAGCAAACTGCAAGATTTCGGGGGGGGGGAGGGGGGCACACCCCATGGGCCTCCCCCCTGGCTACATGCCTGCCTCACCAATAGGGCTGTTTGCATACAATTCTCCGGCAAGGCTGCATATTTACTTCACACTGGGTTTGCTTCTATGTAACAGATATCAGAAATTATGATTATTGTGTTTTAATGTAACGGAAACAGACATTTCTGTTTGCTGTTACAGTATTTTCTCTTTAATATGGACATCTCCAGTTTCCAAAACGATTCTCCATAATGTTGGTCATCCATAATCTTGAATCACTGCCAAGATCACAAAGAATAAACAATGAAGGTGGTATGTTGTTTATTTTTGTCATCTGCAACTGGGAAAGGGAAAGAACTGCAAGTGATTCAGGCTGGAAACCCCTGAAAATTGTAAGCATTGAGTCACCATTGTCATATCTAACAATTGCGCAACTCTGGGTAAATTCCGTAACCAAAGAGCTTTACTATTCTTTTTTGAAAATGATTATGATGATTAAAAAGCGCAACAGGACAACAGACACAGAAGGAGACACAGACACAGTGCTGTGTCTCCTTCTGTGTCCGTTGTCTTGTCGCGCTTTTTAATCATTATGAATCACCAACTCGCCCAACTTTCTACCTTCGTCATTCTTTTTTGCCTCACTATATATTTACCCCCCATTTTTTTTTGCGTTTGTCTTTACAGAGACCACAATAAAAAGATAAAAAAAAACATGTATTTATCCATTTCGTTCCTAAGCTAGCTGTCCATAGTACGTACTTCGGGTCTCTTTATTTAACGTGACGAGTTAGAATTGTATGGGGAGACATGTCAGTCCCCGAAAATATGAGATTTATAGCGGCGTGACCGAAACGGTCGACCATGTTAGCGAGACATGACTATTGTGTTTTTCAATCGCGAAGACCGATATTCTCGCGCCATAGTTGCGTCTGAGGTTTACGAAACTATAAGCAGTCACTTGGCGAACTGAGGCAGTAATAGTTGGTGCGCGCCGATAGCCTTTCAAAGTGAAAAAGCTATGTCATGTTCGCGCTAACAGTGTCGCACATTGTATCTTCACTGTAGCACGTCTTGCTAACGTAGATACTGCGCTCATTATTAATACTTTTTTCCGCATAGCAACGCTTGTATAAAGTGACAGTTCAAATTGTTTTTCCTTGTCATGCAAATGACTGAATAAATGCGTCAACGAGTGCGAAAAATGCTGCATCTGTTTCGATTCCCTGGAAGACGCTGACGACAAGTAACGGACTGTCAACTGCTGGACACAAGGTAGGCAAGCAGAACTTACAATTCTTTGCCATAACACATGGTATGGCACGCGCGAACCGTAAATTTCCAAACAAAACCTACCGCGGTACCGGCGGTACCACGGTAGGGAGCAGCGGCAGGGCACGGCGGAAGGGCTGCGCCATGTTGGATTTTGAGCGGCTTCGTCTTTGCAAACGGCTAGGAAGCCGCTCCAGCTAGCTCGACGGCGTCAAAAGTAATTATTAAAACGTTAGCGCTTTATTTTATGAACATAATTATCGCTGCTTATTTAAGTTTCTCAATCTCTTAATAGAGCAATGAGGCTTCGATTCGTTGCAGTAATGAGCGCCTCCGACCACGGAAGCGCTGCTGAGCGCCCAGTTTTCCCAGAAATCGACTCCATTGGGTCTATGGGAGTGACCGGGTACTGCCATCGGTATCGCAATCAGCTTCCGTTGGGCTCGGTTGAATGCTCGTTGGAGATGCAGAGGCTTCGCAAATTTCCTTTTTTAACGTTTTAGCCGTTTTAGTGGATATTTTAAATATCTTCGTTACGAATGCCGTGTTCAAGAATCACAATCCATGACTGAGAGCCAACGCCCGTAAGTTCAGAACCGCCCATGCACGACTCGTGCAAACGCCGGTAAGCAACTTTCTTTTGTTTCTGCGATGTGGGCTGCTGTTTCAAACTTTGTAGTGTACCGTGTGCTTGCTCAGCTATACTTGATTCTAACTATGCTTCTGCCCTGTGTTATTTTGATATTTGAAAAGGGCGTATCTTTTTCAAAACCTGTGGCTCGCTCCGCAGTGTGAGAAAGATTCCCGTACGGCGGAACCGTGGGCATGTTCTGGGCGCCGTCGTGCGGCGCTCGTCCGACGACGCTCGTGCAGAGCGTTCAAGTGCCGTCTGACGGCAGTTCAAGCATTCAGTCGCCGTCCCAAAAGTGTTAATCACAGGTCATGCTAGTTCTGACGTCTTGTCCTAACAGCCGCTCGCCACCGATTTGTTTCATAAAGCGGGAGCGAGAAAAACGTTAGAAGAGCGAGCAAGCAGTATGATTTTTTGCATAAGCTAATGCCTGTACGTAGAGAAGCGCGGTCTCTCCGTCATATTACCGAGGGTAAAAGCGCTAAAAATAACGGACAAACAACGCCCTGTGTTTGTTTCTTTTACTTGTCCGCTGTTTTTAGAGGTTTCACCCTCGGAAATTAGGTCTCTTCGCGTTTACCGAACCGGAACACTTTTTAAGTTCACGATTGTGTGATGCAAAAAATAAAAGGAGTTTAGATGTCACGTTTTGTAGTAGTGGCAAAAGCCCTTACAAATATCAGAGCAGCTAGAAAAAGCAAAAACATGAAAAAAGGCGGAAAAAATTAACTAATTTCAAACCTCAATATTTGATGGAGTTCAAAGACTACCACCGTACCAACTCCCCCGGTTATTCTTTCTGTCAAAGAATAATAACCACTAGTAATAAAGAAATAAATGCCAACTATTAATTGGTTACAAAGTCGTAATTGGTGCAGTGCAGCCCTACGCTACTCTACTCTTTTAATGATATCAGATAATGTGTAAATGTATAGGGCAGTTCATAGCAACCATTTATGGCCGACCCATTATATTGAGTTTTTTCTTTATATAAAAGTTATATGAAAAAAATGCTCTTCCTAAATTAAGCCGCACCACTGAATGCACAATAGCGTGTAACGTTTATGTATGTTCTCAGCAAAAGAAAAGGATGCATTAAAAAAAGGCCAATTATTTTGTTTCCTCTCTGTTAGAGCTTCCTTGACGTACACGCAAAATGTGGGTGTCTACGTCTAAAAGAGTGAAATTGACATTTCCTGAAGGGCTGGAAGGCCTGACTCAGTTTGGCTAGCAGCTTGAAACCTGTGGGAACCTGGGGAACTAAACCACAAGAGTGAGAGTGACACCCGCCTTGCACTTCCTGAACGATGGCACCATGCGGAAGGTGGGGCTGCCCTAAAGTGAATGCAATAGCAGATGGGTCGTTCCAGTGAACCCCTATACAGATGATACCAAGCAGAAAATTATTAAGAAATGTGTTATTAAAAACATGGAATGTGAATGGCACGGACAAGAAGGAGGAGATCAACACAGCGCTGTGTTGTGTTCATATCCTCTGTTCCCATATTCTTCATGATTTCTTTTCAATAATTGGCTCCTAACTAGTCCAATCATCAGCACTAGTCAAGAATAGTATGCTGCTGTTTATTAGTATGCATTAACACCGTGGTTGCAGTTGAATCCTACAGTCAATTATTAATGAACAAAAACAAAAAGGAGGGTGCAGGCTAGCTAAACAGGCTAAACATAATTTATTAAAGACGGGTTCCCTGAAGGAGGACACAAACGCAGAGAAGTATCAAACACAGCTGAGTATTAATGGGCAAAAATGAATACGCGACCCAAAAAAGAAAACGCAGGAGAAGACTTGAAATCAGTCTTTACAATTTCTCTTCTGCTTGCCACCACTTTACAAAGGGAATTCCTTCCTGGGCCTTACAGCGTTTTACTGTTCACAACCCCTGACATACCCAAGGACAGTAAACATAAAAAAGCAACCTACTAGTATTCGGGTAAATGATTGAACAAACAACAGGGAATGCCTTGAGCTTTCAACCTAGGAAATAAAAAATAAGCACAACATCAAGATTAAAAAAAAAAAAACAGACGGACGCATCACACCTGTTTCTAACAGAAATATAGGCCAAGAAACTTTTTCCACTCAATGGCAAAACACAGGGAAGGCACTAATAGATTTCTAGGTTTCATCATTGTTAGTAATTCTTTCAGTATACCTTTTTGGTCACTCTCTTTATTCAAAATTACTTCATCATCATCATTCATTAAATCATCATCACAGTTGTGCTCTTTAAAGGGGTACGGAAACAAAAATTGAAATATTCAAATTTCGTTTGGAAGTGAATCAAGTATGAGGGATAATAACCGTAAATGATAATCGCACGTTTGTATTTTGAACGACTGGCTATATTTTGCGTTCCAAACGGTGCCCTCGAGCAAGCGCTCGAAGAGAAGCGAACGGAGAGCGCGATGCGTCATGGGATATCCGGCGCAAACAAAAGCAGAAAGAAAAGATTCCCCGCGTTCGTGGAGTAGCAAGGCAGGCGTGGTTATCAGCTTTGCCCTTGGTGGCGCTGGCAGCGTTGTGGCGGTGTCCATAGCGTCAGCGCGTTACAACCGAGCCGCTCGAAGTACCCGTGGCGTAACGAGCGTGTGGCTGGCCCACGTGGGCTGGCCCAAGGAGCACGTAGCTTCCACAACACTGTCAGCTTAGGGCTGAACGGGGTGGGGAAAGCTAGGGTGCCCACATGAAGGCTCCCTAGGGAAAGCAACTTTTGTTCGAGCTTTGAGCGAAGGGCTAATCTTCTAGGGGGAGAATGTCTCTTTCCGGTTGCACGAACGAAAGTCCGAGAATGAAGGGAGTCCTTCCTTTCCGTCTTCTTGGACCGTTTGGTACAATGCGCGATTTGTGAGTTGAGCCAGATGCGCGTAGGAGACAAGTGATAAACGAAGCGTAGGTTGCCTGCAATCCTCTGAGACAAACAAAACATGTCACTTGATCTCCAAACAGGAAAGCTTTACATGCTTCGTTTGTGGCAGACCATGATATTCACAATGGTTCAGCCGTGCAGTGCGATGCTTGGGGCCACTGCTTGCTCACTTAGAGTTCGAGAAAGGGGGTGCCGTAGCACTTCCCAATTGCCCACAGGGTTATGATGTGGCTTGCAAGGAGCTCTTTTGTATTACTTCATGAAGTGAGTTGTGTTTAGTGTGACTCATTATTTCTTTATCACATGCCTCGTATGTGATGATGTGGCAATCCCTCTAAGTGAAAAAAGCGTAAATGTGTTCAGTAAACATGATAAGCTGTAAATCATGTAATAATAATTTAAGAATATGCAATACCATATATGATTTTTGTACAATTTACAAGTTCTGATATGTGTATTGGACACATTCCAATGAAAAAGTTCACTGGGGTCTATACTTCATTTCACCCTTCGTCCGAGCGCGGCGGACGCTACGAGCCAATCCAGCGTCGAGAGAGCGTCATGTGACCTTGTACTCCACATAACCAAAACGTCGCATGATACTGTCCCGGCGCCAGATTGGCTGGGGTGGCCCAGCATCCACTGGGCCACCCCAGCAGGTGTCCATTTCATGCCAAGCATCCTTTACCAAGGGTGTTAGCAAGCACCCTTTATGAAGGGTGCTTGCCTGAACGCCATAAGGGTGTTAGCCCAGGGACAAACTGATTTACACCCTTAAGTGTGTAAAAACTTTTACTGTGTACTCAAGGCTTCTCTTTCCCATTAGTGCCAGTAAGGTTGTGTAAAGTGAAAAATATTGTAACTGAACAGTAGAGAGTTTTAGTAGATCGCTCCCATGACTCCGATAACGATACCCGATACTCCACCACCGCCTCCCTTGCGCATGCATAGTATCGTTATCGGGGCTATCTGAGGTATCGGAACGATCTACTAAAACTCTCTATTGTTGCACTGTCCCTTCACCTAAAGTTACTTCTTTTTACTTTTTTTTTTACTGCTGCTCTACCGGAGGATCTTAATGGTGGGACAACATACCATCCCTGAACCCACGACGACTGGAATGGTGGTCGCAACCAGCGTCGTAAGACTTGGTACACAAAAAGTCCAATAAATATTAAGCAGACCTGCAGCAGCTTCGCGTGTCATTACTATGTAAAAGTTTCTGGGGTCGAGTTCTCAAACTTGACCTCCCGAAACTCTTGACAGTCTTCTGAGGAACACCGAAATTTTCTGGCAGTCTGTGATAAATTATGTATTAAATGTATAACTACAGCTACTTTCGGCCATTGACTGGCCAGAACTCAATGGCTAGTGGCTGGCCAAACGTGAATGGCCAGTGGCTGGTCGAAAGTGACTGGACAAAGGTGAATGGCCAGTCACTGGCCTAAAGTGAATGGCCAGTCACTGGCCTAAAGTGAATGGCCAGCGACTGGCATAAAGTGAATGGCAAGTAACCAGACGAGGACGAAAACACTGCTATTGCCGAGCACTTTGGCCAAGCTTCGGCCATCGAAAATCTGGTTGGCCATAGTACACTTGCCAGCGATGGCCCATTCACAACGTGCTGCTTGGGAAGGAAGTACCTAGCGTCCCTGCCTAATGGCAGCGAAATCCGGGTCGCTTCTAATACACAAACCTAATTTCGCTCGCAGAAACTGACTGCAGAGGTTTTCAACTGGAGTTCAATTAACCGCCCCTTTATTCTTTCGGAGCGGCAGGTAAAGTTACGACCAGAGGAGGTAAATATTAGCCAATAGAAAGGAAAATCACGGGAGATAAAAGCGGTGCCGGTATATTAATATACCTGCGCCAGCGCTGGAGACTCAGTTTTTTTGTATAGTCGAGAGGTAAGAGCGCCAGGACTTCTCGTCGCGACGTGAAAGCTCCGGGTTGAAACCACGCCAGAAACTTTTTTCATTGTTTTATTTATTTCTTTTCCTCTGTCTTTTTTTTCAACCATGTTTCCCAGCTTTTACCACAGTCTCGGGTATTCTACATCATGATCAACTTCCACCAGCTCGCCTGCGCACTCACTGTTTACCCAAGCAGCACCAGAAAGTGAATTTCGATCGGCCGACGGTTGGCCAGTGTCTGGACAGCTTGGCCACTTTAAGTGCTTGGCCACCGGAGACATAAACAAGGCAGGCAAGAGTCCGGCCACAAACTAGCTGTTTTTAGCTTGTCCGCCGGAGACATAAACACTGCCGGCAAGCGCCTGGCCAGAAGTGCTGATTTTCAGCTTGGCTGCCGGAGACAAACACGGCCGGCAAGTGTTTGGCCAGCAGTGATGATTTTCAGCTTGGCCGCTGGGGACATAAACACGGCCGGCAAGTGTTTGGCCAGAAGTGCTGATTTTAAGCTCGGCCGCCGGAAACATAAACACGGCCGGCGAGTGTTTGGCCAGCAGTGCTGATTTTCAGCTTGGCCGCCGGAGACATAAACACGGCCGGCAAGTGTTTGGCCAGCAGTGATGATTTTCAGCTTGGCCGCCGGAGACATAAACGCGGCCGGCAAGTGTTTGGCCAGCAGTGATGATTTTCAGCTTGGCCGCCGGAGACATAAACACGGCCGGCAAGTGTTTGGCCAGTAGTGCTGATTTTAAGCTTGGCCGCCGGAAACATAAACATGGCCGGCAAGTGTTCGGCCAGAAGCGCTGATTTTCAACTTGGCCGCCGGGGACATAAACACGGCCAGCAAGTGTTTGGCGAAAAGTGCTGATTTTCATTTTCGCCGCAGGGACACCCATAATCTAAACTTTTATCGCGTTGACGAAACTTTGGCATAACGACGGGCAGCGAGAGAAGCATCATGAGCGAGTGGTTGGCAGGATATTAGTGTGTGCATCGCGCGAACACTGTTAGCGCAAGCAAACGATCATCGTTTTATTCGTTTTTTTTTTCGTTAGACTTGAAAGGCTATTGTCTTAACTAGCACTGTCGCGTGATATGTTCATTTAGAACATTACCAGAAGTGGGACAATATTGTGCCCGTCGTTGTTCTATGAAAATAAAATACGAAAACAGCGCCCACGTCATCTTCGCGCTAACAATACCTCTCTGTCGCTGCGCGCACTCTTACGCGAATACCCCATCCGCGATTTTTCGGTTAGTGCTCTACATATTTACTTCCCAACTGCACTCGAAGAAAAAAAAGTTGTAGTCGGGTGCATCGGGCACACATGCTCCAGTTTTCTGGAAGACGCACCCTCCGTTACCCAGCCAGTGTACATGTACACCGGCCATAAGCCCCCTTCTCTACCTTAAAAACCTATAGGTGTATCAATGCACTCAGCTTAGTAAACTGCCACGCTAGCCACGCTTCCCGATCAGCTTGTGCTTGAATCGGATAAGATTGGATATTTCAGGCTTTGTGTTTTGGAAGAGCCTAAACAAGACGTCTATCATATATTGATTAAACTTAAGCTAGGCTCAATAATGTTTATATAAGTGCTTGGATACTGATTTCCTGAGCCAACGAAAGCTAACGGCTTCGGTTAAAACCGCTACGGAAACGTTCAAAATCGAACCACACGTAAAAGAAGAAGAAATTGAACATCTCGACCTAGATGTGCAGAACGCTGGTTTTGTTGTTAACAACCTGGTTGTTGGCGGGTGGTGGGCAACGCCGTGACGCTATTGGCTATTGACGCTATCGTTGTGATTGAAGCCAGCGATGCTCGGCCGTACTACACAGTAAAACTTTTACACCTTTAAGTGTGTAAAAGGGGTGTTGTAGCAACTTACGCCCTCTGCTACACCCTTTGAACACCCTAAAAACTAGGATTACAACCTCATAATTTTAACGAAAAGGGTGCTGTTTCGTGTTACAGCCTAAATTTAGTGAAGAACGTGGGAAGGGTGGAAAAGAGGGTGCTAAATAAATAATGTGAAATGGTTTTGGAAAGCTTATATATGGCTCTGTCCATAATGTACAGGTAACATTTCTGCTTGAAAAGCAACAGTTGTTGGCAGCCTAGTTACTTTTTATAATGTCAGTTGTAATTCATGCAAATAGCTGATAATAAAGTGCTCTTTTGCATACAATTTCTATGTTTGCAAACAAAATTTTATATACGAGTTCATATTTCATTTTCTTACAAAATCACTCCATGCTCAGAAATTGGAAAGTAGGGTGAAATGTTCTATACTAGCATTTTTTACAAATATTTATTGATGGAAGTGTACAGTAAAAAAATCAGTTAGTCTCGAGTTTATATCTGGCAACATAAAATCAAAATATAGTGAAAATGTTCGACAAATATTAATGACATGCCGCTAGAACCTGTCACTTGACCATGTCAACCTGAGTAAAATATTAATTTGAGAATATGGTGACATGCACAAAAACTCACATACATAAAGAGGCAAATCCCATAATAAACCAGCCCGGGACATACCATACAAAAATGGCCTATGGTCGTCTATGGAAAATTCAATGGCAGGCTATCACCCCTTGTAGCTTTGCATGGTCGGCCTTAGAAATTTATAGATACAGCTACTGCCAGCTATAGAAAAGTTTAGGGCCCTGTGTCTAAAGACTCAGGGCTATGTTTCAACAACAACAACAACAACAAAAACAACAACAACAACAATAATAATAATAAACAATCAATCAATCAATCACTGTTTATTTAAGTGTCCAGGAACAATCAATCGGTCTTAGTGCTGGCACACTAAAAAAAATGAGCAAAAACACACACATACGAACACGCATACACACGAGTGCCGGAGAGGAACGTAGTTCTCCAGTCTGAGAATAAAAATATTAACAAGTATGAAAGACTCTCAAATCAACAAGGGAAATCAAAAGCACAAAACAGACATCACCAGGTGTGATAGCAAAAAGCAAATACTACATCAACGCTTGAACTGATCAGCCCTTTTCCTGCAAGAAGAAGATTCGAACAGCATTTCCGAACTGTCTCCCGCATGAGTTAGAAATATCAATTGTGTCAGAGTAGCGATTATAACACTCAGCCGATCTTTGGATTGGGTTTAATTGGCTAAAATGTCGAGCTACATAAAAAGATGATTGTAGCCGTGTAGGCACACGTGGAACTCTGAGGCTCACTTCGGACAGAAGGCTGGGAGAGTTGATCGAGCCGTGCAGGGTCTTAAACAAAAACAACAGATCTGCCTTCACCCGACGCTGCTGCAGGCTCAACAAGTTAACAAGTTGCGAGTTACACACACCGTTCAGGCGAGGATCACCTTTCTCAAGGTAACGATATTTAAAGATAGAAATAAATTTGTTTTGGACTCACTCGACCGATAAACTGTTAGTTTTGGAAAAGCCGTTCCAAACAACCGAGGTGTACTACAGCTGGGATCTAAATAAGGAACAATACAGCGTAAAAAAAGCGGACGGGCTTTTGAATTCCTTCGTTATGCGAGACACGGCACCTAACGTGCGCAAGGCCGATTGAACCACTCTGATAACGTGAGTGTCAAATCTCAGGGTTGAATCAAAGACAACTCCAAGGTCCCTCAGTTCACTTACACGTGACAGCAGTTCGCCATGATAACTATATGGAAAGAATATATCATGGGTCTTGCGAGAATATGTCATTACTTTTGTTTTAGAATGATTCAAACGGAGGTCATTAGAGTTTTTTAGGGAACCGTTTTTGCACATCCGATACGGTACGATGGGCCCTCCGGTACGAACTGCGCATGGCCTGTCTTCTGCGATCTTACCGTAATGCGCTGGTGGAACCGTAAGGCACGACCGGCACGACCGGCACGACCAATGGCCGACATGGACAGTCTCGCTTGGTTAGCAAAACGGCGATTTCGCTGGCGGAGAGAGCGTGCCGTGGCTCCAAACATGAACATGAATAAAATAAATCGTGGCAGTGCCTGGCAGGAGCGCCATGTGTGACAGCAAGTCCATAAAGTTGGAGTCAGCAAAAAAGAAAAAGAATAAAAAACAAAACGCAATAGGACTTTTTAAATAGAAATAAATCGGTGTTTAGCGGTGCTAGAAATCGTCTGCTCGGTAGCTCAGTGGGTTGGAGCGCCGATTTCTTGAGCTCGTAGAGGACCGGTTGTGTCGAGTTCGAATCCCGCTGGCCCAGTCACCTTTTTTTTTTACATATTATAAGCTTTTTTTTTTTCTTCTTTTTATACAAACATTGGATGTGCATTTTTGAGCACTTATCACCCGTTTTTTACAGCTGCTGTTATGACTGAGGATTATCTGTAATGGCAACAGAGTGAGCAACAGCCTTCTGCATCAAGGCTCTGGATACTTTTTAGTTTAAAAATGTTGCATGAATTAAAAATTTCTGTACAAATGCTAATCCCATATATCCTATAAAACGAGCGCTTTGAATATTGGGGATAGTTTTAATAAGTGCTCAGCAGTAAAGTTACAGGTTTTCCTTTATATTTTTTTTGTGGTCGTACCGTACACGGCGCAACGATCGGTACGCGGGCGTACGACCGTGATCGTCTGCTATCTGTACCGTAAGAGAGCAACATGAGCGCCGCATCTACCTCCGTCTCTCCGCCTCCTCCTCGCAAGCGGTTTGCAGCAGAAGGCAACATCTTTCTACTTCGGGAGGTGCTAGGCGCTACTCCTTTTTCACTCCAGCACTTTGAAATGACGCAGCGTTGAAAAAGAACTTCTCGTTGCGAGGAGCGAAGGAGCGGATTGACCTCCTCGATAATAAACATAGAGATTTGAGGCGTACTGAAAGATACGTCATTCCAAAAATATACACACTGTATGGTAAGAAAAACAGAAATCATTACATTCCTTCCTTATTTAACGAACTCCCAGAGTCCCTTATGAATATAGAATCCACTAGGGTACTAAAAAGGAAACTAAGGAATTGGTGTCAAGCATCTGAGCTGTAGATATCGTAGCCTAACCGTTGGAGATATTTCGTACTTTTATTTCATGGTTGCGTGAGTAGACTTGGCTATAAACACCTATATTTCATGCTCTAAAGTGTTCCTTTTTGTATTTATTTGTGCTGCTAATTTTGTGTTCCTTTCATTTTTTTTTTGTGCTGCGGAGTGTTTTATTTTTTTTTTTATTTTTTTTGTTTTGTTTTTTGTAACAACATGTATTTTAGTTGGTCGCCTGGCCCCACATATAAGCAGAATGCTGCTTTTGTGGGCCAGCTCTTTATTTTGTATGACTTGATCTTAAAATGAAAATTGAATTAAATTGAAAATTGAATTGAAAATTGAATTGAGTTAGCTTTTTACAAGAAAAAATGACCGCATCAACTTGAGAAAGTGAGTATATTTTGGTTATTTTTGTATTTTCTTCGAGATTTAATATTTCTAGTTTTATTTGTGCATAGCTTTCTTAATACTCGATCCTGCATTGGGCCTCGAGGGAAAGAGACAGGATCGCTAGCAGACGACTTCGAATGTTGATGATAAGCGCGCGCGAGCGTGTTCTTGTGCCAAATCGAGTTTGCTTTCGGCAACGTTTCAGCATATCAGGACGTGGTTGGTGTAAACATCATATTTGGTTGGTGTAAAACACCGAAGCTTGGCCGCTGAGAACGCATGATTTATTAGAAAACAAGTTACTATGTACGGTCAAGGCATTATTTTATTCCACAAGTATATAAATCTGACAAACTGAAAGAAACAAAAACAATACGCTGGAACATTATTCGTGGTATCCGCACATCATTCCTGGTGTCACAACTTTTTTGTTTACTCAAAAGCTACGCCAAGTTGAACGTCCTATGCCTTGCCGCCAACAAGCGCCTTCTCTTAAGGCCGGTTCAGGCACTTGCGTTTGAGTGCGTTTGACTGCGTTGCGTCGAGAACCGAGAGCGAGTCACCGGCACAACTGTGCTTCGTATGAAGCATGGAATCCAATTCAAGGAATTCTCTTGGCACATGACATATGCAGCAGGGATGTCCTGGTTTCTCGTTGCCGCAACGCAGTCAAACGCAGCCAAACGCAACTGTCTGAACCAGGCTTTAGTGTATCGGTGCTCGGTGGCACCCAAAAGAAATGCGACTGACTCCGTGTCACGGCAAACCAAAAGGAATGTTTATTCCCTCGTGCCCCTGCACAAGTCACGGGCCCCACGGCACGCGCGTGCGTGCCTCGCTTATAGAAAGCGGGAAGTTCAAAAGAGACTCACGCTACACTTAGTGCGCAGACAGTCGTACAAAATCACTTTTTCTAAATTTCTTTCGCTGAATAGAGCCAACTCCAAGTCATGGTAAAAAGAATAGAGCGCCATTGTTGCCGGAAAGCTCGTCTGCTTCTTTAGCAGACGAACATTTTAGAACTTCGCTGTGCTAGGGGCGACACGCCGTGGTGCGCCAGGTTTTGTGTTACGGAAGCGCATTCATTCCAGTAAAAAAAAAACGAGACGAACTATAAGTAGGTATACTATATTTTTGGTTCTATATGTATTTAGGGTGCGATCTTTATTTACTTGAGTTTCTGCGATTTATACAAACACACGCAAATTTGTCTTTTCTCGATGAGGCAGATGAGGTTTCCGTTGCCAGGGGGCACGACCTGTACCGATCGTCTGCTATCGCCTGCAAATACGGTTCCCCCAAAGCCGTTTTAGGGCACACGATCGGTCCACACGCCCGATCCAAGGTATCGATCGTTTTTGTTTATCGATCGTATTTTGTTCCGGTTCCCTAAAACTCTCTACTGTCTAAACACCAACGACCGAAGGAATATGCGTCATTCTGAAGCGCGATGCAATCCTCTAAGGTCGATATTTTTTTGTAAAGTTTTATATCATCAGCGTACTGCAGAAATAAAGAATTTAATATAACTCGAGACACATCATTTACAGAAATATTAAAAAGGAGGGGGTCCAAGACAGATCCCTGAGGCAGTCCAGAGCTTGCCTTGTACAAGGACGAGGTAGTATTGTTGACGCGAACGTGGGCTTGCCTATCAGACAAATAGCTTTTTAACAAATTGTATACTGAACCACATACTCCGCAAGAGGAAAGCTTGTATAGGAGGATGTTGTGGTTGACTACGTCGAATGCCTTACTCAGGTAAAAATAAAAAAACGTCAAGCTTATAATAATAATAATAATAAAAATAATAATAATAATAATAATAATAAAAATAAAAATAATAATAATAATAATAATCAATAAGTTAGTGTTTTAACAGTCTCCAGGCACATCCAAATGTTCTTCTTGCGGGCGCAGTGCAATAGAACGCACAAACAGACGCTTAAGCGCTCGCAGTCGCACACATACACGCGCGCACGCACGTACACACGCATGCACACGCGCAAACCAACGCCCGCGCGGAGACGCACACGCACGCACAACCAGAGACGCACACACGCATACACGCGGACGCATCCACACGCGCGCGCACAAACACGCACGCGCATGCACGCACACACACGCAAACAATTACGACGAAGGAAACGTTGCTTAAGTTAGTTTTGGTTTCGGTTTGCACAAAAAAAGAAACAACCTAAAGTTTAAATAAAACCTAAGATTTACTGGCACATTGATACTTTAGACCCATGTTGTTGTAAAAAAAACTCTCTCCAAACTCCGGTCAAAAAACATGCTTTTCGTCCAAGGCTCGTCAAATAATGAGGCGCTGGAGAAATGCAGCATTCTGCGTTAAGTCCTTATTTCGAACTCTTATTGTTCGCCTTCCGCCCATTGAAAAACATGCGGGAAGGGCCTTAGAACGCACCTGGTATCGCTGCGCCGCAGCGTTCTTCCGCATCAAAAAGTTCGTCTGCTTTCCTCGCCGTCACCATGGCAACGAACGCCGAATGAATAGAAGCACGCACGGTACCGCCGTTTGAAGCCAGCAACAGCTGACGCCATTTTACGAACGCCGTCTGCTAGCCAAAGCCGAACGCGGTGTGTCAGATCAACCGCCTCCGCCGGTGCGCCGCTAGCAAAGACGACGAAGCTGAGACACGCCGGCGGCGATCGAGCAAGCAACAACGCCGCGGGACGACTGCAGCGGCGGCGTTTATTCGGATCAGAGGCCGCCTTCGCCGGTGCGCCGCTAGCAAAGACGACGAAGCTGAGACACGCCGGCGGCGATCGAGCAAGCAACAACACCGCGGGACGACTGCAGCGGCGGCGTTTATTCGGATCAGAGGCCGCCTTCGCCGGTGCGCCGCTAGCAAAGACGACGAAGCTGAGACACGCCGGCGGCGATCGAGCAAGCAACAACACCGCGGGACGACTGCAGCGGCGGCGTTTATTCGGATCAGAGGCCGCCTTCGCCGGTGCGCCGCTAGCAAAGACGACGAAGCTGAGACACGCCGGCGGCGATCGAGCAAGCAACAACGCCGCGGGACGACTGCAGCGGCGGCGTTTATTCGGATCAGAGGCCGCCTTCGCCGGTGCGCCGCTAGCAAAGACGACGAAGCTGAGACACGCCGGCGGCGATCGAGCAAGCAACAACACCGCGGGACGACTGCAGCGGCGGCGTTTATTCGGATCAGAGGCCGCCTTCGCCGGTGCGCCGCTAGCAAAGACGACGAAGCTGAGACACGCCGGCGGCGATCGAGCAAGCAACAACACCGCGGGACGACTGCAGCGGCGGCGTTTATTCGGATCAGAGGCCGCCTTCGCCGGTGCGCCGCTAGCAAAGACGACGAAGCTGAGACACGCCGGCGGCGATCGAGCAAGCAACAACACCGCGGGACGACTGCAGCGGCGGCGTTTATTCGGATCAGAGGCCGCCTTCGCCGGTGCGCCGCTAGCAAAGACGACGAAGCTGAGACACGCCGGCGGCGATCGAGCAAGCAACAACACCGCGGGACGACTGCAGCGGCGGCGTTTATTCGGATCAGAGGCCGCCTTCGCCGGTGCGCCGCTAGCAAAGACGACGAAGCTGAGACACGCCGGCGGCGATCGAGCAAGCAACAACACCGCGGGACGACTGCAGCGGCGGCGTTTATTCGGATCAGAGGCCGCCTTCGCCGGTGCGCCCCTAGCAAAGACGACGAAGCTGAGACACGCCGGCGGCGATCGAGCAAGCAACAACACCGCGGGACGACTGCAGCGGCGGCGTTTATTCGGATCAGAGGCCGCCTTCGCCGGTGCGCCGCTAGCAAAGACGACGAAGCTGAGACACGCCGGCGGCGATCGAGCAAGCAACAACGCCGCGGGACGACTGCAGCGGCGGCGTTTATTCGGATCAGAGGCCGCCTTCGCCGGTGCGCCGCTAGCAAAGACGACGAAGCTGAGACACGCCGGCGGCGATCGAGCAAGCAACAACACCGCGGGACGACTGCACCGGCGGCGTTTATTCGGATCAGAGGCCGCCTTCGCCGGTGCGCCGCTAGCAAAGACGACGAAGCTGAGACACGCCGGCGGCGATCGAGCAAGCAACAACGCCGCGGGACGACTGCAGCGGCGGCGTTTATTCGGATCAGAGGCCGCCTTCGCCGGTGCGCCGCTAGCAAAGACGACGAAGCTGAGACACGCCGGCGGCGATCGAGCAAGCAACAACACCGCGGGACGACTGCAGCGGCGGCGTTTATTCGGATCAGAGGCCGCCTTCGCCGGTGCGCCGCTAGCAAAGACGACGAAGCTGAGACACGCCGGCGGCGATCGAGCGAGCAACAACACCGCGGGACGACTGCAGCGGCGGCGTTTATTCGGATCAGAGGCCGCCTTCGCCGGTGCGCCGCTAGCAAAGACGACGAAGCTGAGACACGCCGGCGGCGATCGAGCAAGCAACAACGCCGCGGGACGACTGCAGCGGCGGCGTTTATTCGGATCAGAGGCCGCCTTCGCCGGTGCGCCGCTAGCAAAGACGACGAAGCTGAGACACGCCGGCGGCGATCGAGCAAGCAACAACGCCGCGGGACGACTGCAGCGGCGGCGTTTATTCGGATCAAAGGCCGCCTTCGCCGGTGCGCCGCTAGCAAAGCCGACGAAGCTGAGACACGCCGGCGGCGATCGAGCAAGCAACAACGCCGCGGGACGACTGCAGCGGCGGCGTTTATTCGGATCAGAGGCCGCCTTCGCCGGTGCGCCGCTAGCAAAGACGACGAAGCTGAGACACGCCGGCGGCGATCGAGCGAGCAACAACACCGCGGGACGACTGCAGCGGCGGCGTTTATTCGGATCAGAGGCCGCCTTCGCCGGTGCGCCGCTAGCAAAGACGACGAAGCTGAGACACGCCGGCGGCGATCGAGCAAGCAACAACACCGCGGGACGACTGCAGCGGCGGCGTTTATTCGGATCAGAGGCCGCCTTCGCCGGTGCGCCGCTAGCAAAGACGACGAAGCTGAGACACGCCGGCGGCGATCGAGCAAGCAACAACGCCGCGGGACGACTGCAGCGGCGGCGTTTATTCGGATCAAAGGCCGCCTTCGCCGGTGCGCCGCTAGCAAAGACGACGAAGCTGAGACACGCCGGCGGCGATCGAGCAAGCAACAACGCCGCGGGACGACTGCAGCGGCGGCGTTTATTCGGATCAAAGGCCGCCTTCGCCGGTGCGCCGCTAGCAAAGACGACGAAGCTGAGACACGCCGGCGGCGATCGAGCAAGCAACAACGCCGCGGGACGACTGCAGCGGCGGCGTTTATTCGGATCAAAGGCCGCCTTCGCCGGTGCGCCGCTAGCAAAGACGACGAAGCTGAGACACGCCGGCGGCGATCGAGCAAGCAACAACGCCGCGGGACGACTGCAGCGGCGGCGTTTATTCGGATCAAAGGCCGCCTTCGCCGGTGCGCCGCTAGCAAAGCCGACGAAGCTGAGACACGCCGGCGGCGATCGAGCAAGCAACAACGCCGCGGGACGACTGCAGCGGCGGCGTTTATTCGGATCAGAGGCCGCCTTCGCCGGTGCGCCGCTAGCAAAGACGACGAAGCTGAGACACGCCGGCGGCGATCGAGCGAGCAACAACACCGCGGGACGACTGCAGCGGCGGCGTTTATTCGGATCAGAGGCCGCCTTCGCCGGTGCGCCGCTAGCAAAGACGACGAAGCTGAGACACGCCGGCGGCGATCGAGCAAGCAACAACACCGCGGGACGACTGCAGCGGCGGCGTTTATTCGGATCAGAGGCCGCCTTCGCCGGTGCGCCGCTAGCAAAGACGACGAAGCTGAGACACGCCGGCGGCGATCGAGCAAGCAACAACGCCGCGGGACGACTGCAGCGGCGGCGTTTATACGGATCAAAGGCCGCCTTCGCCGGTGCGCCGCTAGCAAAGACGACGAAGCTGAGACACGCCGGCGGCGATCGAGCAAGCAACAACGCCGCGGGACGACTGCAGCGGCGGCGTTTATTCGGATCAAAGGCCGCCTTCGCCGGTGCGCCGCTAGCAAAGACGACGAAGCTGAGACACGCCGGCGGCGATCGAGCAAGCAACAACGCCGCGGGACGACTGCAGCGGCGGCGTTTATTCGGATCAAAGGCCGCCTTCGCCGGTGCGCCGCTAGCAAAGACGACGAAGCTGAGACACGCCGGCGGCGATCGAGCAAGCAACAACGCCGCGGGACGACTGCAGCGGCGGCGTTTATTCGGATCAAAGGCCGCCTTCGCCGGTGCGCCGCTAGCAAAGACGACGAAGCTGAGACACGCCGGCGGCGATCGAGCAAGCAACAACTCCGCGGGACGACTGCAGCGGCGGCGTTTATTCGGATCAGAGGCCGCCTTCGCCGGTGCGCCGCTTGCAAAGACGACGAAGCTGAGACACGCCGGCGGCGATCGAGCAAGCAACAACGCCGCGGGACGACTGCAGCGGCGGCGTTTATTCGGATCAAAGGCCGCCTTCGCCGGTGCGCCGCTAGCAAAGACGACGAAGCTGAGACACGCCGGCGGCGATCGAGCAAGCAACAACGCCGCGGGACGACTGCAGCGGCGGCGTTTATTCGGATCAAAGGCCGCCTTCGCCGGTGCGCCGCTAGCAAAGACGACGAAGCTGAGACACGCCGGCGGCGATCGAGCAAGCAACAACGCCGCGGGACGACTGCAGCGGCGGCGTTTTTTCGGATCAGAGGCCGCCTTCGCCGGTGCGCCGCTAGCAAAGACGACGAAGCTGAGACACGCCGGCGGCGATCGAGGAAGCAACAACGCCGCGGGACGACTGCAGCGGCGGCGTTTATTCGGATCAAAGGCCGCCTTCGCCGGTGCGCCGCTAGCAAAGACGACGAAGCTGAGACACGCCGGCGGCGATCGAGCAAGCAACAACGCCGCGGGACGACTGCAGCGGCGGCGTTTATTCGGATCAAAGGCCGCCTTCGCCGGTGCGCCGCTAGCAAAGACGACGAAGCTGAGACACGCCGGCGGCGATCGAGCAAGCAACAACGCCGCGGGACGACTGCAGCGGCGGCGTTTATTCGGATCAGAGGCCGCCTTCGCCGGTGCGCCGCTAGCAAAGACGACGAAGCTGAGACACGCCGGCGGCGATCGAGCAAGCAACAACGCCGCGGGACGACTGCAGCGGCGGCGTTTATTCGGATCAAAGGCCGCCTTCGCCGGTGCGCCGCTAGCAAAGACGACGAAGCTGAGACACGCCGGCGGCGATCGAGCAAGCAACAACGCCGCGGGACGACTGCAGCGGCGGCGTTTATTCGGATCAAAGGCCGCCTTCGCCGGTGCGCCGCTAGCAAAGATGACGAAGCTGAGACACGCCGGCGGCGATCGAGCAAGCAACAACGCCGCGGGACGACTGCAGCGGCGGCGTTTATTCGGATCAAAGGCCGCCTTCGCCGGTGCGCCGCTAGCAAAGACGACGAAGCTGAGACACGCCGGCGGCGATCGAGCAAGCAACAACGCCGCGGGACGACTGCAGCGGCGGCGTTTATTCGGATCAGAGGCCGCCTTCGCCGGTGCGCCGCTAGCAAAGACGACGAAGCTGAGACACGCCGGCGGCGATCGAGCAAGCAACAACGCCGCGGGGCGACTTGCAGCGGCGGCGTTTATTCGGATCAAAGTCCGCCTTCGCCGGTGCGCCGCTAGCAAAGACGACGAAGCTGAGACACGCCGGCGGCGATCGAGCAAGCAACAACGCCGCGGGACGACTGCAGCGGCGGCGTTTATTCGGATCAGAGGCCGCCTTCGCCGGTGCGCCGCTAGCAAAGACGACGAAGCTGAGACACGCCGGCGGCGATCGAGCAAGCAACAACGCCGCGGGACGACTGCAGCGGCGGCGTTTATTCGGATCAGAGGCCGCCTTCGCCGGTGCGCCGCTAGCAAAGACGACGAAGCTGAGACACGCCGGCGGCGATCGAGCAAGCAACAACGCCGCGGGACGACTGCAGCGGCGGCGTTTATTCGGATCAAAGGCCGCCTTCGCCGGTGCGCCGCTAGCAAAGACGACGAAGCTGAGACACGCCGGCGGCGATCGAGCAAGCAACAACGCCGCGGGACGACTGCAGCGGCGGCGTTTATTCGGATCAAAGGCCGCCTTCGCCGGTGCGCCGCTAGCAAAGACGACGAAGCTGAGACACGCCGGCGGCGATCGAGCAAGCAACAACGCCGCGGGACGACTGCAGCGGCGGCGTTTATTCGGATCAAAGGCCGCCTTCGCCGGTGCGCCGCTAGCAAAGACGACGAAGCTGAGACACGCCGGCGGCGATCGAGCAAGCAACAACGCCGCGGGACGACTGCAGCGGCGGCGTTTATTCGGATCAAAGGCCGCCTTCGCCGGTGCGCCGCTAGCAAAGACGACGAAGCTGAGACACGCCGGCGGCGATCGAGCAAGCAACAACGCCGCGGGACGACTGCAGCGGCGGCGTTTATTCGGATCAAAGGCCGCCTTCGCCGGTGCGCCGCTAGCAAAGACGACGAAGCTGAGACACGCCGGCGGCGATCGAGCAAGCAACAACGCCGCGGGACGACTGCAGCGGCGGCGTTTATTCGGATCAAAGGCCGCCTTCGCCGGTGCGCCGCTAGCAAAGACGACGAAGCTGAGACACGCCGGCGGCGATCGAGCAAGCAACAACGCCGCGGGACGACTGCAGCGGCGGCGTTTATTCGGATCAGAGGCCGCCTTCGCCGGTGCGCCGCTAGCAAAGACGACGAAGCTGAGACACGCCGGCGGCGATCGAGCAAGCAACAACGCCGCGGGACGACTGCAGCGGCGGCGTTTATTCGGATCAGAGGCCGCCTTCGCCGGTGCGCCGCTAGCAAAGACGACGAAGCTGAGACACGCCGGCGGCGATCGAGCAAGCAACAACGCCGCGGGACGAATGCAGCGGCGGCGTTTGTTCGGATCAAAGGCCGCCTTCGCCGGTGCGCCGCTAGCAAAGACGACGAAGCTGAGACACGCCGGCGGCGATCGAGCAAGCAACAACGCCGCGGGACGACTGCAGCGGCGGCGTTTGTTCGGATCAAAGGCCGCCTTCGCCGGTGCGCCGCTAGCAAAGACGACGAAGCTGAGACACGCCGGCGGCGATCGAGCAAGCAACAACGCCGCGGGACGACTGCAGCGGCGGCGTTTGTTCGGATCAAAGGCCGCCTTCGCCGGTGCGCCGCTAGCAAAGACGACGAAGCTGAGACACGCCGGCGGCGATCGAGCAAGCAACAACGCCGCGGGACGACTGCAGCGGCGGCGTTTGTTCGGATCAAAGGCCGCCTTCGCCGGTGCGCCGCTAGCAAAGACGACGAAGCTGAGACACGCCGGCGGCGATCGAGCAAGCAACAACGCCGCGGGACGACTGCAGCGGCGGCGTTTGTTCGGATCAAAGGCCGCCTTCGCCGGTGCGCCGCTAGCAAAGACGACGAAGCTGAGACACGCCGGCGGCGATCGAGCGAGCAACAACGCCGCGGGACGACTGCAGCGGCGGCGTTTATTCGGATCAAAGGCCGCCTTCGCCGGTGCGCCGCTAGCAAAGACGACGAAGCTGAGACACGCCGGCGGCGATCGAGCAAGCAACAACGCCGCGGGACGACTGCAGCGGCGGCGTTTATTCGGATCAAAGGCCGCCTTCGCCGGTGCGCCGCTAGCAAAGACGACGAAGCTGAGACACGCCGGCGGCGATCGAGCGAGCAACAACGCCGCGGGACGACTGCAGCGGCGGCGTTTATTCGGATCAAAGGCCGCCTTCGCCGGTGCGCCGCTAGCAAAGACGACGAAGCTGAGACACGCCGGCGGCGATCGAGCAAGCAACAACGCCGCGGGACGACTGCAGCGGCGGCGTTTATTCGGATCAAAGGCCACCTTCGCCGGTGCGCCGCTAGCAAAGACGACGAAGCTGAGACACGCCGGCGGCGATCGAGCAAGCAACAACGCCGCGGGACGACTGCAGCGGCGGCGTTTATTCGGATCAAAGGCCGCCTTCGCCGGTGCGCCGCTAGCAAAGACGACGAAGCTGAGACACGCCGGCGGCGATCGAGCAAGCAACAACGCCGCGGGACGACTGCAGCGGCGGCGTTTATTCGGATCAAAGGCCGCCTTCGCCGGTGCGCCGCTAGCAAAGACGACGAAGCTGAGACACGCCGGCGGCGATCGAGCAAGCAACAACGCCGCGGGACGACTGCAGCGGCGGCGTTTATTCGGATCAAAGGCCGCCTTCGCCGGTGCGCCGCTAGCAAAGACGACGAAGCTGAGACACGCCGGCGGCGATCGAGCAAGCAACAACACCGCGGGACGACTGCAGCGGCGGCGTTTATTCGGATCAGAGGCCGCCTTCGCCGGTGCGCCGCTAGCAAAGACGACGAAGCTGAGACACGCCGGCGGCGATCGAGCAAGCAACAACGCCGCGGGACGACTGCAGCGGCGGCGTTTATACGGATCAAAGGCCGCCTTCGCCGGTGCGCCGCTAGCAAAGACGACGAAGCTGAGACACGCCGGCGGCGATCGAGCAAGCAACAACGCCGCGGGACGACTGCAGCGGCGGCGTTTATTCGGATCAAAGGCCGCCTTCGCCGGTGCGCCGCTAGCAAAGACGACGAAGCTGAGACACGCCGGCGGCGATCGAGCAAGCAACAACGCCGCGGGACGACTGCAGCGGCGGCGTTTATTCGGATCAAAGGCCGCCTTCGCCGGTGCGCCGCTAGCAAAGACGACGAAGCTGAGACACGCCGGCGGCGATCGAGCAAGCAACAACGCCGCGGGACGACTGCAGCGGCGGCGTTTATTCGGATCAAAGGCCGCCTTCGCCGGTGCGCCGCTAGCAAAGACGACGAAGCTGAGACACGCCGGCGGCGATCGAGCAAGCAACAACTCCGCGGGACGACTGCAGCGGCGGCGTTTATTCGGATCAGAGGCCGCCTTCGCCGGTGCGCCGCTTGCAAAGACGACGAAGCTGAGACACGCCGGCGGCGATCGAGCAAGCAACAACGCCGCGGGACGACTGCAGCGGCGGCGTTTATTCGGATCAAAGGCCGCCTTCGCCGGTGCGCCGCTAGCAAAGACGACGAAGCTGAGACACGCCGGCGGCGATCGAGCAAGCAACAACGCCGCGGGACGACTGCAGCGGCGGCGTTTATTCGGATCAAAGGCCGCCTTCGCCGGTGCGCCGCTAGCAAAGACGACGAAGCTGAGACACGCCGGCGGCGATCGAGCAAGCAACAACGCCGCGGGACGACTGCAGCGGCGGCGTTTTTTCGGATCAGAGGCCGCCTTCGCCGGTGCGCCGCTAGCAAAGACGACGAAGCTGAGACACGCCGGCGGCGATCGAGGAAGCAACAACGCCGCGGGACGACTGCAGCGGCGGCGTTTATTCGGATCAAAGGCCGCCTTCGCCGGTGCGCCGCTAGCAAAGACGACGAAGCTGAGACACGCCGGCGGCGATCGAGCAAGCAACAACGCCGCGGGACGACTGCAGCGGCGGCGTTTATTCGGATCAAAGGCCGCCTTCGCCGGTGCGCCGCTAGCAAAGACGACGAAGCTGAGACACGCCGGCGGCGATCGAGCAAGCAACAACGCCGCGGGACGACTGCAGCGGCGGCGTTTATTCGGATCAGAGGCCGCCTTCGCCGGTGCGCCGCTAGCAAAGACGACGAAGCTGAGACACGCCGGCGGCGATCGAGCAAGCAACAACGCCGCGGGACGACTGCAGCGGCGGCGTTTATTCGGATCAAAGGCCGCCTTCGCCGGTGCGCCGCTAGCAAAGACGACGAAGCTGAGACACGCCGGCGGCGATCGAGCAAGCAACAACGCCGCGGGACGACTGCAGCGGCGGCGTTTATTCGGATCAAAGGCCGCCTTCGCCGGTGCGCCGCTAGCAAAGATGACGAAGCTGAGACACGCCGGCGGCGATCGAGCAAGCAACAACGCCGCGGGACGACTGCAGCGGCGGCGTTTATTCGGATCAAAGGCCGCCTTCGCCGGTGCGCCGCTAGCAAAGACGACGAAGCTGAGACACGCCGGCGGCGATCGAGCAAGCAACAACGCCGCGGGACGACTGCAGCGGCGGCGTTTATTCGGATCAGAGGCCGCCTTCGCCGGTGCGCCGCTAGCAAAGACGACGAAGCTGAGACACGCCGGCGGCGATCGAGCAAGCAACAACGCCGCGGGGCGACTTGCAGCGGCGGCGTTTATTCGGATCAAAGTCCGCCTTCGCCGGTGCGCCGCTAGCAAAGACGACGAAGCTGAGACACGCCGGCGGCGATCGAGCAAGCAACAACGCCGCGGGACGACTGCAGCGGCGGCGTTTATTCGGATCAGAGGCCGCCTTCGCCGGTGCGCCGCTAGCAAAGACGACGAAGCTGAGACACGCCGGCGGCGATCGAGCAAGCAACAACGCCGCGGGACGACTGCAGCGGCGGCGTTTATTCGGATCAGAGGCCGCCTTCGCCGGTGCGCCGCTAGCAAAGACGACGAAGCTGAGACACGCCGGCGGCGATCGAGCAAGCAACAACGCCGCGGGACGACTGCAGCGGCGGCGTTTATTCGGATCAAAGGCCGCCTTCGCCGGTGCGCCGCTAGCAAAGACGACGAAGCTGAGACACGCCGGCGGCGATCGAGCAAGCAACAACGCCGCGGGACGACTGCAGCGGCGGCGTTTATTCGGATCAAAGGCCGCCTTCGCCGGTGCGCCGCTAGCAAAGACGACGAAGCTGAGACACGCCGGCGGCGATCGAGCAAGCAACAACGCCGCGGGACGACTGCAGCGGCGGCGTTTATTCGGATCAAAGGCCGCCTTCGCCGGTGCGCCGCTAGCAAAGACGACGAAGCTGAGACACGCCGGCGGCGATCGAGCAAGCAACAACGCCGCGGGACGACTGCAGCGGCGGCGTTTATTCGGATCAAAGGCCGCCTTCGCCGGTGCGCCGCTAGCAAAGACGACGAAGCTGAGACACGCCGGCGGCGATCGAGCAAGCAACAACGCCGCGGGACGACTGCAGCGGCGGCGTTTATTCGGATCAAAGGCCGCCTTCGCCGGTGCGCCGCTAGCAAAGACGACGAAGCTGAGACACGCCGGCGGCGATCGAGCAAGCAACAACGCCGCGGGACGACTGCAGCGGCGGCGTTTATTCGGATCAAAGGCCGCCTTCGCCGGTGCGCCGCTAGCAAAGACGACGAAGCTGAGACACGCCGGCGGCGATCGAGCAAGCAACAACGCCGCGGGACGACTGCAGCGGCGGCGTTTATTCGGATCAGAGGCCGCCTTCGCCGGTGCGCCGCTAGCAAAGACGACGAAGCTGAGACACGCCGGCGGCGATCGAGCAAGCAACAACGCCGCGGGACGACTGCAGCGGCGGCGTTTATTCGGATCAGAGGCCGCCTTCGCCGGTGCGCCGCTAGCAAAGACGACGAAGCTGAGACACGCCGGCGGCGATCGAGCAAGCAACAACGCCGCGGGACGAATGCAGCGGCGGCGTTTGTTCGGATCAAAGGCCGCCTTCGCCGGTGCGCCGCTAGCAAAGACGACGAAGCTGAGACACGCCGGCGGCGATCGAGCAAGCAACAACGCCGCGGGACGACTGCAGCGGCGGCGTTTGTTCGGATCAAAGGCCGCCTTCGCCGGTGCGCCGCTAGCAAAGACGACGAAGCTGAGACACGCCGGCGGCGATCGAGCAAGCAACAACGCCGCGGGACGACTGCAGCGGCGGCGTTTGTTCGGATCAAAGGCCGCCTTCGCCGGTGCGCCGCTAGCAAAGACGACGAAGCTGAGACACGCCGGCGGCGATCGAGCGAGCAACAACGCCGCGGGACGACTGCAGCGGCGGCGTTTATTCGGATCAAAGGCCGCCTTCGCCGGTGCGCCGCTAGCAAAGACGACGAAGCTGAGACACGCCGGCGGCGATCGAGCAAGCAACAACGCCGCGGGACGACTGCAGCGGCGGCGTTTATTCGGATCAAAGGCCACCTTCGCCGGTGCGCCGCTAGCAAAGACGACGAAGCTGAGACACGCCGGCGGCGATCGAGCAAGCAACAACGCCGCGGGACGACTGCAGCGGCGGCGTTTATTCGGATCAGAGGCCGCCTTCGCCGGTGCGCCGCTAGCAAAGACGACGAAGCTGAGACACGCCGGCGGCGATCGAGCAAGCAACAACGCCGCGGGACGACTGCAGCGGCGGCGTTTATTCGGATCAGAGGCCGCCTTCGCCGGTGCGCCGCTAGCAAAGACGACGAAGCTGAGACACGCCGGCGGCGATCGAGCAAGCAACAACGCCGCGGGACGACTGCAGCGGCGGCGTTTATTCGGATCAGAGGCCGCCTTCGCCGGTGCGCCGCTAGCAAAGACGACGAAGCTGAGACACGCCGGCGGCGATCGAGCAAGCAACAACGCCTCGGGACGACTGCAGCGGCGGCGTTTGTTCGGATCAAAGGCCGCCTTCGCCGGTGCGCCGCTAGCAAAGACGACGAAGCTGAGACACGCCGGCGGCGATCGAGCAAGCAACAACGCCGCGGAACGACTGCAGCGGCGGCGTTTATTCGGATCAGAGGCCGCCTTCGCCGGTGCGCCGCTAGCAAAGACGACGAAGCTGAGACACGCCGGCGGCGATCGAGCAAGCAACAACGCCGCGGGACGACTGCAGCGGCGGCGTTTATTCGGATCAAAGGCCGCCTTCGCCGGTGCGCCGCTAGCAAAGACGACGAAGCTGAGACACGCCGGCGGCGATCGAGCAAGCAACAACGCCGCGGGACGACTGCAGCGGCGGCGTTTATTCGGATCAAAGGCCGCCTTCGCCGGTGCGCCGCTAGCAAAGACGACGAAGCTGAGACACGCCGGCGGCGATCGAGCAAGCAACAACGCCGCGGGACGACTGCAGCGGCGGTGTTTATTCGGATCAAAGGCCGCCTTCGCCGGTGCGCCGCTAGCAAAGACGACGAAGCTGAGACACGCCGGCGGCGATCGAGCAAGCAACAACGCCGCGGGACGACTGCAGCGGCGGCGTTTATTCGGATCAAAGGCCGCCTTCGCCGGTGCGCCGCTAGCAAAGACGACGAAGCTGAGACACGCCGGCGGCGATCGAGCAAGCAACAACGCCGCGGGACGACTGCAGCGGCGGCGTTTATTCGGATCAGAGGCCGCCTTCGCCGGTGCGCCGCTAGCAAAGACGACGAAGCTGAGACACGCCGGCGGCGATCGAGCAAGCAACAACGCCGCGGGACGACTGCAGCGGCGGCGTTTATTCGGATCAGAGGCCGCCTTCGCCGGTGCGCCCCTAGCAAAGACGACGAAGCTGAGACACGCCGGCGGCGATCGAGCAAGCAACAACACCGCGGGACGACTGCAGCGGCGGCGTTTATTCGGATCAGAGGCCGCCTTCGCCGGTGCGCCGCTAGCAAAGACGACGAAGCTGAGACACGCCGGCGGCGATCGAGCAAGCAACAACGCCGCGGGACGACTGCAGCGGCGGCGTTTATTCGGATCAGAGGCCGCCTTCGCCGGTGCGCCGCTAGCAAAGACGACGAAGCTGAGACACGCCGGCGGCGATCGAGCGAGCAACAACACCGCGGGACGACTGCAGCGGCGGCGTTTATTCGGATCAGAGGCCGCCTTCGCCGGTGCGCCGCTAGCAAAGACGACGAAGCTGAGACACGCCGGCGGCGATCGAGCGAGCAACAACGCCGCGGGACGACTGCAGCGGCGGCGTTTATTCGGATCAGAGGCCGCCTTCGCCGGTGCGCCCCTAGCAAAGACGACGAAGCTGAGACACGCCGGCGGCGATCGAGCAAGCAACAACACCGCGGGACGACTGCAGCGGCGGCGTTTATTCGGATCAGAGGCCGCCTTCGCCGGTGCGCCGCTAGCAAAGACGACGAAGCTGAGACACGCCGGCGGCGATCGAGCAAGCAACAACGCCGCGGGACGACTGCAGCGGCGGTGTTTATTCGGATCAGAGGCCGCCTTCGCCGGTGCGCCGCTAGCAAAGACGACGAAGCTGAGACACGCCGGCGGCGATCGAGCAAGCAACAACACCGCGGGACGACTGCAGCGGCGGCGTTTATTCGGATCAGAGGCCGCCTTCGCCGGTGCGCCGCTAGCAAAGACGACGAAGCTGAGACACGCCGGCGGCGATCGAGCGAGCAACAACACCGCGGGACGACTGCAGCGGCGGCGTTTATTCCGATCAGAGGCCGCCTTCGCCGGTGCGCCGCTAGCAAAGACGACGAAGCTGAGACACGCCGGCGGCGATCGAGCAAGCAACAACGCCGCGGGACGACTGCAGCGGCGGCGTTTATTCGGATCAGAGGCCGCCTTCGCCGGTGCGCCGCTAGCAAAGACGACGAAGCTGAGACACGCCGGCGGCGATCGAGCAAGCAACAACGCCGCGGGACGACTGCAGCGGCGGCGTTTATTCGGATCAAAGGCCGCCTTCGCCGGTGCGCCGCTAGCAAAGCCGACGAAGCTGAGACACGCCGGCGGCGATTGAGCAAGCAACAACGCCGCGGGACGACTGCAGCGGCGGCGTTTATTCGGATCAGAGGCCGCCTTCGCCGGTGCGCCGCTAGCAAAGACGACGAAGCTGAGACACGCCGGCGGCGATCGAGCGAGCAACAACACCGCGGGACGACTGCAGCGGCGGCGTTTATTCGGATCAGAGGCCGCCTTCGCCGGTGCGCCGCTAGCAAAGACGACGAAGCTGAGACACGCCGGCGGCGATCGAGCAAGCAACAACACCGCGGGACGACTGCAGCGGCGGCGTTTATTCGGATCAGAGGCCGCCTTCGCCGGTGCGCCGCTAGCAAAGACGACGAAGCTGAGACACGCCGGCGGCGATCGAGCAAGCAACAACGCCGCGGGACGACTGCAGCGGCGGCGTTTATTCGGATCAAAGGCCGCCTTCGCCGGTGCGCCGCTAGCAAAGACGACGAAGCTGAGACACGCCGGCGGCGATCGAGCAAGCAACAACGCCGCGGGACGACTGCAGCGGCGGCGTTTATTCGGATCAAAGGCCGCCTTCGCCGGTGCGCCGCTAGCAAAGACGACGAAGCTGAGACACGCCGGCGGCGATCGAGCAAGCAACAACGCCGCGGGACGACTGCAGCGGCGGCGTTTATTCGGATCAAAGGCCGCCTTCGCCGGTGCGCCGCTAGCAAAGACGACGAAGCTGAGACACGCCGGCGGCGATCGAGCAAGCAACAACGCCGCGGGACGACTGCAGCGGCGGCGTTTATTCGGATCAAAGGCCGCCTTCGCCGGTGCGCCGCTAGCAAAGCCGACGAAGCTGAGACACGCCGGCGGCGATCGAGCAAGCAACAACGCCGCGGGACGACTGCAGCGGCGGCGTTTATTCGGATCAGAGGCCGCCTTCGCCGGTGCGCCGCTAGCAAAGACGACGAAGCTGAGACACGCCGGCGGCGATCGAGCGAGCAACAACACCGCGGGACGACTGCAGCGGCGGCGTTTATTCGGATCAGAGGCCGCCTTCGCCGGTGCGCCGCTAGCAAAGACGACGAAGCTGAGACACGCCGGCGGCGATCGAGCAAGCAACAACACCGCGGGACGACTGCAGCGGCGGCGTTTATTCGGATCAGAGGCCGCCTTCGCCGGTGCGCCGCTAGCAAAGACGACGAAGCTGAGACACGCCGGCGGCGATCGAGCAAGCAACAACGCCGCGGGACGACTGCAGCGGCGGCGTTTATTCGGATCAAAGGCCGCCTTCGCCGGTGCGCCGCTAGCAAAGACGACGAAGCTGAGACACGCCGGCGGCGATCGAGCAAGCAACAACGCCGCGGGACGACTGCAGCGGCGGCGTTTATTCGGATCAAAGGCCGCCTTCGCCGGTGCGCCGCTAGCAAAGACGACGAAGCTGAGACACGCCGGCGGCGATCGAGCAAGCAACAACGCCGCGGGACGACTGCAGCGGCGGCGTTTATTCGGATCAAAGGCCGCCTTCGCCGGTGCGCCGCTAGCAAAGACGACGAAGCTGAGACACGCCGGCGGCGATCGAGCAAGCAACAACGCCGCGGGACGACTGCAGCGGCGGCGTTTATTCGGATCAAAGGCCGCCTTCGCCGGTGCGCCGCTAGCAAAGACGACGAAGCTGAGACACGCCGGCGGCGATCGAGCAAGCAAGAACTCCGCGGGACGACTGCAGCGGCGGCGTTTATTCGGATCAGAGGCCGCCTTCGCCGGTGCGCCGCTTGCAAAGACGACGAAGCTGAGACACGCCGGCGGCGATCGAGCAAGCAACAACGCCGCGGGACGACTGCAGCGGCGGCGTTTATTCGGATCAAAGGCCGCCTTCGCCGGTGCGCCGCTAGCAAAGACGACGAAGCTGAGACACGCCGGCGGCGATCGAGCAAGCAACAACGCCGCGGGACGACTGCAGCGGCGGCGTTTATTCGGATCAAAGGCCGCCTTCGCCGGTGCGCCGCTAGCAAAGACGACGAAGCTGAGACACGCCGGCGGCGATCGAGCAAGCAACAACGCCGCGGGACGACTGCAGCGGCGGCGTTTTTTCGGATCAGAGGCCGCCTTCGCCGGTGCGCCGCTAGCAAAGATGACGAAGCTGAGACACGCCGGCGGCGATCGAGCAAGCAACAACGCCGCGGGACGACTGCAGCGGCGGCGTTTATTCGGATCAAAGGCCGCCTTCGCCGGTGCGCCGCTAGCAAAGACGACGAAGCTGAGACACGCCAGCGGCGATCGAGCAAGCAACAACGCCGCGGGACGACTGCAGCGGCGGCGTTTATTCGGATCAGAGGCCGCCTTCGCCGGTGCGCCGCTAGCAAAGACGACGAAGCTGAGACACGCCGGCGGCGATCGAGCAAGCAACAACGCCGCGGGGCGACTTGCAGCGGCGGCGTTTATTCGGATCAAAGTCCGCCTTCGCCGGTGCGCCGCTAGCAAAGACGACGAAGCTGAGACACGCCGGCGGCGATCGAGCAAGCAACAACGCCGCGGGACGACTGCAGCGGCGGCGTTTATTCGGATCAGAGGCCGCCTTCGCCGGTGCGCCGCTAGCAAAGACGACGAAGCTGAGACACGCCGGCGGCGATCGAGCAAGCAACAACGCCGCGGGACGACTGCAGCGGCGGCGTTTATTCGGATCAGAGGCCGCCTTCGCCGGTGCGCCGCTAGCAAAGACGACGAAGCTGAGACACGCCGGCGGCGATCGAGCAAGCAACAACGCCGCGGGACGACTGCAGCGGCGGCGTTTATTCGGATCAAAGGCCGCCTTCGCCGGTGCGCCGCTAGCAAAGACGACGAAGCTGAGACACGCCGGCGGCGATCGAGCAAGCAACAACGCCGCGGGACGACTGCAGCGGCGGCGTTTATTCGGATCAAAGGCCGCCTTCGCCGGTGCGCCGCTAGCAAAGACGACGAAGCTGAGACACGCCGGCGGCGATCGAGCAAGCAACAACGCCGCGGGACGACTGCAGCGGCGGCGTTTATTCGGATCAAAGGCCGCCTTCGCCGGTGCGCCGCTAGCAAAGACGACGAAGCTGAGACACGCCGGCGGCGATCGAGCAAGCAACAACGCCGCGGGACGACTGCAGCGGCGGCGTTTATTCGGATCAAAGGCCGCCTTCGCCGGTGCGCCGCTAGCAAAGACGACGAAGCTGAGACACGCCGGCGGCGATCGAGCAAGCAACAACGCCGCGGGACGACTGCAGCGGCGGCGTTTATTCGGATCAAAGGCCGCCTTCGCCGGTGCGCCGCTAGCAAAGACGACGAAGCTGAGACAGGCCGGCGGTGATCGAGCAAGCAACAACGCCGCGGGACGACTGCAGCGGCGGCGTTTATTCGGATCAAAGGCCGCCTTCGCCGGTGCGCCGCTAGCAAAGACGACGAAGCTGAGACACGCCGGCGGCGATCGAGCAAGCAACAACGCCGCGGGACGACTGCAGCGGCGGCGTTTATTCGAATCAGAGGCCGCCTTCGCCGGTGCGCCGCTAGCAAAGACGACGAAGCTGAGACACGCCGGCGGCGATCGAGCAAGCAACAACGCCGCGGGACGACTGCAGCGGCGGCGTTTATTCGGATCAGAGGCCGCCTTCGCCGGTGCGCCGCTAGCAAAGACGACGAAGCTGAGACACGCCGGCGGCGATCGAGCAAGCAACAACGCCGCGGGACGAATGCAGCGGCGGCGTTTGTTCGGATCAAAGGCCGCCTTCGCCGGTGCGCCGCTAGCAAAGACGACGAAGCTGAGACACGCCGGCGGCGATCGAGCAAGCAACAACGCCGCGGGACGACTGCAGCGGCGGCGTTTGTTCGGATCAAAGGCCGCCTTCGCCGGTGCGCCGCTAGCAAAGACGACGAAGCTGAGACACGCCGGCGGCGATCGAGCAAGCAACAACGCCGCGGGACGACTGCAGCGGCGGCGTTTGTTCGGATCAAAGGCCGCCTTCGCCGGTGCGCCGCTAGCAAAGACGACGAAGCTGAGACACGCCGGCGGCGATCGAGCGAGCAACAACGCCGCGGGACGACTGCAGCGGCGGCGTTTATTCGGATCAAAGGCCGCCTTCGCCGGTGCGCCGCTAGCAAAGACGACGAAGCTGGGACACGCCGGCGGCGATCGAGCAAGCAACAACGCCGCGGGACGACTGCAGCGGCGGCGTTTATTCGGATCAAAGGCCGCCTTCGCCGGTGCGCCGCTAGCAAAGACGACGAAGCTGAGACACGCCGGCGGCGATCGAGCAAGCAACAACGCCGCGGGACGACTGCAGCGGCGGCGTTTATTCGGATCAAAGGCCGCCTTCGCCGGTGCGCCGCTAGCAAAGACGACGAAGCTGAGACACGCCGGCGGCGATCGAGCAAGCAACAACGCCGCGGGACGACTGCAGCGGCGGCGTTTATTCGGATCAAAGGCCGCCTTCGCCGGTGCGCCGCTAGCAAAGACGACGAAGCTCAGACACGCCGGCGGCGATCGAGCAAGCAACAACGCCGCGGGACGACTGCAGCGGCGGCGTTTATTCGGATCAGAGGCCGCCTTCGCCGGTGCGCCGCTAGCAAAGACGACGAAGCTGAGACACGCCGGCGGCGATCGAGCAAGCAACAACGCCGCGGGACGACTGCAGCGGCGGCGTTTATTCGGATCAGAGGCCGCCTTCGCCGGTGCGCCGCTAGCAAAGACGACGAAGCTGAGACACGCCGGCGGCGATCGAGCAAGCAACAACGCCGCGGGACGACTGCAGCGGCGGCGTTTGTTCGGATCAAAGGCCGCCTTCGCCGGTGCGCCGCTAGCAAAGACGACGAAGCTGAGACACGCCGGCGGCGATCGAGCAAGCAACAACGCCGCGGGACGACTGCAGCGGCGGCGTTTGTTCGGATCGAAGGCCGCCTTCGCCGGTGCGCCGCTAGCAAAGACGACGAAGCTGAGACACGCCGGCGGCGATCGAGCGAGCAACAACGCCGCGGGACGACTGCAGCGGCGGCGTTTATTCGGATCAAAGGCCGCCTTCGCCGGTGCGCCGCTAGCAAAGACGACGAAGCTGAGACACGCCGGCGGCGATCGAGCAAGCAACAACGCCGCGGGACGACTGCAGCGGCGGCGTTTATTCGGATCAAAGGCCACCTTCGCCGGTGCGCCGCTAGCAAAGACGACGAAGCTGAGACACGCCGGCGGCGATCGAGCAAGCAACAACGCCGCGGGACGACTGCAGCGGCGGCGTTTATTCGGATCAGAGGCCGCCTTCGCCGGTGCGCCGCTAGCAAAGACGACGAAGCTGAGACACGCCGGCGGCGATCGAGCAAGCAACAACGCCGCGGGACGACTGCAGCGGCGGCGTTTATTCGGATCAGAGGCCGCCTTCGCCGGTGCGCCGCTAGCAAAGACGACGAAGCTGAGACACGCCGGCGGCGATCGAGCAAGCAACAACGCCGCGGGACGACTGCAGCGGCGGCGTTTATTCGGATCAGAGGCCGCCTTCGCCGGTGCGCCGCTAGCAAAGACGACGAAGCTGAGACACGCCGGCGGCGATCGAGCAAGCAACAACGCCTCGGGACGACTGCAGCGGCGGCGTTTGTTCGGATCAAAGGCCGCCTTCGCCGGTGCGCCGCTAGCAAAGACGACGAAGCTGAGACACGCCGGCGGCGATCGAGCAAGCAACAACGCCGCGGAACGACTGCAGCGGCGGCGTTTATTCGGATCAGAGGCCGCCTTCGCCGGTGCGCCGCTAGCAAAGACGACGAAGCTGAGACACGCCGGCGGCGATCAAACAAGCAACAACGCCGCGGGACGACTGCAGCGGCGGCGTTTATTCGGATCAGAGGCCGCCTTCGCCGGTGCGCCGCTAGCAAAGACGACGAAGCTGAGACACGCCGGCGGCGATCGAGCAAGCAACAACGCCGCGGGACGACTGCAGCGGCGGCGTTTATTCGGATCAGAGGCCGCCTTCGCCGGTGCGCCGCTAGCAAAGACGACGAAGCTGAGACACGCCGGCGGCGATCGAGCAAGCAACAACGCCGCGGGACGACTGCAGCGGCGGCGTTTATTCGGATCAAAGGCCGCCTTCGCCGGTGCGCCGCTAGCAAAGACGACGAAGCTGAGACACGCCGGCGGCGATCGAGCAAGCAACAACGCCGCGGGACGACTGCAGCGGCGGCGTTTATTCGGATCAAAGGCCGCCTTCGCCGGTGCGCCGCTAGCAAAGACGACGAAGCTGAGACACGCCGGCGGCGATCGAGCAAGCAACAACGCCGCGGGACGACTGCAGCGGCGGCGTTTATTCGGATCAAAGGCCGCCTTCGCCGGTGCGCTGCTAGCAAAGACGACGAAGCTGAGACACGCCGGCGGCGATCGAGCAAGCAACAACGCCGCGGGACGACTGCAGCGGCGGCGTTTATTCGGATCAAAGGCCGCCTTCGCCGGTGCGCCGCTAGCAAAGACGACGAAGCTGAGACACGCCGGCGGCGATCGAGCAAGCAACAACGCCGCGGGACGACTGCAGCGGCGGCGTTTATTCGGATCAGAGGCCGCCTTCGCCGGTGCGCCGCTAGCAAAGACGACGAAGCTGAGACACGCCGGCGGCGATCGAGCAAGCAACAACGCCGCGGGACGACTGCAGCGGCGGCGTTTATTCGGATCAAAGGCCGCCTTCGCCGGTGCGCCGCTAGCAAAGACGACGAAGCTGAGACACGCCGGCGGCGATCGAGCAAGCAACAACGCCGCGGGACGACTGCAGCGGCGGCGTTTATTCGGATCAAAGGCCGCCTTCGCCGGTGCGCCGCTAGGAAAGACGACGAAGCTGAGACACGCCGGCGGCGATCGAGCAAGCAACAACGCCGCGGGACGACTGCAGCGGCGGCGTTTATTCGGATCAGAGGCCGCCTTCGCCGGTGCGCCGCTAGCAAAGACGACGAAGCTGAGACACGCCGGCGGCGATCGAGCAAGCAACAACGCCGCGGGACGACTGCAGCGGCGGCGTTTATTCGGATCAGAGGCCGCCTTCGCCGGTGCGCCGCTAGCAAAGACGACGAAGCTGAGACACGCCGGCGGCGATCGAGCAAGCAACAACGCCGCGGGACGACTGCAGCGGCGGCGTTTATTCGGATCAAAGGCCGCCTTCGCCGGTGCGGGGCTAGCAAAGACGACGAAGCTGAGACACGCCGGCGGCGATCGAGCAAGCAACAACGCCGCGGGACGACTGCAGCGGCGGCGTTTATTCGGATCAAAGGCCGCCTTCGCCGGTGCGCCGCTAGCAAAGACGACGAAGCTGAGACACGCCGGCGGCGATCGAGCAAGCAACAACGCCGCGGGACGACTGCAGCGGCGGCGTTTATTCGGATCAAAGGCCGCCTTCGCCGGTGCGCCGCTAGGAAAGACGACGAAGCTGAGACACGCCGGCGGCGATCGAGCAAGCAACAACGCCGCGGGACGACTGCAGCGGCGGCGTTTATTCGGATCAGAGGCCGCCTTCGCCGGTGCGCCGCTAGCAAAGACGACGAAGCTGAGACACGCCGGCGGCGATCGAGCAAGCAACAACGCCGCGGGACGACTGCAGCGGCGGCGTTTATTCGGATCAGAGGCCGCCTTCGCCGGTGCGCCGCTAGCAAAGACGACGAAGCTGAGACACGCCGGCGGCGATCGAGCAAGCAACAACGCCGCGGGACGACTGCAGCGGCGGCGTTTATTCGGATCAAAGGCCGCCTTCGCCGGTGCGGGGCTAGCAAAGACGACGAAGCTGAGACACGCCGGCGGCGATCGAGCAAGCAACAACGCCGCGGGACGACTGCAGCGGCGGCGTTTATTCGGATCAAAGGCCGCCTTCGCCGGTGCGCCGCTAGCAAAGACGACGAAGCTGAGACACGCCGGCGGCGATCGAGCAAGCAACAACGCCGCGGAACGACTGCAGCGGCGGCGTTTATTCGGATCAGAGGCCGCCTTCGCCGGTGCGCCGCTAGCAAAGACGACGAAGCTGAGACACGCCGGCGGCGATCAAACAAGCAACAACGCCGCGGGACGACTGCAGCGGCGGCGTTTATTCGGATCAGAGGCCGCCTTCGCCGGTGCGCCGCTAGCAAAGACGACGAAGCTGAGACACGCCGGCGGCGATCGAGCAAGCAACAACGCCGCGGGACGACTGCAGCGGCGGCGTTTATTCGGATCAGAGGCCGCCTTCGCCGGTGCGCCGCTAGCAAAGACGACGAAGCTGAGACACGCCGGCGGCGATCGAGCAAGCAACAACGCCGCGGGACGACTGCAGCGGCGGCGTTTATTCGGATCAAAGGCCGCCTTCGCCGGTGCGCCGCTAGCAAAGACGACGAAGCTGAGACACGCCGGCGGCGATCGAGCAAGCAACAACGCCGCGGGACGACTGCAGCGGCGGCGTTTATTCGGATCAAAGGCCGCCTTCGCCGGTGCGCCGCTAGCAAAGACGACGAAGCTGAGACACGCCGGCGGCGATCGAGCAAGCAACAACGCCGCGGGACGACTGCAGCGGCGGCGTTTATTCGGATCAAAGGCCGCCTTCGCCGGTGCGCTGCTAGCAAAGACGACGAAGCTGAGACACGCCGGCGGCGATCGAGCAAGCAACAACGCCGCGGGACGACTGCAGCGGCGGCGTTTATTCGGATCAAAGGCCGCCTTCGCCGGTGCGCCGCTAGCAAAGACGACGAAGCTGAGACACGCCGGCGGCGATCGAGCAAGCAACAACGCCGCGGGACGACTGCAGCGGCGGCGTTTATTCGGATCAGAGGCCGCCTTCGCCGGTGCGCCGCTAGCAAAGACGACGAAGCTGAGACACGCCGGCGGCGATCGAGCAAGCAACAACGCCGCGGGACGACTGCAGCGGCGGCGTTTATTCGGATCAAAGGCCGCCTTCGCCGGTGCGCCGCTAGCAAAGACGACGAAGCTGAGACACGCCGGCGGCGATCGAGCAAGCAACAACGCCGCGGGACGACTGCAGCGGCGGCGTTTATTCGGATCAAAGGCCGCCTTCGCCGGTGCGCCGCTAGGAAAGACGACGAAGCTGAGACACGCCGGCGGCGATCGAGCAAGCAACAACGCCGCGGGACGACTGCAGCGGCGGCGTTTATTCGGATCAGAGGCCGCCTTCGCCGGTGCGCCGCTAGCAAAGACGACGAAGCTGAGACACGCCGGCGGCGATCGAGCAAGCAACAACGCCGCGGGACGACTGCAGCGGCGGCGTTTATTCGGATCAGAGGCCGCCTTCGCCGGTGCGCCGCTAGCAAAGACGACGAAGCTGAGACACGCCGGCGGCGATCGAGCAAGCAACAACGCCGCGGGACGACTGCAGCGGCGGCGTTTATTCGGATCAAAGGCCGCCTTCGCCGGTGCGGGGCTAGCAAAGACGACGAAGCTGAGACACGCCGGCGGCGATCGAGCAAGCAACAACGCCGCGGGACGACTGCAGCGGCGGCGTTTATTCGGATCAAAGGCCGCCTTCGCCGGTGCGCCGCTAGCAAAGACGACGAAGCTGAGACACGCCGGCGGCGATCGAGCAAGCAACAACGCCGCGGGACGACTGCAGCGGCGGCGTTTATTCGGATCAGAGGCCGCCTTCGCCGGTGCGGGGCTAGCAAAGACGACGAAGCTGAGACGCGCCGACGGCGATCGAGCAAGCAACCGCGGGACGACTGCAGCGGCGGCGTTTATTCGGATCAGAGGCCGCCTTCGCCGGTGCGCCGCTAGCAAAGACGACGAAGCTGAGACACGCCGGCGGCGATCGAGCGAGCAACAACACCGCAGGACGACTGCAGCGGCGGCGTTTTTTCGGATCAAAGGCCGCCTTCGCCGGTGCGCCGCTAGCAAAGACGACGAAGCTGAGACACGCCGGCGGCGATCGAGCAAGCAACAACGCCGCGGGACGACTGCAGCGGCGGCATTTATTCGGATCAAAGGCCGCCTTCGCCGGTGCGCCGCTAGCAAAGACGACGAAGCTGAGACACGCCGGCGGCGATCGAGCAAGCAACAACGCCGCGGGACGACTGCAGCGGCGGCGTTTATTCGGATCAGAGGCCGCTTTCGCCGGTGCGCCGCTAGCAAAGACGACGAAGCTGAGACACGCCGGCGGCGATCGAGCAAGCAACAACGCCGCGGGACGACTGCAGCGGCGGCATTTATTCGGATCAAAGGCCGCCTTCGCCGGTGCGCCGCTAGCAAAGACGACGAAGCTGAGACACGCCGGCGGCGATCGAGCAAGCAACAACGCCGCGGGACGACTGCAGCGGCGGCGTTTATTCGGATCAGAGGCCGCCTTCGCCGGTGCGCCGCTAGCAAAGACGACGAAGCTGAGACACGCCGGCGGCGATCGAGCAAGCAACAACGCCGCGGGACGACTGCAGCGGCGGCATTTATTCGGATCAAAGGCCGCCTTCGCCGGTGCGGGCTAGCAAAGACGACGAAGCTGAGACACGCCGGCGGCGATCGAGCAAGCAACAACGCCGCGGGACGACTGCAGCGGCGGCGTTTCTTCGGATCAGAGGCCGCCTTCGCCGGTGCGCCGCTAGCAAAGACGACGAAGCTGAGACACGCCGGCGGCGATCGAGCAAGCAACAACGCCGCGGGACGACTGCAGCGGCGGCATTTATTCGGATCAAAGGCCGCCTTCGCCGGTGCGCCGCTAGCAAAGACGACGAAGCTGAGACACGCCGGCGGCGATCGAGCAAGCAACAACGCCGCGGGACGACTGCAGCGGCGGCGTTTATTCGGATCAAAGGCCGCCTTCGCCGGTGCGCCGCTAGCAAAGACGACGAAGCTGAGACACGCCGGCGGCGATCGAGCAAGCAACAACACCGCAGGACGACTGCAGCGGCGGCGTTTATTCGGATCAAAGGCCGCCTTCGCCGGTGCGCCGCTAGCAAAGACAACGAAGCTGAGACACGCCGGCGGCGATCGAGCAAGCAACAACGCCGCGGGACGACTGCAGCGGCGGCATTTATTCGGATCAAAGGCCGCCTTCGCCGGTGCGCCGCTAGCAAAGACGACGAAGCTGAGACACGCCGGCGGCGATCGAGCAAGCAACAACGCCGCGGGACGACTGCAGCGGCGGCGTTTATTCGGATCAGAGGCCGCCTTCGCCGGTGCGTCGCTAGCAAAGACGACGAAGTTGAGACACGCCGGCGGCGATCGAGCAAGCAACAACGCCGCGGGACGACTGCAGCGGCGGCATTTATTCGGATCAAAGGCCGCCTTCGCCGGTGCGCCGCTAGCAAAGACGACGAAGCTGAGACACGCGGGCGGCGATCGAGCAAGCAACAACGCCGCGGGACGACTGCAGCGGCGGCATTTATTCGGATCAAAGGCCGGCTTCGCCGGTGCGCCGCTAGCAAAGACGACGAAGCTGAGACACGCCGGCGGCGATCGAGCAAGCAACAACGCCGCGGGACGACTGCAGCGGCGGCGTTTATTCGGATCAGAGGCCGCCTTCGCCGGTGCGCCGCTAGCAAAGACGACGAAGCTGAGACACGCCGGCGGCGATCGAGCAAGCAACAACGCCGCGGGACGACTGCAGCGGCGGCATTTATTCGGATCAAAGGCCGCCTTCGCCGGTGCGCCGCTAGCAAAGACGACGAAGCTGAGACACGCCGGCGGCGATCGAGCAAGCAACAACGCCGCGGGACGACTGCAGCGGCGGCGTTTATTCGGATCAGAGGCCGCCTTCGCCGGTGCGCCGCTAGCAAAGACGACGAAGCTGAGACACGCCGGCGGCGACCGAGCAAGCAACAACGCCGCGGGACGACTGCAGCGGCGGCGTTTATTCGGATCAGAGGCCGCCTTCGCCGGTGCGCCGCTAGCAAAGACGACGAAGCTGAGACGCGCCGACGGCGATCAAGCAAGCAACCGCGGGACGACTGCAGCGGCGGCGTTTATTCGGATCAGAGGCCGCCTTCGCCGGTGCGCCGCTAGCAAAGACGACGAAGCTGAGACACGCCGGCGGCGATCGAGCAAGCAACAACCCCGCGGGACGACTGCAGCGCCGGCGTTTATTCGGATCAGAGGCCGCCTTCGCCGGTGCGCCGCTAGCAAAGACGACGAAGCTGAGACACGCCGGCGGCGATCGAGCAAGCAACAACGCCGCGGGACGACTGCAGCGGCGGCGTTTATTCGGATCAAAGGCCGCCTTCGCCGGTGCGCCGCTAGCAAAGACGACGAAGCTGAGACGCGCCGACGGCGATCGAGCAAGCAACCGCGGGACGACTGCAGCGGCGGCGTTTATTCGGATCAGAGGCCGCCTTCGCCGGTGCGCCGCTAGCAAAGACGACGAAGCTGAGACACGCCGGCGGCGATCGAGCGAGCAACAACACCGCAGGACGACAGCAGCGGCGGCGTTTATTCGGATCAAAGGCCGCCTTCGCCGGTGCGCCGCTAGCAAAGACGACGAAGCTGAGACACGCCGGCGGCGATCGAGCAAGCAACAACGCCGCGGGACGACTGCAGCGGCGGCATTTATTCGGATCAAAGGCCGCCTTCGCCGGTGCGCCGCTAGCAAAGACGACGAAGCTGAGACACGCCGGCGGCGATCGAGCAAGCAACAACGCCGCGGGACGACTGCAGCGGCGGCGTTTATTCGGATCAGAGGCCGCCTTCGCCGGTGCGCCGCTAGCAAAGACGACGAAGCTGAGACACGCCGGCGGCGATCGAGCAAGCAACAACGCCGCGGGACGACTGCAGCGGCGGCATTTATTCGGATCAAAGGCCGCCTTCGCCGGTGCGCCGCTAGCAAAGACGACGAAGCTGAGACACGCCGGCGGCGATCGAGCAAGCAACAACGCCGCGGGACGACTGCAGCGGCGGCATTTATTCGGATCAAAGGCCGCCTTCGCCGGTGCGGGGCTAGCAAAGACGACGAAGCTGAGACACGCCGGCGGCGATCGAGCAAGCAACAACGCCGCGGGACGACTGCAGCGGCGGCGTTTATTCGGATCAGAGGCCGCCTTCGCCGGTGCGCCGCTAGCAAAGACGACGAAGCTGAGACACGCCGGCGGCGATCGAGCAAGCAACAACGCCGCGGGACGACTGCAGCGGCGGCATTTATTCGGATCAAAGGCCGCCTTCGCCGGTGCGCCGCTAGCAAAGACGACGAAGCTGAGACACGCCGGCGGCGATCGAGCAAGCAACAACGCCGCGGGACGACTGCAGCGGCGGCGTTTATTCGGATCAGAGGCCGCCTTCGCCGGTGCGCCGCTAGCAAAGACGACGAAGCTGAGACACGCCGGCGGCGATCGAGCAAGCAACAACGCCGCGGGACGACTGCAGCGGCGGCATTTATTCGGATCAAAGGCCGCTTTCGCCGGTGCGGGGCTAGCAAAGACGACGAAGCTGAGACACGCCGGCGGCGATCGAGCAAGCAACAACGCCGCGGGACGACTGCAGCGGCGGCATTTATTCGGATCAAAGGCCGCCTTCGCCGGTGCGCCGCTAGCAAAGACGACGAAGCTGAGACACGCCGGCGGCGATCGAGCAAGCAACAACGCCGCGGGACGACTGCAGCGGCGGCGTTTATTCGGATCAGAGGCCGCCTTCGCCGGTGCGCCGCTAGCAAAGACGACGAAGCTGAGACACGCCGGCGGCGATCGAGCAAGCAACAACGCCGCGGGACGACTGCAGCGGCGGCGTTTATTCGGATCAGAGGCCGCCTTCGCCGGTGCGCCGCTAGCAAAGACGACGAAGCTGAGACACGCCGGCGGCGATCGAGCAAGCAACAGCGCCGCGGGACGACTGCAGCGGCGGCGTTTATTCGGATCAGAGGCCGCCTTCGCCGGTGCGGCGCTAGCAAAGACGACGAACCTGAGACACGCCGGCGGCGATCGAGCAAGCAACAACGCCGCGGGACGACTGCAGCGGCGGCATTTATTCGGATCAAAGGCCGCCTTCGCCGGTGCGCCGCTAGCAAAGACGACGAAGCTGAGACACGCCGGCGGCGATCGAGCAAGCAACAACGCCGCGGGACGACTGCAGCGGCGGCATTTATTCGGATCAAAGGCCGCCTTCGCCGGTGCGCCGCTAGCAAAGACGACGAAGCTGAGACACGCCGGCGACGATCGAGCAAGCAACAACGCCGCGGGACGACTGCAGCGGCGGCGTTTATTCGGATCAGAGGCCGCCTTCGCCGGTGCGGGGCTAGCAAAGACGACGAAGCTGAGACGCGCCGACGGCGATCGAGCAAGCAACCGCGGGACGACTGCAGCGGCGGCGTTTATTCGGATCAGAGGTCGCCTTCGCCGGTGCGCCGCTAGCAAAGACGACGAAGCTGAGACACGCCGGCGGCGATCGAGCGAGCAACAACACCGCAGGACGACTGCAGCGGCGGCGTTTATTCGGATCAAAGGCCGCCTTCGCCGGTGCGCCGCTAGCAAAGACGACGAAGCTGAGACACGCCGGCGGCGATCGAGCAAGCAACAACGCCGCGGGACGACTGCAGCGGCGGCGTTTATTCGGATCAAAGGCCGCCTTCGCCGGTGCGCCGCTAGCAAAGACGACGAAGCTGAGACGCGCCGACGGCGATCGAGCAAGCAACCGCGGGACGACAGCAGCGGCGGCGTTTATTCGGATCAGAGGCCGCCTTCGCCGGTGCGCCGCTAGCAAAGACGACGAAGCTGAGACACGCCGGCGGCGATCGAGCGAGCAACAACACCGCAGGACGACTGCAGCGGCGGCGTTTATTCGGATCAAAGGCCGCCTTCGCCGGTGCGCCGCTAGCAAACACGACGAAGCTGAGACACGCCGGCGGCGATCGAGCAAGCAACAACGCCGCGGGACGACTGCAGCGGCGGCATTTATTCGGATCAAAGGCCGCCTTCGCCAGTGCGCCGCTAGCAAAGACGACGAAGCTGAGACACGCCGGCGGCGATCGAGCAAGCAACAACGCCGCGGGACGACTGCAGCGGCGGCGCTTATTCGGATCAGAGGCCGCCTTCGCCGGTGCGCCGCTAGCAAAGACGACGAAGCTGAGACACGCCGGCGGCGATCGAGCAAGCAACAACGCCGCGGGACGACTGCAGCGGCGGCATTTATTCGGATCAAAGGCCGCCTTCGCCGGTGCGCCGCTAGCAAAGACGACGAAGCTGAGACACGCCGGCGGCGATCGAGCAAGCAACAACGCCGCGGGACGACTGCAGCGGCGGCATTTATTCGGATCAAAGGCCGCCTTCGCCGGTGCGGGGCTAGCAAAGACGACGAAGCTGAGACACGCTGGCGGCGATCGAGCAAGCAACAACGCCGCGGGACGACTGCAGCGGCGGCGTTTATTCGGATCAGAGGCCGCCTTCGCCGGTGCGCCGCTAGCAAAGACGACGAAGCTGAGACACGCCGGCGGCGATCGAGCAAGCAACAACGCCGCGGGACGACTGCAGCGGCGGCATTTATTCGGATCAAAGGCCGCCTTCGCCGGTGCGCCGCTAGCAAAGACGACGAAGCTGAGACACGCCGGCGGCGATCGAGCAAGCAACAACGCCGCGGGACGACTGCAGCGGCGGCGTTTATTCGGATCAGAGGCCGCCTTCGCCGGTGCGCCGCTAGCAAAGACGACGAAGCTGAGACACGCCGGCGGCGATCGAGCAAGCAACAACGCCGCGGGACGACTGCAGCGGCGGCATTTATTCGGATCAAAGGCCGCTTTCGCCGGTGCGGGGCTAGCAAAGACGACGAAGCTGAGACACGCCGGCGGCGATCGAGCAAGCAACAACGCCGCGGGACGACTGCAGCGGCGGCATTTATTCGGATCAAAGGCCGCCTTCGCCGGTGCGCCGCTAGCAAAGACGACGAAGCTGAGACACGCCGGCGGCGATCGAGCAAGCAACAACGCCGCGGGACGACTGCAGCGGCGGCGTTTATTCGGATCAGAGGCCGCCTTCGCCGGTGCGCCGCTAGCAAAGACGACGAAGCTGAGACACGCCGGCGGCGATCGAGCAAGCAACAACGCCGCGGGACGACTGCAGCGGCGGCGTTTATTCGGATCAGAGGCCGCCTTCGCCGGTGCGCCGCTAGCAAAGACGACGAAGCTGAGACACGCCGGCGGCGATCGAGCAAGCAACAACGCCGCGGGACGACTGCAGCGGCGGCGTTTATTCGGATCAAAGGCCGCCTTCGCCGGTGCGCCGCAAGCAAAGACGACGAAGCTGAGACACGCCGGCGGCGATCGAGCAAGCAACAACGCCGCGGGACGACTGCAGCGGCGGCGTTTATTCGGATCAAAGGCCGCCTTCGCCGGTGCGCCGCTAGCAAAGACGACGAAGCTGAGACACGCCGGCGGCGATCGAGCAAGCAACAACGCCGCGGGACGACTGCAGCGGCGGCGTTTATTCGGATCAAAGGCCGCCTTCGCCGGTGCGCCGCTAGCAAAGACGACGAAGCTGAGACACGCTGGCGGCGATCGAGCAAGCAACAACGCCGCGGGACGACTGCAGCGGCGGCGTTTATTCGGATCAGAGGCCGCCTTCGCCGGTGCGCCGCTAGCAAAGACGACGAAGCTGAGACACGCCGGCGGCGATCGAGCAAGCAACAACGCCGCGGGGCGACTGCAGCGGCGTCGTTTATTCGGATCAGAGGCCGCCTTCGCCGGTGCGCCGCTAGCAAAGACGACGAAGCTGAGACACCCCGGCGGCGATCGAGCAAGCAACAACGCCGCGGGACGACTGCAGCGGCGGCGTTTGTTCGGATCAAAGGCCGCCTTCGCCGGTGCGCCGCTAGCAAAGACGACGAAGCTGAGACACGCCGGCGGCGATCGAGCAAGCAACAACGCCGCGGGACGACTGCAGCGGCGGCGTTTATTCGGATCAGAGGCCGCCTTCGCCGGTGCGCCGCTAGCAAAGACGACGAAGCTGAGACAACGCCGGCGGCGATCGAGCAAGCAACAACGCCGCGGGACGACTGCAGCGGCGGCGTTTATTCAGATCAGAGGCCGCCTTCGCCGGTGCGCCGCTAGCAAAGACGACGAAGCTGAGACACGCCGGCGGCGATCGAGCATGCAACAACGCCGCGGGACGACTGCAGCGGCGGCGTTTATTCGGATCAGAGGCCGCCTTCGCCGGTGCGCCGCTAGCAAAGACGACGAAGCTGAGACACGCCGGCGGCGATCGAGCAAGAAACAACGCCGCGGGACGACTGCAGCGGCGGCGTTTATTCGGATCAAAGGCCGCCTTCGCCGGTGCGGGGCTAGCAAAGACGACGAAGCTGAGACACGCCGGCGGCGATCGAGCAAGCAACAACGCCGCGGGACGACTGCAGCGGCGGCGTTTATTCGGATCAAAGGCCGCCTTCGCCGGTGCGCCGCTAGCAAAGACGACGAAGCTGAGACACGCCGGCGGCGATCGAGCAAGCAACAACACCGCGGGACGACTGCAGCGGCGGCGTTTATTCGGATCAGAGGCCGCCTTCGCCGGTGCGCCGCTAGCAAAGACGACGAAGCTGAGACACGCCGGCGGCGATCGAGCGAGCAACAACACCGCGGGACGACTGCAGCGGCGGCGTTTATTCGGATCAGAGGCCGCCTTCGCCGGTGCGCCGCTAGCAAAGACGACGAAGCTGAGACACGCCGGCGGCGATCGAGCAAGCAACAACACCGCGGGACGACTGCAGCGGCGGCGTTTATTTGGATCAGAGGCCGCCTTCGCCGGTGCGCCGCTAGCAAAGACGACGAAGCTGAGACACGCCGGCGGCGATCGAGCAAGCAACAACGCCGCGGGACGACTGCAGCGGCGGCGTTTATTCGGATCAAAGGCCGCCTTCGCCGGTGCGCCGCTAGCAAAGACGACGAAGCTGAGACACGCCGGCGGCGATCGAGCAAGCAACAACGCCGCGGGACGACTGCAGCGGCGGCGTTTATTCGGATCAGAGGCCGCCTTCGCCGGTGCGCCGCTAGCAAAGACGACGAAGCTGAGACACGCCGGCGGCGATCGAGCAAGCAACAACGCCGCGGGACGACTGCAGCGGCGGCGTTTATTCGGATCAAAGGCCGCCTTCGCCGGTGCGCCGCTAGCAAAGACGACGAAGCTGAGACACGCCGGCGGCGATCGAGCAAGCAACAACGCCGCGGGACAACTGCAGCGGCGGCGTTTATTCGGATCAAAGGCCGCCTTCGCCGGTGCGCCGCTAGCAAAGACGACGAAGCTGAGACACGCCGGCGGCGATCGAGCAAGCAACAACGCCGCGGGACGACTGCAGCGGCGGCGTTTATTCGGATCAGAGGCCGCCTTCGCCGGTGCGGGGCTAGCAAAGACGACGAAGCTGAGACGCGCCGACGGCGATCGAGCAAGCAACCGCGGGACGACTGCAGCGGCGGCGTTTATTCGGATCAGAGGCCGCCTTCGCCGGTGCGCCGCTAGCAAAGACGACGAAGCTGAGACACGCCGGCGGCGATCGAGCAAGCAACAACGCCGCGGGACGACTGCAGCGGCGGCGTTTATTCGGATCAAAGGCCGCCTTCGCCGGTGCGCCGCTAGCAAAGACGACGAAGCTGAGACACGCCGGCGGCGATCGAGCAAGCAACAACGCCGCGGGACGACTGCAGCGGCGGCGTTTATTCGGATCAGAGGCCGCCTTCGCCGGTGCGGGGCTAGCAAAGACGACGAAGCTGAGACGCGCCGACGGCGATCGAGCAAGCAACAACGCCGCGGGACGACTGCAGCGGCGGCGTTTATTCGGATCAAAGGCCGCCTTCGCCGGTGCGCCGCTAGCAAAGACGACGAAGCTGAGACACGCCGGCGGCGATCGAGCAAGCAACAACGCCGCGGGACGACTGCAGCGGCGGCGTTTATTCGGATCAAAGGCCGCCTTCGCCGGTGCGCCGCTAGCAAAGACGACGAAGCTGAGACACGCCGGCGGCGATCGAGCAAGCAACAACGCCGCGGGACGACTGCAGCGGCGGCGTTTATTCGGATCAAAGGCCGCCTTCGCCGGTGCGGGGCTAGCAAAGACGACGAAGCTGAGACGCGCCGACGGCGATCGAGCAAGCAACAACGCCGCGGGACGACTGCAGCGGAGGCGTTTATTCGGATCAAAGGCCGCCTTCGCCGGTGCGCCGCTAGCAAAGACGACGAAGCTGAGACACGCCGGCGGCGATCGAGCAAGCAACAACGCCGCGGGACGACTGCAGCGGCGGCGTTTATTCGGATCAAAGGCCGCCTTCGCCGGTGCGCCGCTAGCAAAGACGACGAAGCTAAGACACGCCGGCGGCGATCGAGCAAGCAACCGCGGGACGACTGCAGCGGCGGCGTTTATTCGGATCAGAGGCCGCCTTCGCCGGTGCGGGGCTAGCAAAGACGACGAAGCTGAGACGCGCCGACGGCGATCGAGCAAGCAACAACGCCGCGGGACGACTGCAGCGGCGGCGTTTATTCGGATCAGAGGCCGCCTTCGCCGGTGCGCCGCTAGCAAAGACGACGAAGCTGAGACACGCCGGCGGCGATCGAGCAAGCAACAACGCCGCGGGACGACTGCAGCGGCGGCGTTTATTCGGATCAGAGGCCGCCTTCGCCGGTGCGGGGCTAGCAAAGACGACGAAGCTGAGACGCGCCGACGGCGGTCGAGCAAGCAACCGCGGGACGACTGCAGCGGCGGCGTTTATTCGGATCAGAGGCCGCCTTCGCCGGTGCGCCGCTAGCAAAGACGACGAAGCTGAGACACGCCAGCGGCGATCGAGCAAGCAACAACGCCGCGGGACGACTGCAGCGGCGGCGTTTATTCGGATCAAAGGCCGCCTTCGCCGGTGCGCCGCTAGCAAAGACGACGAAGCTGAGACACGCCGGCGGCGATCGAGCAAGCAACAACGCCGCGGGACGACTGCAGCGGCGGCGTTTATTCGGATCAGAGGCCGCCTTCGCCGGTGCGCCGCTAGCAAAGACGACGAAGCTGAGACGCGCCGACGGCGATCGAGCAAGCAACAACGCCGCGGGACGACTGCAGCGGCGGCGTTTATTCGGATCAAAGGCCGCCTTCGCCGGTGCGCCGCTAGCAAAGACGACGAAGCTGAGACACGCCGGCGGCGATCGAGCAAGCAACAACGCCGCGGGACGACTGCAGCGGCGGCGTTTATTCGGATCAAAGGCCGCCTTCGCCGGTGCGCCGCTAGCAAAGACGACGAAGCTGAGACACGCCGGCGGCGATCGAGCAAGCAACAACGCCGCGGGACGACTGCAGCGGCGGCGTTTATTCGGATCAAAGGCCGCCTTCGCCGGTGCGCCGCTAGCAAAGACGACGAAGCTGAGACACGCCGGCGGCGATCGAGCAAGCAACCGCGGGACGACTGCAGCGGCGGCGTTTATTCGGATCAAAGGCCGCCTTCGCCGGTGCGGGGCTAGCAAAGACGACGAAGCTGAGACGCGCCGACGGCGATCGAGCAAGCAACAACGCCGCGGGACGACTGCAGCGGCGGCGTTTATTCGGATCAAAGGCCGCCTTCGCCGGTGCGCCGCTAGCAAAGACGACGAAGCTGAGACACGCCAGCGGCGATCGAGCAAGCAACAACGCCGCGGGACGACTGCAGCGGCGGCGTTTATTCGGATCAAAGGCCGCCTTCGCCGGTGCGCCGCTAGCAAAGACGACGAAGCTGAGACACGCCGGCGGCGATCGAGCAAGCAACAACGCCGCGGGACGACTGCAGCGGCGGCGTTTATTCGGATCAAAGGCCGCCTTCGCCGGTGCGCCGCTTGCAAAGACGACGAAGCTGAGACACGCCGGCGGCGATCGAGCAAGCAACCGCGGGACGACTGCAGCGGCGGCGTTTATTCGGATCAAAGGCCGCCTTCGCCGGTGCGGGGCTAGCAAAGACGACGAAGCTGAGACGCGCCGACGGCGATCGAGCAAGCAACAACGCCGCGGGACGACTGCAGCGGCGGCGTTTATTCGGATCAGAGGCCGCCTTCGCCGGTGCGCCGCTAGCAAAGACGACGAAGCTGAGACACGCCGGCGGCGATCGAGCAAGCAACAACGCCGCGGGACGACTGCAGCGGCGGCGTTTATTCGGATCAGAGGCCGCCTTCGCCGGTGCGGGGCTAGCAAAGACGACGAAGCTGAGACGCGCCGACGGCGGTCGAGCAAGCAACCGCGGGACGACTGCAGCGGCGGCGTTTATTCGGATCAGAGGCCGCCTTCGCCGGTGCGCCGCTAGCAAAGACGACGAAGCTGAGACACGCCAGCGGCGATCGAGCAAGCAACAACGCCGCGGGACGACTGCAGCGGCGGCGTTTATTCGGATCAAAGGCCGCCTTCGCCGGTGCGCCGCAAGCAAAGACGACGAAGCTGAGACACGCCGGCGGCGATCGAGCAAGCAACAACGCCGCGGGACGACTGCAGTGGCGGCGTTTATTCGGATCAGAGGCCGCCTTCGCCGGTGCGGGGCTAGCAAAGACGACGAAGCTGAGACGCGCCGACGGCGATCGAGCAAGCAACCGCGGGACGACTGCAGCGGCGGCGTTTATTCGGATCAGAGGCCGCCTTCGCCGGTGCGCCGCTAGCAAAGACGACGAAGCTGAGACACGCCGGCGGCGATCGAGCGAGCAACAATACCGCGGGACGACTGCAGCGGCGGCGTTTATTCGGATCAAAGGCCGCCTTCGCCGGTGCGCCGCTAGCAAAGACGACGAAGCTGAGACACACCGGCGGCGATCGAGCAAGCAACAACGCCGCGGGACGACTGCAGCGGCGGCGTTTATTCGGATCAGAGGCCGCCTTCGCCGGTGCGCCGCTAGAAAAGACGACGAAGCTGAGACACGCCGGCGGCGATCGAGCAAGCAACAACGCCGCGGGACGACTGCAGCGGCGGCATTTATTCGGATCAAAGGCCGCCTTCGCCGGTGCGCCGCTAGCAAAGACGACGAAGCTGAGACACGCCGGCGGCGATCGAGCAAGCAACAACGCCGCGGGACGACTGCAGCGGCGGCGTTTATTCGGATCAGAGGCCGCCTTCGCCGGTGCGCCGCTAGCAAAGACGACGAAGCTGAGACACGCCGGCGGCGATCGAGCAAGCAACAACGCCGCGGGACGACTGCAGCGGCGGCGTTTATTCGGATCAAAGGCCGCCTTCGCCGGTGCGCCGCTAGCAAAGACGACGAAGCTGAGACACGCCGGCGGCGATCGAGCAAGCAACAACGCCGCGGGACGACTGCAGCGGCGGCGTTTATTCGGATCAGAGGCCGCCTTCGCCGGTGCGCCGCTAGCAAAGACGACGAAGCTGAGACATGCCGGCGGCGATCGAGCAAGCAACAACGCCGCGGGACGACTGCAGCGGCGGCGTTTATTCGGATCAGAGGCCGCCTTCGCCGGTGCGGGGCTAGCAAAGACGACGAAGCTGAGACGCGCCGACGGTGATCGAGCAAGCAACAACGCCGCGGGACGACTGCAGCGGCGGCGTTTATTCGGATCAAAGGCCGCCTTCGCCGGTGCGCCGCTAGCAAAGACGACGAAGCTGAGACACGCCGGCGGCGATCGAGCAAGCAACAGCGCCGCGGGACGACTGCAGCGGCGGCGTTTATTCGGATCAAAGGCCGCCTTCGCCGGTGCGGGGCTAGCAAAGACGACGAAGCTGAGACGCGCCGACGGCGATCGAGCAAGCAACAACGCCGCGGGACGACTGCAGCGGCGGCGTTTATTCGGATCAAAGGCCGCCTTCGCCGGTGCGCCGCTAGCAAAGACGACGAAGCTGAGACACGCCGGCGGCGATCAAGCAAGCAACAACGCCGCGGGACGACTGCAGCGGCGGCGTTTATTCGGATCAAAGGCCGCCTTCGCCGGTGCGCCGCTAGCAAAGACGACGAAGCTGAGACACGCCGGCGGCGATCGAGCAAGCAACAACGCCGCGGGACGACTGCAGCGGCGGCGTTTATTCGGATCAAAGGCCGCCTTCGCCGGTGCGCCGCTAGCAAAGACGACGAAGCTGAGACACGCCGGCGGCGATCGAGCAAGCAACAACGCCGCGGGACGACTGCAGCGGCGGCGTTTATTCGGATCAGAGGCAGCCTTCGCCGGTGCGCCGCTAGCAAAGACGACGAAGCTGAGACACGCCGGCGGCGATCGAGCAAGCAACAACGCCGCGGGACGACTGCAGCGGCGGCGTTTATTCGGATCAAAGGCCGCCTTCGCCGGGGCGCCGCTAGCAAAGACGACGAAGCTGAGACACGCCGGCGGCGATCGAGCAAGCAACAACGCCGCGGGACGACTGCAGCGGCGGCGTTTATTCGGATCAGAGGCCGCCTTCGCCGGTGCGCCGCTAGCAAAGACGACGAAGCTGAGACACGCCGGCGGCGATCGAGCAAGCAACAACGCCGCGGGACGACTGCAGCGGCGGCGTTTATTCGGATCAGAGGCCGCCTTCGCCGGTGCGGGGCTAGCAAAGACGACGAAGCTGAGACGCGCCGACGGCGATCGAGCAAGCAACCGCGGGACGACTGCAGCGGCGGCGTTTATTCGGATCAGAGGCCGCCTTCGCCGGTGCGCCGCTAGCAAAGACGACGAAGCTGAGACACGCCGGCGGCGATCGAGCGAGCAACAACACCGCAGGACGACTGCAGCGGCGGCGTTTTTTCGGATCAAAGGCCGCCTTCGCCGGTGCGCCGCTAGCAAAGACGACGAAGCTGAGACACGCCGGCGGCGATCGAGCAAGCAACAACGCCGCGGGACGACTGCAGCGGCGGCATTTATTCGGATCAAAGGCCGCCTTCGCCGGTGCGCCGCTAGCAAAGACGACGAAGCTGAGACACGCCGGCGGCGATCGAGCAAGCAACAACGCCGCGGGACGACTGCAGCGGCGGCGTTTATTCGGATCAGAGGCCGCTTTCGCCGGTGCGCCGCTAGCAAAGACGACGAAGCTGAGACACGCCGGCGGCGATCGAGCAAGCAACAACGCCGCGGGACGACTGCAGCGGCGGCATTTATTCGGATCAAAGGCCGCCTTCGCCGGTGCGCCGCTAGCAAAGACGACGAAGCTGAGACACGCCGGCGGCGATCGAGCAAGCAACAACGCCGCGGGACGACTGCAGCGGCGGCGTTTATTCGGATCAGAGGCCGCCTTCGCCGGTGCGCCGCTAGCAAAGACGACGAAGCTGAGACACGCCGGCGGCGATCGAGCAAGCAACAACGCCGCGGGACGACTGCAGCGGCGGCATTTATTCGGATCAAAGGCCGCCTTCGCCGGTGCGGGCTAGCAAAGACGACGAAGCTGAGACACGCCGGCGGCGATCGAGCAAGCAACAACGCCGCGGGACGACTGCAGCGGCGGCGTTTCTTCGGATCAGAGGCCGCCTTCGCCGGTGCGCCGCTAGCAAAGACGACGAAGCTGAGACACGCCGGCGGCGATCGAGCAAGCAACAACGCCGCGGGACGACTGCAGCGGCGGCATTTATTCGGATCAAAGGCCGCCTTCGCCGGTGCGCCGCTAGCAAAGACGACGAAGCTGAGACACGCCGGCGGCGATCGAGCAAGCAACAACGCCGCGGGACGACTGCAGCGGCGGCGTTTATTCGGATCAAAGGCCGCCTTCGCCGGTGCGCCGCTAGCAAAGACGACGAAGCTGAGACACGCCGGCGGCGATCGAGCAAGCAACAACACCGCAGGACGACTGCAGCGGCGGCGTTTATTCGGATCAAAGGCCGCCTTCGCCGGTGCGCCGCTAGCAAAGACAACGAAGCTGAGACACGCCGGCGGCGATCGAGCAAGCAACAACGCCGCGGGACGACTGCAGCGGCGGCATTTATTCGGATCAAAGGCCGCCTTCGCCGGTGCGCCGCTAGCAAAGACGACGAAGCTGAGACACGCCGGCGGCGATCGAGCAAGCAACAACGCCGCGGGACGACTGCAGCGGCGGCGTTTATTCGGATCAGAGGCCGCCTTCGCCGGTGCGTCGCTAGCAAAGACGACGAAGTTGAGACACGCCGGCGGCGATCGAGCAAGCAACAACGCCGCGGGACGACTGCAGCGGCGGCATTTATTCGGATCAAAGGCCGCCTTCGCCGGTGCGCCGCTAGCAAAGACGACGAAGCTGAGACACGCGGGCGGCGATCGAGCAAGCAACAACGCCGCGGGACGACTGCAGCGGCGGCATTTATTCGGATCAAAGGCCGGCTTCGCCGGTGCGCCGCTAGCAAAGACGACGAAGCTGAGACACGCCGGCGGCGATCGAGCAAGCAACAACGCCGCGGGACGACTGCAGCGGCGGCGTTTATTCGGATCAGAGGCCGCCTTCGCCGGTGCGCCGCTAGCAAAGACGACGAAGCTGAGACACGCCGGCGGCGATCGAGCAAGCAACAACGCCGCGGGACGACTGCAGCGGCGGCATTTATTCGGATCAAAGGCCGCCTTCGCCGGTGCGCCGCTAGCAAAGACGACGAAGCTGAGACACGCCGGCGGCGATCGAGCAAGCAACAACGCCGCGGGACGACTGCAGCGGCGGCGTTTATTCGGATCAGAGGCCGCCTTCGCCGGTGCGCCGCTAGCAAAGACGACGAAGCTGAGACACGCCGGCGGCGACCGAGCAAGCAACAACGCCGCGGGACGACTGCAGCGGCGGCGTTTATTCGGATCAGAGGCCGCCTTCGCCGGTGCGCCGCTAGCAAAGACGACGAAGCTGAGACGCGCCGACGGCGATCAAGCAAGCAACCGCGGGACGACTGCAGCGGCGGCGTTTATTCGGATCAGAGGCCGCCTTCGCCGGTGCGCCGCTAGCAAAGACGACGAAGCTGAGACACGCCGGCGGCGATCGAGCAAGCAACAACCCCGCGGGACGACTGCAGCGCCGGCGTTTATTCGGATCAGAGGCCGCCTTCGCCGGTGCGCCGCTAGCAAAGACGACGAAGCTGAGACACGCCGGCGGCGATCGAGCAAGCAACAACGCCGCGGGACGACTGCAGCGGCGGCGTTTATTCGGATCAAAGGCCGCCTTCGCCGGTGCGCCGCTAGCAAAGACGACGAAGCTGAGACGCGCCGACGGCGATCGAGCAAGCAACCGCGGGACGACTGCAGCGGCGGCGTTTATTCGGATCAGAGGCCGCCTTCGCCGGTGCGCCGCTAGCAAAGACGACGAAGCTGAGACACGCCGGCGGCGATCGAGCGAGCAACAACACCGCAGGACGACAGCAGCGGCGGCGTTTATTCGGATCAAAGGCCGCCTTCGCCGGTGCGCCGCTAGCAAAGACGACGAAGCTGAGACACGCCGGCGGCGATCGAGCAAGCAACAACGCCGCGGGACGACTGCAGCGGCGGCATTTATTCGGATCAAAGGCCGCCTTCGCCGGTGCGCCGCTAGCAAAGACGACGAAGCTGAGACACGCCGGCGGCGATCGAGCAAGCAACAACGCCGCGGGACGACTGCAGCGGCGGCGTTTATTCGGATCAGAGGCCGCCTTCGCCGGTGCGCCGCTAGCAAAGACGACGAAGCTGAGACACGCCGGCGGCGATCGAGCAAGCAACAACGCCGCGGGACGACTGCAGCGGCGGCATTTATTCGGATCAAAGGCCGCCTTCGCCGGTGCGCCGCTAGCAAAGACGACGAAGCTGAGACACGCCGGCGGCGATCGAGCAAGCAACAACGCCGCGGGACGACTGCAGCGGCGGCATTTATTCGGATCAAAGGCCGCCTTCGCCGGTGCGGGGCTAGCAAAGACGACGAAGCTGAGACACGCCGGCGGCGATCGAGCAAGCAACAACGCCGCGGGACGACTGCAGCGGCGGCGTTTATTCGGATCAGAGGCCGCCTTCGCCGGTGCGCCGCTAGCAAAGACGACGAAGCTGAGACACGCCGGCGGCGATCGAGCAAGCAACAACGCCGCGGGACGACTGCAGCGGCGGCATTTATTCGGATCAAAGGCCGCCTTCGCCGGTGCGCCGCTAGCAAAGACGACGAAGCTGAGACACGCCGGCGGCGATCGAGCAAGCAACAACGCCGCGGGACGACTGCAGCGGCGGCGTTTATTCGGATCAGAGGCCGCCTTCGCCGGTGCGCCGCTAGCAAAGACGACGAAGCTGAGACACGCCGGCGGCGATCGAGCAAGCAACAACGCCGCGGGACGACTGCAGCGGCGGCATTTATTCGGATCAAAGGCCGCTTTCGCCGGTGCGGGGCTAGCAAAGACGACGAAGCTGAGACACGCCGGCGGCGATCGAGCAAGCAACAACGCCGCGGGACGACTGCAGCGGCGGCATTTATTCGGATCAAAGGCCGCCTTCGCCGGTGCGCCGTTAGCAAAGACGACGAAGCTGAGACACGCCGGCGGCGATCGAGCAAGCAACAACGCCGCGGGACGACTGCAGCGGCGGCGTTTATTCGGATCAGAGGCCGCCTTCGCCGGTGCGCCGCTAGCAAAGACGACGAAGCTGAGACACGCCGGCGGCGATCGAGCAAGCAACAACGCCGCGGGACGACTGCAGCGGCGGCGTTTATTCGGATCAGAGGCCGCCTTCGCCGGTGCGCCGCTAGCAAAGACGACGAAGCTGAGACACGCCGGCGGCGATCGAGCAAGCAACAGCGCCGCGGGACGACTGCAGCGGCGGCGTTTATTCGGATCAGAGGCCGCCTTCGCCGGTGCGGCGCTAGCAAAGACGACGAACCTGAGACACGCCGGCGGCGATCGAGCAAGCAACAACGCCGCGGGACGACTGCAGCGGCGGCATTTATTCGGATCAAAGGCCGCCTTCGCCGGTGCGCCGCTAGCAAAGACGACGAAGCTGAGACACGCCGGCGGCGATCGAGCAAGCAACAACGCCGCGGGACGACTGCAGCGGCGGCATTTATTCGGATCAAAGGCCGCCTTCGCCGGTGCGCCGCTAGCAAAGACGACGAAGCTGAGACACGCCGGCGACGATCGAGCAAGCATCAACGCCGCGGGACGACTGCAGCGGCGGCGTTTATTCGGATCAGAGGCCGCCTTCGCCGGTGCGGGGCTAGCAAAGACGACGAAGCTGAGACGCGCCGACGGCGATCGAGCAAGCAACCGCGGGACGACTGCAGCGGCGGCGTTTATTCGGATCAGAGGTCGCCTTCGCCGGTGCGCCGCTAGCAAAGACGACGAAGCTGAGACACGCCGGCGGCGATCGAGCGAGCAACAACACCGCAGGACGACTGCAGCGGCGGCGTTTATTCGGATCAAAGGCCGCCTTCGCCGGTGCGCCGCTAGCAAAGACGACGAAGCTGAGACACGCCGGCGGCGATCGAGCAAGCAACAACGCCGCGGGACGACTGCAGCGGCGGCGTTTATTCGGATCAAAGGCCGCCTTCGCCGGTGCGCCGCTAGCAAAGACGACGAAGCTGAGACGCGCCGACGGCGATCGAGCAAGCAACCGCGGGACGACTGCAGCGGCGGCGTTTATTCGGATCAGAGGCCGCCTTCGCCGGTGCGCCGCTAGCAAAGACGACGAAGCTGAGACACGCCGGCGGCGATCGAGCGAGCAACAACACCGCAGGACGACTGCAGCGGCGGCGTTTATTCGGATCAAAGGCCGCCTTCGCCGGTGCGCCGCTAGCAAAGACGACGAAGCTGAGACACGCCGGCGGCGATCTAGCAAGCAACAACGCCGCGGGACGACTGCAGCGGCGGCATTTATTCGGATCAAAGGCCGCCTTCGCCAGTGCGCCGCTAGCAAAGACGACGAAGCTGAGACACGCCGGCGGCGATCGAGCAAGCAACAACGCCGCGGGACGACTGCAGCGGCGGCGTTTATTCGGATCAGAGGCCGCCTTCGCCGGTGCGCCGCTAGCAAAGACGACGAAGCTGAGACACGCCGGCGGCGATCGAGCAAGCAACAACGCCGCGGGACGACTGCAGCGGCGGCATTTATTCGGATCAAAGGCCGCCTTCGCCGGTGCGCCGCTAGCAAAGACGACGAAGCTGAGACACGCCGGCGGCGATCGAGCAAGCAACAACGCCGCGGGACGACTGCAGCGGCGGCATTTATTCGGATCAAAGGCCGCCTTCGCCGGTGCGGGGCTAGCAAAGACGACGAAGCTGAGACACGCTGGCGGCGATCGAGCAAGCAACAACGCCGCGGGACGACTGCAGCGGCGGCGTTTATTCGGATCAGAGGCCGCCTTCGCCGGTGCGCCGCTAGCAAAGACGACGAAGCTGAGACACGCCGGCGGCGATCGAGCAAGCAACAACGCCGCGGGACGACTGCAGCGGCGGCATTTATTCGGATCAAAGGCCGCCTTCGCCGGTGCGCCGCTAGCAAAGACGACGAAGCTGAGACACGCCGGCGGCGATCGAGCAAGCAACAACGCCGCGGGACGACTGCAGCGGCGGCGTTTATTCGGATCAGAGGCCGCCTTCGCCGGTGCGCCGCTAGCAAAGACGACGAAGCTGAGACACGCCGGCGGCGATCGAGCAAGCAACAACGCCGCGGGACGACTGCAGCGGCGGCATTTATTCGGATCAAAGGCCGCTTTCGCCGGTGCGGGGCTAGCAAAGACGACGAAGCTGAGACACGCCGGCGGCGATCGAGCAAGCAACAACGCCGCGGGACGACTGCAGCGGCGGCATTTATTCGGATCAAAGGCCGCCTTCGCCGGTGCGCCGCTAGCAAAGACGACGAAGCTGAGACACGCCGGCGGCGATCGAGCAAGCAACAACGCCGCGGGACGACTGCAGCGGCGGCGTTTATTCGGATCAGAGGCCGCCTTCGCCGGTGCGCCGCTAGCAAAGACGACGAAGCTGAGACACGCCGGCGGCGATCGAGCAAGCAACAACGCCGCGGGACGACTGCAGCGGCGGCGTTTATTCGGATCAGAGGCCGCCTTCGCCGGTGCGCCGCTAGCAAAGACGACGAAGCTGAGACACGCCGGCGGCGATCGAGCAAGCAACAGCGCCGCGGGACGACTGCAGCGGCGGCGTTTATTCGGATCAGAGGCCGCCTTCGCCGGTGCGCCGCTAGCAAAGACGACGAACCTGAGACACGCCGGCGGCGATCGAGCAAGCAACAACGCCGCGGGACGACTGCAGCGGCGGCATTTATTCAGATCAAAGGCCGCCTTCGCCGGTGCGCCGCTAGCAAAGACGACGAAGCTGAGACACGCCGGCGGCGATCGAGCAAGCAACAACGCCGCGGGACGACTGCAGCGGCGGCATTTATTCGGATCAAAGGCCGCCTTCGCCGGTGCGCCGCTAGCAAAGACGACGAAGCTTAGACACGCCGGCGACGATCGAGCAAGCAACAACGCCGCGGGACGACTGCAGCGGCGGCGTTTATTCGGATCAGAGGCCGCCTTCGCCGGTGCGGGGCTAGCAAAGACGACGAAGCTGAGACGCGCCGACGGCGATCGAGCAAGCAACCGCGGGACGACTGCAGCGGCGGCGTTTATTCGGATCAGAGGCCGCCTTCGCCGGTGCGCCGCTAGCAAAGACGACGAAGCTGAGACACGCCGGCGGCGATCGAGCGAGCAACAACACCGCCGGACGACTGCAGCGGCGGCGTTTATTCGGATCAAAGGCCGCCTTCGCCGGTGCGCCGCTAGCAAAGACGACGAAGCTGAGACACGCCGGCGGCGATCGAGCAAGCAACAACGCCGCGGGACGACTGCAGCGGCGGCGTTTATTCGGATCAAAGGCCGCCTTCGCCGGTGCGGGGCTAGCAAAGACGACGAAGCTGAGACACGCCGGCGGCGATCGAGCAAGCAACAACGCCGCGGGACGACTGCAGCGGCGGCGTTTATTCGGATCAGAGGCCGCCTTCGCCGGTGCGCCGCTAGCAAAGACGACGAAGCTGAGACACGCCGGCGGCGATCGAGCAAGCAACAACGCCGCGGGACGACTGCAGCGGCGGCATTTATTCGGATCAAAGGCCGCCTTCGCCGGTGCGCCGCTAGCAAAGACGACGAAGCTGAGACACGCCGGCGGCGATCGAGCAAGCAACAACGCCGCGGGACGACTGCAGCGGCGGCGTTTATTCGGATCAGAGGCCGCCTTCGCCGGTGCGCCGCTAGCAAAGACGACGAAGCTGAGACACGCCGGCGGCGATCGAGCAAGCAACAACGCCGCGGGACGCCTGCAGCGGCGGCGTTTATTCGGATCAAAGGCCGCCTTCGCCGGTGCGCCGCTAGCAAAGACGACGAAGCTGAGACACGCCGGCGGCGATCGAGCAAGCAACAACGCCGCGGGACGACTGCAGCGGCGGCGTTTATTCGGATCAGAGGCCGCCTTCGCCTGTGCGCCGCTAGCAAAGACGACGAAGCTGAGACACGCCGGCGGCGATCGAGCAAGCAACAACGCCGCGGGACGACTGCAGCGGCGGCATTTATTCGGATCAAAGGCCGCCTTCGCCGGTGCGCCGCTAGCAAAGACGACGAAGCTGAGACACGCCGGCGGCGATCGAGCAAGCAACAACGCCGCGGGACGACTGCAGCGGCGGCGTTTATTCGGATCAGAGGCCGCCTTCGCCGGTGCGCCGCTAGCAAAGACGACGAAGCTGAGACACGCCGGCGGCGATCGAGCAAGCAACAACGCCGCGGGACGACTGCAGCGGCGGCATTTATTCGGATCAAAGGCCGCCTTCGCCGGTGCGCCGCTAGCAAAGACGACGAAGCTGAGACACGCCGGCGGCGATCGAGCAAGCAACAACGCCGCGGGACGACTGCAGTGGCGGCGTTTATTCGGATCAGAGGCCGCCTTCGCCGGTGCGCCGCTAGCAAAGACGACGAAGCTGAGACACGCCGGCGGCGATCGAGCAAGCAACAACGCCGCGGGACGACTGCAGCGGCGGCATTTATTCGGATCAAAGGCCGCCTTCGCCGGTGCGCCGCTAGCAAAGACGACGAAGCTGAGACACGCCGGCGGCGATCGAGCAAGCAACAACGCCGCGGGACGACTGCAGCGGCGGCGTTTATTCGGATCACAGGCCGCCTTCGCCGGTGCGCCGCTAGCAAAGCCGACGAAGCTGAGACACGCCGGCGGCGGTCGAGCAAGCAACAACGCCGCGGGACGACTGCAGCGGCGGCATTTATTCGGATCAAAGGCCGCCTTCGCCGGTGCGCCGCTAGCAAAGACGACGAAGCTGAGACACGCCGGCGGCGATCGAGCAAGCAACAACGCCGCGGGACGACTGCAGCGGCGGCGTTTATTCGGATCAGAGGCCGCCTTCGCCGGTGCGCCGCTAGCAAAGACGACGAAGCTGAGACACGCCGGCGGCGATCGAGCAAGCAACAACGCCGCGGGACGACTGCAGCGGCGGCGTTTATTCGGATCAAAGGCCGCCTTCGCCGGTGCGCCGCTAGCAAAGACGACGAAGCTGAGACACGCCGGCGGCGATCGAGCAAGCAACAACGCCGCGGGACGACTGCAGCGGCGGCGTTTATTCGGATCAGAGGCCGCCTTCGCCGGTGCGCCGCTAGCAAAGACGACGAAGCTGAGACACGCCGGCGGCGATCGAGCAAGCAACAACGCCGCGGGACGACTGCAGCGGCGGCATTTATTCGGATCAAAGGCCGCCTTCGCCGGTGCGCCGCTAGCAAAGACGACGAAGCTGAGACACGCCGGCGGCGATCGAGCAAGCAACAACGCCGCGGGACGACTGCAGCGGCGGCGTTTATTCGGATCAGAGGCCGCCTTCGCCGGTGCGCCGCTAGCAAAGACGACGAAGCTGAGACACGCCGGCGGCGATCGAGCAAGCAACAACGCCGCGGGACGACTGCAGCGGCGGCATTTATTCGGATCAAAGGCCGCCTTCGCCGGTGCGCCGCTAGCAAAGACGACGAAGCTGAGACACGCCGGCGGCGATCGAGCAAGCAACAACGCCGCGGGACGACTGCAGCGGCGGCGTTTATTCGGATCAGAGGCCGCCTTCGCCGGTGCGCCGCTAGCAAAGACGACGAAGCTGAGACACGCCGGCGGCGATCGAGCAAGCAACAACGCCGCGGGACGACTGCAGCGGCGGCGTTTATTCGGATCAGAGGCCGCCTTCGCCGGTGCGCCGCTAGCAAAGACGACGAAGCTGAGACACGCCGGCGGCGATCGAGCAAGCAACATCGCCGCGGGACGACTGCAGCGGCGGCATTTATTCGGATCAAAGGCCGCCTTCGCCGGTGCGCCGCTAGCAAAGACGACGAAGCTGAGACACGCCGGCGGCGATCGAGCAAGCAACAACGCTGCGGGACGACTGCAGCGGCGGCGTTTATTCGGATCAGAGGCCGCCTTCGCCGGTGCGCCGCTAGCAAAGACGACGAAGCTGAGACACGCCGGCGGCGATCGAGCAAGCAACAACATCGCGGGACGACTGCAGCGGCGGCATTTATTCGGATCAAAGGCCGCCTTCGCCGGTGCGCCGCTAGCAAAGACGACGAAGCTGAGACACGCCGGCGGCGATCGAGCAAGCAACAACGCCGCGGGACGACTGCAGCGGCGGCGTTTATTCGGATCAGAGGCCGCCTTCGCCGGTGCGCCGCTAGCAAAGACGACGAAGCTGAGACACGCCGGCGGCGATCGAGCAAGCAACAACGCCGCGGGACGACTGCAGCGGCGGCGTTTATTCGGATCAGAGGCCGCCTTCGCCGGTGCGCCGCTAGCAAAGACGACGAAGCTGAGACACGCCGGCGGCGATCGAGCAAGCAACATCGCCGCGGGACGACTGCAGCGGCGGCATTTATTCGGATCAAAGGCCGCCTTCGCCGGTGCGCCGCTAGCAAAGACGACGAAGCTGAGACACGCCGGCGGCGATCGAGCAAGCAACAACGCTGCGGGACGACTGCAGCGGCGGCGTTTATTCGGATCAGAGGCCGCCTTCGCCGGTGCGCCGCTAGCAAAGACGACGAAGCTGAGACACGCCGGCGGCGATCGAGCAAGCAACAACGCCGCGGGACGACTGCAGCGGCGGCGTTTATTCGGATCAGAGGCCGCCTTCGCCGGTGCGCCGCTAGCAAAGACGACGAAGCTGAGACACGCCGGCGGCGATCGAGCAAGCAACAACGCCGCGGGACGACTGCAGCGGCGGCGTTTATTCGGATCAAAGGCCGCCTTCGCCGGTGCGCCGCTAGCAAAGACGACGAAGCTGAGACACGCCGGCGGCGATCGAGCAAGCAACAACGCCGCGGGACGACTGCAGCGGCGGCGTTTATTCGGATCAGAGGCCGCCTTCGCCGGTGCGCCGCTAGCAAAGACGACGAAGCTGAGACACGCCGGCGGCGATCGAGCAAGCAACAACGCCGCGGGACGACTGCAGCGGCGGCGTTTATTCGGATCAGAGGCCGCCTTCGCCGGTGCGCCGCTAGCAAAGACGACGAAGCTGAGACACGCCGGCGGCGATCGAGCAAGCAACATCGCCGCGGGACGACTGCAGCGGCGGCGTTTATTCGGATCAGAGGCCGCCTTCGCCGGTGCGCCGCTAGCAAAGACGACGAAGCTGAGACACGCCGGCGGCGATCGAGCAAGCAACAACGCCGCGGGACGACTGCAGCGGCGGCGTTTATTCGGATCAGAGGCCGCCTTCGCCGGTGCGCCGCTAGCAAAGACGACGAAGCTGAGACACGCCGGCGGCGATCGAGCAAGCAACAACGCCGCGGGACGACTGCAGCGGCGGCGTTTATTCGGATCAAAGGCCGCCTTCGCCGGTGCGCCGCTAGCAAAGACGACGAAGCTGAGACACGCCGGCGGCGATCGAGCAAGCAACAACGCCGCGGGACGAGTGCAGCGGCGGCATTTATTCGGATCAAAGGCCGCCTTCGCCGGTGCGCCGCTAGCAAAGACGACGAAGCTGAGACACGCCGGCGGCGATCGAGCAAGCAACAACGCCGCGGGACGACTGCAGCGGCGGCGTTTATTCGGATCAGAGGCCGCCTTCGCCGGTGCGCCGCTAGCAAAGACGACGAAGCTGAGACACGCCGGCGGCGATCGAGCAAGCAACAACGCCGCGGGACGACTGCAGCGGCGGCATTTATTCGGATCAAAGGCCGCCTTCGCCGGTGCGCCGCTAGCAAAGACGACGAAGCTGAGACACGCCGGCGGCGATCGAGCAAGCAACAACGCCGCGGGACGACTGCAGCGGCGGCGTTTATTCGGATCAGAGGCCGCCTTCGCCGGTGCGTCGCTAGCAAAGACGACGAAGCTGAGACACGCCGGCGGCGATCGAGCAAGCAACAACGCCGCGGGACGACTGCAGCGGCGGCGTTTATTCGGATCAGAGGCCGCCTTCGCCGGTGCGCCGCTAGCAAAGACGACGAAGCTGAGACACGCCGGCGGCGACCGAGCAAGCAACAACGCCGCGGGACGACTGCAGCGGCGGCATTTATTCGGATCAAAGGCCGCCTTCGCCGGTGCGCCGCTAGCAAAGACGACGAAGCTGAGACACGCTGGCGGCGATCGAGCAAGCAACAACGCCGCGGGACGACTGCAGCGGCGGCGTTTATTCGGATCAGAGGCCGCCTTCGCCGGTGCGCCGCTAGCAAAGACGACGAAGCTGAGACACGCCGGCGGCGATCGAGCAAGCAACAACGCCGCGGGACGACTGCAGCGGCGGCATTTATTCGGATCAAAGGCCGCCTTCGCCGGTGCGCCGCCAGCAAAGACGACGAAGCTGAGACACGCCGGCGGCGATCGAGCAAGCAACAACGCCGCGGGACGACTGCAGCGGCGGCATTTATTCGGATCAAAGGCCGCCTTCGCCGGTGCGCCGCTAGCAAAGACGACGAAGCTGAGACACGCCGGCGGCGATCGAGCAAGCAACAACGCCGCGGGACGACTGCAGCGGCGGCGTTTATTCGGATCAGAGGCCGCCTTCGCCGGTGCGCCGCTAGCAAAGACGACGAAGCTGAGACACGCCGGCGGCGATCGAGCAAGCAACAACGCCGCGGGACGACTGCAGCGGCGGCGTTTATTCGGATCAGAGGCCGCCTTCGCCGGTGCGCCGCTAGCAAAGACGACGAAGCTGAGACACGCCGGCGGCGATCGAGCAAGCAACAACGCCGCGGGACGACTGCAGCGGCGGCGTTTATTCGGATCAAAGGCCGCCTTCGCCGGTGCGCCGCTAGCAAAGACGACGAAGCTGAGACACGCCGGCGGCGATCGAGCAAGCAACAACGCCGCGGGACGACTGCAGCGGCGGCGTTTATTCGGATCAGAGGCCGCCTTCGCCGGTGCGCCGCTAGCAAAGACGACGAAGCTGAGACACGCCGGCGGCGATCGAGCAAGCAACAACGCCGCGGGACGACTGCAGCGGCGGCGTTTATTCGGATCAGAGGCCGCCTTCGCCGGTGCGTCGCTAGCAAAGACGACGAAGCTGAGACACGCCGGCGGCGATCGAGCAAGCAACAACGCCGCGGGACGACTGCAGCGGCGGCGTTTATTCGGATCAGAGGCCGCCTTCGCCGGTGCGCCGCTAGCAAAGACGACGAAGCTGAGACACGCCGGCGGCGATCGAGCAAGCAACAACGCCGCGGGACGACTGCAGCGGCGGCATTTATTCGGATCAAAGGCCGCCTTCGCCGGTGCGCCGCTAGCAAAGACGACGAAGCTGAGACACGCCGGCGGCGATCGAGCAAGCAACAACGCCGCGGGACGACTGCAGCGGCGGCGTTTATTCGGATCAGAGGCCGCCTTCGCCGGTGCGCCGCTAGCAAAGACGACGAAGCTGAGACACGCCGGCGGCGATCGAGCAAGCAACAACGCCGCGGGACGACTGCAGCGGCGGCATTTATTCGGATCAAAGGCCGCCTTCGCCGGTGCGCCGCTAGCAAAGACGACGAAGCTGAGACACGCCGGCGGCGATCGAGCAAGCAACAACGCCGCGGGACGACTGCAGCGGCGGCATTTATTCGGATCAAAGGCCGCCTTCGCCGGTGCGCCGCTAGCAAAGACGACGAAGCTGAGACACGCCGGCGGCGATCGAGCAAGCAACAACGCCGCGGGACGACTGCAGCGGCGGCGTTTATTCGGATCAGAGGCCGCCTTCGCCGGTGCGCCGCTAGCAAAGACGACGAAGCTGAGACACGCCGGCGGCGATCGAGCAAGCAACAACGCCGCGGGACGACTGCAGCGGCGGCATTTATTCGGATCAAAGGCCGCCTTCGCCGGTGCGCCGCTAGCAAAGACGACGAAGCTGAGACACGCCGGCGGCGATCGAGCAAGCAACAACGCCGCGGGACGACTGCAGCGGCGCCGTTTATTCGGATCAGAGGCCGCCTTCGCCGGTGCGCCGCTAGCAAAGACGACGAAGCTGAGACACGCCGGCGGCGATCGAGCAAGCAACAACGCCGCGGGACGACTGCAGCGGCGGCGTTTATTCGGATCAGAGGCCGCCTTCGCCGGTGCGCCGCTAGCAAAGACGACGAAGCTGAGACACGCCGGCGGCGATCGAGCAAGCAACAACGCCGCGGGACGACTGCAGCGGCGGCGTTTATTCGGATCAGAGGCCGCCTTCGCCGGTGCGCCACAAGCAAAGACGACGAAGCTGAGACACGCCGGCGGCGATCGAGCAAGCAACAACGCCGCGGGACGACTGCAGCGGCGGCGTTTATTCGGATCAGAGGCCGCCTTCGCCTTTGCGCCGCTAGCAAAGACGACGAAGCTGAGACACGCCGGCGGCGATCGAGCAAGCAACAACGCCGCGGGACGACGGCAGCGGCGGCATTTATTCGGATCAAAGGCCGCCTTCGCCGGTGCGCCGCTAGCAAAGACGACGAAGCTGAGACACGCCGGCGGCGATCGAGCAAGCAACAACGCCGCGGGACGACTGCAGCGGCGGCGTTTATTCGGATCAGAGGCCGCCTTCGCCGGTGCGCCGCTAGCAAAGACGACGAAGCTGAGACACGCCGGCGGCGATCGAGCAAGCAACAACGCCGCGGGACGACTGCAGCGGCGGCGTTTATTCGGATCAGAGGCCGCCTTCGCCGGTGCGCCGCTAGCAAAGACGACGAAGCTGAGACACGCCGGCGGCGATCGAGCAAGCAACAACGCCGCGGGACGACTGCAGCGGCGGCATTTATTCGGATCAAAGGCCGCCTTCGCCGGTGCGCCGCTAGCAAAGACGACGAAGCTGAGACACGCCGGCGGCGATCGAGCAAGCAACAACGCCGCGGGACGACTGCAGCGGCGGCGTTTATTCGGATCAGAGGCCGCCTTCGCCGGTGCGCCGCTAGCAATGACGACGAAGCTGAGACACGCCGGCGGCGATCGAGCAAGCAACAACGCCGCGGGACGACTGCAGCGGCGGCGTTTATTCGGATCAGAGGCCGCCTTCGCCGGTGCGCCGCTAGCAAAGACGACGAAGCTGAGACACGCCGGCGGCGATCGAGCAAGCAACAACGCCGCGGGACGACTGCAGCGGCGGCGTTTATTCGGATCAAAGGCCGCCTTCGCCGGTGCGCCGCTAGCAAAGACGACGAAGCTGAGACACGCCGGCGGCGATCGAGCAAGCAACAACGCCGCGGGACGACTGCAGCGGCGGCGTTTATTCGGATCAGAGGCCGCCTTCGCCGGTGCGCCGCTAGCAAAGACGACGAAGCTGAGACACGCCGGCGGCGATCGAGCAAGCAACAACGCCGCGGGACGACTGCAGCGGCGGCATTTATTCGGATCAGAGGCCGCCTTCGCCGGTGCGCCGCTAGCAAAGACGACGAAGCTGAGACACGCCGACGGCGATCGAGCGAGCAACAACGCCGCGGGACGACTGCAGCGGCGGCGTTTATTCGGATCAGAGGCCGCCTTCGCCGGTGCGCCGCTAGCAAAGACGACGAAGCTGAGACACGCCGGCGGCGATCGAGCGAGCAACAACGCCGCGGGACGACTGCACCGGCGGCGTTTATTCGGATAAGAGGCCGCCTTCGCCGGTGCGGGGCTAGCAAAGACGACGAAGCTGAGACACGCCGGCGGCGATCGAGCGAGCAACAACACCGCGGGACGACTGCAGCGGCGGCGTTTATTCGGATCAGCGGCCGCCTTCGCCGGTGCGCCGCTAGCAAAGACGACGAAGCTGAGACACGCCGGCGGCGATCGAGCAAGCAACAACGCCGCGGGACGACTGCAGCGGCGGCGTTTATTCGGATCAGAGGCCGCCTTCGCCGGTGCGCCGCTAGCAAAGACGACGAAGCCGAGACACGCCGGCGGCGATCGAGCAAGCAACAACGCCGCGGGACGACTGCAGCGGCGGCATTTATTCGGATCAGAGGCCGCCTTCGCCGGTGCGCCGCTAGCAAAGACGACGAAGCTGAGACACGCCGACGGCGATCGAGCGAGCAACAACGCCGCGGGACGACTGCAGCGGCGGCGTTTATTGGGATCAGAGGCCGCCTTCGCCGGTGCGGGGCTAGCAAAGACGACGAAGCTGAGACACGCCGGCGGCGATCGAGCGAGCAACACCACCGCGGGACGACTGCAGGGGCGGCGTTTATTCGGATCAGAGGCCGCCTTCGCCGGTGCGGGGCTAGCAAAGACGACGAAGCTGAGACACGCCGGCGGCGATCGAGCGAGCAACAACGCCGCGGGACGACTGCAGCGGCAGCGTTTATTCGGATCAGAGGCCGCCTTCGCCGGTGCGGGGCTAGCAAAGACGACGAAGCTGAGACACGCCGGCGGCGATCGAGCGAGCAACACCACCGCGGGACGACTGCAGCGGCGGCGTTTATTCGGATCAGAGGCCGCCTTCGCCGGTGCGCCGCTAGCAAAGACGACGAAGCTGAGACACGCCGGCGGCGATCGAGCGAGCAACAACGCCGCGGGACGACTGCAGCGGCGGCGTTTATTCGGATCAGAGGCCGCCTTCGCCGGTGCGCCGCTAGCAAAGACGACGAAGCTGAGACACGCCGGCGGCGATCGAGCGAGCAACAACGCCGCGGGACGACTGCAGCGGCGGCATTTATTCGGATCAAAGGCCGCCTTCGCCGGTGCGCCGCTAGCAAAGACGACGAAGCTGAGACACGCCGACGGCGATCGAGCGAGCAACAACGCCGCGGGACGACTGCAGCGGCGGCGTTTATTCGGATCAGAGGCCGCCTTCGCCGGTGCGCCGCTAGCAAAGACGACGAAGCTGAGACACGCCGGCGGCGATCGAGCGAGCAACAACGCCGCGGGACGACTGCAGCGGCGGCGTTTATTCGGATCAGAGGCCGCCTTCGCCGGTGCGCCGCTAGCAAAGACGACGAAGCTGAGACACGCCGGCGGCGATCGAGCGAGCAACAACGCCGCGGGACGACTGCAGCGGCGGCGTTTATTCGGATCAGAGGCCGCCTTCGCCGGTGCGCCGCTAGCAAAGACGACGAAGCTGAGACACGCCGACGGCGATCGAGCAAGCAACAACGCCGCGGGACGACTGCAGCGGCGGCGTTTATTCGGATCAGAGGCCGCCTTCGCCGGTGCGCCGCTAGCAAAGACGACGAAGCTGAGACACGCCGGCGGCGATCGAGCGAGCAACAACGCCGCGGGACGACTGCAGCGGCGGCGTTTATTCGGATCAGAGGCCGCCTTCGCCGGTGCGCCGCTAGCAAAGACGACGAAGCTGAGACACGCCGGCGGCGATCGAGCGAGCAACAACGCCGCGGGACGACTGCAGCGGCGGCGTTTATTCGGATCAGAGGCCGCCTTCGCCGGTGCGCCGCTAGCAAAGACGACGAAGCTGAGACACGCCGGCGGCGATCGAGCAAGCAACAACGCCGCGGGACGACTGCAGCGGCGGCGTTTATTCGGATCAGAGGCCGCCTTCGCCGGTGCGCCGCTAGCAAAGACGACGAAGCTGAGACACGCCGGCGGCGATCGAGCGAGCAACAACACCGCGGGACGACTGCAGCGGCGGCGTTTATTCGGATCAGAGGCCGCCTTCGCCGGTGCGCCGCTAGCAAAGACGACGAAGCTGAGACACGCCGGCGGCGATCGAGCGAGCAACAACGCCGCGGGACGACTGCAGCGGCGGCGTTTATTCGGATCAGAGGCCGCCTTCGCCGGTGCGGGGCTAGCAAAGACGACGAAGCTGAGACACGCCGACGGCGATCGAGCAAGCAACAACGCCGCGGGAAGACTGCAGCGGCGGCGTTTATTCGGATCAGAGGCCGCCTTCGCCGGTGCGCCGCTAGCAAAGACGACGAAGCTGAGACACGCCGGCGGCGATCGAGCGAGCAACAACACCGCGGGACGACTGCAGCGGCGGCGTTTATTCGGATCAGAGGCCGCCTTCGCCGGTGCGCCGCTAGCAAAGACGACGAAGCTGAGACACGCCAACGGCGATCGAGCAAGCAACAACGCCGAGGGACGACTGCAGCGGCGGCGTTTATTCGGATCAGAGGCCGCCTTCGCCGGTGCGGGGCTAGCAAAGACGACGAAGCTGAGACACGTCGGCGGCGATCGAGCGAGCAACAACGCCGCGGGACGACTGCAGCGGCGGCGTTTATTCGGATCAGAGGCCGCCTTCGCCGGTGCGCCGCTAGCAAAGACGACGAAGCTGAGACACGCCGACGGCGATCGAGCAAGCAACAACGCCGCGGGACGACTGCAGCGGCGGCGTTTATTCGGATCAGAGGCCGCCTTCGCCGGTGCGGGGCTAGCAAAGACGACGAAGCTGAGACACGCCGACGGCGATCGAGCAAGCAACAACGCCGCGGGACGACTGCAGCGGCGGCGTTTATTCGGATCAGAGGCCGCCTTCGCCGGTGCGGGGCTAGCAAAGACGACGAAGCTGAGACACGCCGACGGCGATCGAGCAAGCAACAACGCCGCGGGACGACTGCAGCGGCGGCGTTTATTCGGATCAGAGGCCGCCTTCGCCGGAGCGGGGCTAGCAAAGACGACGAAGCTGAGACACGCCGGCGGCGATCGAGCGAGCAACAACGCCGCGGGACGACTGCAGCGGCGGCGTTTATTCGGATCAGAGGCCGCCTTCGCCGGTGCGGGGCTAGCAAAGACGACGAAGCTGAGACACGCCGACGGCGATCGAGCAAGCAACAACGCCGCGGGACGACTGCAGCGGCGGCGTTTATTCGGATCAGAGGCCGCCTTCGCCGGAGCGGGGCTAGCAAAGACGACGAAGCTGAGACACGCCGACGGCGATCGAGCAAGCAACAACGCCGCGGGACGACTGCAGCGGCGGCGTTTATTCGGATCAGAGGCCGCCTTCGCCGGTGCGCCGCTAGCAAAGACGACGAAGCTGAGACACGCCGACGGCGATCGAGCGAGCAACAACGCCTCGGGACGACTGCAGCGGCGGTGTTTATTCGGATCAGAGGCCGCCTTCGCCGGTGCGGGGCTAGCAAAGACGACGAAGCTGAGACACGCCGGCGGCGATCGAGCGAGCAACAACGCCGCGGGACGACTGCAGCGGCGGCGTTTATTCGGATCAGAGGCCGCCTTCGCCGGTGCGCCGCTAGCAAAGACGACGAAGCTGAGACACGCCGGCGGCGATCGAGCGAGCAACAACGCCGCGGGACGACTGCAGCGGCGGCGTTTATTCGGATCAGAGGCCGCCTTCGCCGGTGCGGGGCTAGCAAAGACGACGAAGCTGAGACACGCCGGCGGCGATCGAGCGAGCAACAACGCCGCGGGACGACTGCAGCGGCGGCGTTTATTCGGATCAGAGGCCGACTTCGCCGGTGCGGGGCTAGCAAAGACGACGAAGCTGAGACACGCCGGCGGCGATCGAGCGAGCAACAACGCCGCGGGACGACTGCAGCGGCGGCGTTTATTCGGATCAGAGGCCGCCTTCGCCGGTGCGCCGCTAGCAAAGACGACGAAGCTGAGACACGCCGGCGGCGATCGAGCGAGCAACAACGCCGCGGGACGACTGCAGCGGCGGCGTTTATTCGGATCAGAGGCCGCCTTCGCCGGTGCGGGGCTAGCAAAGACGACGAAGCTGAGACACGCCGGCGGCGATCGAGCGAGCAACAACGCCGCGGAACGACTGCAGCGGCGGCGTTTATTCGGATCAGAGGCCGCCTTCGCCGGTGCGGGGCTAGCAAAGACGACGAAGCTGAGACACGCCGGCGGCGATCGAGCAAGCAACAACGCCGCGGGACCACTGCAGCGGCGGCGTTTATTCGGATCAGAGGCCGCCTTCGCCGGTGCGGGGCTAGCAAAGACGACGAAGCTGAGACACGCCGGCGGCGATCGAGCGAGCAACAACGCCGCGGGACGACTGCAGCGGCGGCGTTTATTCGGATCAGAGGCCGCCTTCGCCGGTGCGGGGCTAGCAAAGACGACGAAGCTGAGACACGCCGACGGCGATCGAGCAAGCAACAACGCCGCGGGACGACTGCAGCGGCGGCGTTTATTCGGATCAGAGGCCGCCTTCGCCGGTGCGGGGCTAGCAAAGACGACGAAGCTGAGACACGCCGGCGGCGATCGAGCGAGCAACAACGCCGCGGGACGACTGCAGCGGCGGCGTTTATTCGGATCAGAGGCCGCCTTCGCCGGAGCGGGGCTAGCAAAGACGACGAAGCTGAGACACGCCGGCGGCGATCGAGCAAGCAACAACGCCGCGGGACGACTGCAGCGGCGGCGTTTATTCGGATCAGAGGCCGCCTTCGCCGGTGCGGGGCTAGCAAAGACGACGAAGCTGAGACACGCCGGCGGCGATCGAGCAAGCAACAACGCCGCGGGACGACTGCAGCGGCGGCGTTTATTCGGATCAGAGGCCGCCTTCGCCGGAGCGGGGCTAGCAAAGACGACGAAGCTGAGACACGCCGGCGGCGTTCGAGCGAGCAACAACGCCACGGGACGACTGCAGCGGCGGCGTTTATTCGGATCAGAGGCCGCCTTCGCCGGAGCGGGGCTAGCAAAGACGACGAAGCTGAGACACGCCGGCGGCGATCGAGCAAGCAACAACGCCGCGGGACGACTGCAGCGGCGGCGTTTATTCGGATCAGAGGCCGCCTTCGCCGGTGCGGGGCTAGCAAAGACGACGAAGCTGAGACACGCCGGCGGCGATCGAGCGAGCAACAATTCCGCGGGACGACTGCAGCGGCGGCGTTTATTCGGATCAGAGGCCGCCTTCGCCGGAGCGGGGCTAGCAAAGACGACGAAGCTGAGACACGCCGGCGGCGATCGAGCAAGCAACAACGCCGCGGGACGACTGCAGCGGCGGCGTTTATTCGGATCAGAGGCCGCCTTCGCCGGAGCGGGGCTAGCAAAGACGACGAAGCTGAGACACGCCGACGGCGATCGAGCGAGCAACAACGCCGCGGGACGACTGCAGCGGCGGCGTTTATTCGGATCAGAGGCCGCCTTCGCCGGTGCGGGGCTAGCAAAGACGACGAAGCTGAGACACGCCGGCGGCGATCGAGCGAGCAACAACGCCGCGGGACGACTGCAGCGGCGGCGTTTATTCGGATCAGAGGCCGCCTTCGCCGGTGCGGGGCTAGCAAAGACGACGAAGCTGAGACACGCCGACGGCGATCGAGCGAGCAACAACGCCGCGGGACGACTGCAGCGGCGGCGTTTATTCGGATCAGAGGCCGCCTTCGCCGGAGCGGGGCTAGCAAAGACGACGAAGCTGAGACACGCCGGCGGCGATCGAGCGAGCAACAACGCCGCGGGACGACTGCAGCGGCGGCGTTTATTCGGATCAGAGGCCGCCTTCGCCGGTGCGGGGCTAGCAAAGACGACGAAGCTGAGACACGCCGGCGGCGATCGAGCGAGCAACAACGCCGCGGGACGACTGCAGCGGCGGCGTTTATTCGGATCAGAGGCCGCCTTCGCCGGAGCGGGGCTAGCAAAGACGACGAAGCTGAGACACGCCGGCGGCGATCGAGCGAGCAACAACGCCACGGGACGACTGCAGCGGCGGCGTTTATTCGGATCAGAGGCCGCCTTCGCCGGAGCGGGGCTAGCAAAGACGACGAAGCTGAGACACGCCGGCGGCGATCGAGCAAGCAACAACGCCGCGGCACGACTGCAGCGGCGGCGTTTATTCGGATCAGAGGCCGCCTTCGCCGGTGCGGGGCTAGCAAAGACGACGAAGCTGAGACACGCCGGCGGCGATCGAGCGAGCAACAACGCCGCGGGACGACTGCAGCGGCGGCGTTTATTCGGATCAGAGGCCGCCTTCGCCGGTGCTTGGCTAGCAAAGACGACGAAGCTGAGACACGCCGACGGCGATCGAGCAAGCAACAACGCCGCGGGACGACTGCAGCGGCGGCGTTTATTCGGATCAGAGGCCGCCTTCGCCGGAGCGGGGCTAGCAAAGACGACGAAGCTGAGACACGCCGGCGGCGATCGAGCGAGCAACAACGCCGCGGGACGACTGCAGCGGCGGCGTTTATTCGGATCAGAGGCCGCCTTCGCCGGTGCGGGGCTAGCAAAGACGACGAAGCTGAGACACGCCGGCGGCGATCGAGCAAGCAACAACGCCGCGGGACGACTGCAGCGGCGGCGTTTATTCGGATCAGAGGCCGCCTTCGCCGGTGCGGGGCTAGCAAAGACGACGAAGCTGAGACACGCCGGCGGCGATCGAGCGAGCAACAACGCCGCGGGACGACGGCAGCGGCGGCATTTATTCGGATCAAAGGCCGCCTTCGCCGGTGCGCCGCTAGCAAAGACGACGAAGCTGAGACACGCCGGCGGCGATCGAGCAAGCAACAACGCCGCGGGACGACTGCAGCGGCGGCGTTTATTCGGATCAGAGGCCGCCTTCGCCTTTGCGCCGCTAGCAAAGACGACGAAGCTGAGACACGCCGGCGGCGATCGAGCAAGCAACAACGCCGCGGGACGACGGCAGCGGCGGCATTTATTCGGATCAAAGGCCGCCTTCGCCGGTGCGCCGCTAGCAAAGACGACGAAGCTGAGACACGCCGGCGGCGATCGAGCAAGCAACAACGCCGCGGGACGACTGCAGCGGCGGCGTTTATTCGGATCAGAGGCCGCCTTCGCCGGTGCGCCGCTAGCAAAGACGACGAAGCTGAGACACGCCGGCGGCGATCGAGCAAGCAACAACGCCGCGGGACGACTGCAGCGGCGGCGTTTATTCGGATCAGAGGCCGCCTTCGCCGGTGCGCCGCTAGCAAAGACGACGAAGCTGAGACACGCCGGCGGCGATCGAGCAAGCAACAACGCCGCGGGACGACTGCAGCGGCGGCATTTATTCGGATCAAAGGCCGCCTTCGCCGGTGCGCCGCTAGCAAAGACGACGAAGCTGAGACACGCCGGCGGCGATCGAGCAAGCAACAACGCCGCGGGACGACTGCAGCGGCGGCGTTTATTCGGATCAGAGGCCGCCTTCGCCGGTGCGCCGCTAGCAATGACGACGAAGCTGAGACACGCCGGCGGCGATCGAGCAAGCAACAACGCCGCGGGACGACTGCAGCGGCGGCGTTTATTCGGATCAGAGGCCGCCTTCGCCGGTGCGCCGCTAGCAAAGACGACGAAGCTGAGACACGCCGGCGGCGATCGAGCAAGCAACAACGCCGCGGGACGACTGCAGCGGCGGCGTTTATTCGGATCAAAGGCCGCCTTCGCCGGTGCGCCGCTAGCAAAGACGACGAAGCTGAGACACGCCGGCGGCGATCGAGCAAGCAACAACGCCGCGGGACGACTGCAGCGGCGGCGTTTATTCGGATCAGAGGCCGCCTTCGCCGGTGCGCCGCTAGCAAAGACGACGAAGCTGAGACACGCCGGCGGCGATCGAGCAAGCAACAACGCCGCGGGACGACTGCAGCGGCGGCATTTATTCGGATCAGAGGCCGCCTTCGCCGGTGCGCCGCTAGCAAAGACGACGAAGCTGAGACACGCCGACGGCGATCGAGCGAGCAACAACGCCGCGGGACGACTGCAGCGGCGGCGTTTATTCGGATCAGAGGCCGCCTTCGCCGGTGCGCCGCTAGCAAAGACGACGAAGCTGAGACACGCCGGCGGCGATCGAGCGAGCAACAACGCCGCGGGACGACTGCACCGGCGGCGTTTATTCGGATCAGAGGCCGCCTTCGCCGGTGCGGGGCTAGCAAAGACGACGAAGCTGAGACACGCCGGCGGCGATCGAGCGAGCAACAACACCGCGGGACGACTGCAGCGGCGGCGTTTATTCGGATCAGCGGCCGCCTTCGCCGGTGCGCCGCTAGCAAAGACGACGAAGCTGAGACACGCCGGCGGCGATCGAGCAAGCAACAACGCCGCGGGACGACTGCAGCGGCGGCGTTTATTCGGATCAGAGGCCGCCTTCGCCGGTGCGCCGCTAGCAAAGACGACGAAGCCGAGACACGCCGGCGGCGATCGAGCAAGCAACAACGCCGCGGGACGACTGCAGCGGCGGCATTTATTCGGATCAGAGGCCGCCTTCGCCGGTGCGCCGCTAGCAAAGACGACGAAGCTGAGACACGCCGACGGCGATCGAGCGAGCAACAACGCCGCGGGACGACTGCAGCGGCGGCGTTTATTGGGATCAGAGGCCGCCTTCGCCGGTGCGGGGCTAGCAAAGACGACGAAGCTGAGACACGCCGGCGGCGATCGAGCGAGCAACACCACCGCGGGACGACTGCAGGGGCGGCGTTTATTCGGATCAGAGGCCGCCTTCGCCGGTGCGGGGCTAGCAAAGACGACGAAGCTGAGACACGCCGGCGGCGATCGAGCGAGCAACAACGCCGCGGGACGACTGCAGCGGCAGCGTTTATTCGGATCAGAGGCCGCCTTCGCCGGTGCGGGGCTAGCAAAGACGACGAAGCTGAGACACGCCGGCGGCGATCGAGCGAGCAACACCACCGCGGGACGACTGCAGCGGCGGCGTTTATTCGGATCAGAGGCCGCCTTCGCCGGTGCGCCGCTAGCAAAGACGACGAAGCTGAGACACGCCGGCGGCGATCGAGCGAGCAACAACGCCGCGGGACGACTGCAGCGGCGGCGTTTATTCGGATCAGAGGCCGCCTTCGCCGGTGCGCCGCTAGCAAAGACGACGAAGCTGAGACACGCCGGCGGCGATCGAGCGAGCAACAACGCCGCGGGACGACTGCAGCGGCGGCATTTATTCGGATCAAAGGCCGCCTTCGCCGGTGCGCCGCTAGCAAAGACGACGAAGCTGAGACACGCCGACGGCGATCGAGCGAGCAACAACGCCGCGGGACGACTGCAGCGGCGGCGTTTATTCGGATCAGAGGCCGCCTTCGCCGGTGCGCCGCTAGCAAAGACGACGAAGCTGAGACACGCCGGCGGCGATCGAGCGAGCAACAACGCCGCGGGACGACTGCAGCGGCGGCGTTTATTCGGATCAGAGGCCGCCTTCGCCGGTGCGCCGCTAGCAAAGACGACGAAGCTGAGACACGCCGGCGGCGATCGAGCGAGCAACAACGCCGCGGGACGACTGCAGCGGCGGCGTTTATTCGGATCAGAGGCCGCCTTCGCCGGTGCGCCGCTAGCAAAGACGACGAAGCTGAGACACGCCGACGGCGATCGAGCAAGCAACAACGCCGCGGGACGACTGCAGCGGCGGCGTTTATTCGGATCAGAGGCCGCCTTCGCCGGTGCGCCGCTAGCAAAGACGACGAAGCTGAGACACGCCGGCGGCGATCGAGCGAGCAACAACGCCGCGGGACGACTGCAGCGGCGGCGTTTATTCGGATCAGAGGCCGCCTTCGCCGGTGCGCCGCTAGCAAAGACGACGAAGCTGAGACACGCCGGCGGCGATCGAGCGAGCAACAACGCCGCGGGACGACTGCAGCGGCGGCGTTTATTCGGATCAGAGGCCGCCTTCGCCGGTGCGCCGCTAGCAAAGACGACGAAGCTGAGACACGCCGGCGGCGATCGAGCAAGCAACAACGCCGCGGGACGACTGCAGCGGCGGCGTTTATTCGGATCAGAGGCCGCCTTCGCCGGTGCGCCGCTAGCAAAGACGACGAAGCTGAGACACGCCGGCGGCGATCGAGCGAGCAACAACACCGCGGGACGACTGCAGCGGCGGCGTTTATTCGGATCAGAGGCCGCCTTCGCCGGTGCGCCGCTAGCAAAGACGACGAAGCTGAGACACGCCGGCGGCGATCGAGCGAGCAACAACGCCGCGGGACGACTGCAGCGGCGGCGTTTATTCGGATCAGAGGCCGCCTTCGCCGGTGCGGGGCTAGCAAAGACGACGAAGCTGAGACACGCCGACGGCGATCGAGCAAGCAACAACGCCGCGGGAAGACTGCAGCGGCGGCGTTTATTCGGATCAGAGGCCGCCTTCGCCGGTGCGCCGCTAGCAAAGACGACGAAGCTGAGACACGCCGGCGGCGATCGAGCGAGCAACAACACCGCGGGACGACTGCAGCGGCGGCGTTTATTCGGATCAGAGGCCGCCTTCGCCGGTGCGCCGCTAGCAAAGACGACGAAGCTGAGACACGCCAACGGCGATCGAGCAAGCAACAACGCCGAGGGACGACTGCAGCGGCGGCGTTTATTCGGATCAGAGGCCGCCTTCGCCGGTGCGGGGCTAGCAAAGACGACGAAGCTGAGACACGTCGGCGGCGATCGAGCGAGCAACAACGCCGCGGGACGACTGCAGCGGCGGCGTTTATTCGGATCAGAGGCCGCCTTCGCCGGTGCGCCGCTAGCAAAGACGACGAAGCTGAGACACGCCGACGGCGATCGAGCAAGCAACAACGCCGCGGGACGACTGCAGCGGCGGCGTTTATTCGGATCAGAGGCCGCCTTCGCCGGTGCGGGGCTAGCAAAGACGACGAAGCTGAGACACGCCGACGGCGATCGAGCAAGCAACAACGCCGCGGGACGACTGCAGCGGCGGCGTTTATTCGGATCAGAGGCCGCCTTCGCCGGTGCGGGGCTAGCAAAGACGACGAAGCTGAGACACGCCGACGGCGATCGAGCAAGCAACAACGCCGCGGGACGACTGCAGCGGCGGCGTTTATTCGGATCAGAGGCCGCCTTCGCCGGAGCGGGGCTAGCAAAGACGACGAAGCTGAGACACGCCGGCGGCGATCGAGCGAGCAACAACGCCGCGGGACGACTGCAGCGGCGGCGTTTATTCGGATCAGAGGCCGCCTTCGCCGGTGCGGGGCTAGCAAAGACGACGAAGCTGAGACACGCCGACGGCGATCGAGCAAGCAACAACGCCGCGGGACGACTGCAGCGGCGGCGTTTATTCGGATCAGAGGCCGCCTTCGCCGGAGCGGGGCTAGCAAAGACGACGAAGCTGAGACACGCCGACGGCGATCGAGCAAGCAACAACGCCGCGGGACGACTGCAGCGGCGGCGTTTATTCGGATCAGAGGCCGCCTTCGCCGGTGCGCCGCTAGCAAAGACGACGAAGCTGAGACACGCCGACGGCGATCGAGCGAGCAACAACGCCTCGGGACGACTGCAGCGGCGGTGTTTATTCGGATCAGAGGCCGCCTTCGCCGGTGCGGGGCTAGCAAAGACGACGAAGCTGAGACACGCCGGCGGCGATCGAGCGAGCAACAACGCCGCGGGACGACTGCAGCGGCGGCGTTTATTCGGATCAGAGGCCGCCTTCGCCGGTGCGCCGCTAGCAAAGACGACGAAGCTGAGACACGCCGGCGGCGATCGAGCGAGCAACAACGCCGCGGGACGACTGCAGCGGCGGCGTTTATTCGGATCAGAGGCCGCCTTCGCCGGTGCGGGGCTAGCAAAGACGACGAAGCTGAGACACGCCGGCGGCGATCGAGCGAGCAACAACGCCGCGGGACGACTGCAGCGGCGGCGTTTATTCGGATCAGAGGCCGACTTCGCCGGTGCGGGGCTAGCAAAGACGACGAAGCTGAGACACGCCGGCGGCGATCGAGCGAGCAACAACGCCGCGGGACGACTGCAGCGGCGGCGTTTATTCGGATCAGAGGCCGCCTTCGCCGGTGCGCCGCTAGCAAAGACGACGAAGCTGAGACACGCCGGCGGCGATCGAGCGAGCAACAACGCCGCGGGACGACTGCAGCGGCGGCGTTTATTCGGATCAGAGGCCGCCTTCGCCGGTGCGGGGCTAGCAAAGACGACGAAGCTGAGACACGCCGGCGGCGATCGAGCGAGCAACAACGCCGCGGAACGACTGCAGCGGCGGCGTTTATTCGGATCAGAGGCCGCCTTCGCCGGTGCGGGGCTAGCAAAGACGACGAAGCTGAGACACGCCGGCGGCGATCGAGCAAGCAACAACGCCGCGGGACCACTGCAGCGGCGGCGTTTATTCGGATCAGAGGCCGCCTTCGCCGGTGCGGGGCTAGCAAAGACGACGAAGCTGAGACACGCCGGCGGCGATCGAGCGAGCAACAACGCCGCGGGACGACTGCAGCGGCGGCGTTTATTCGGATCAGAGGCCGCCTTCGCCGGAGCGGGGCTAGCAAAGACGACGAAGCTGAGACACGCCGACGGCGATCGAGCGAGCAACAACGCCGCGGGACGACTGCAGCGGCGGCGTTTATTCGGATCAGAGGCCGCCTTCGCCGGTGCGGGGCTAGCAAAGACGACGAAGCTGAGACACGCCGACGGCGATCGAGCAAGCAACAACGCCGCGGGACGACTGCAGCGGCGGCGTTTATTCGGATCAGAGGCCGCCTTCGCCGGTGCGGGGCTAGCAAAGACGACGAAGCTGAGACACGCCGGCGGCGATCGAGCAAGCAACAACGCCGCGGGACGACTGCAGCGGCGGCGTTTATTCGGATCAGAGGCCGCCTTCGCCGGTGCGGGGCTAGCAAAGACGACGAAGCTGAGACACGCCGACGGCGATCGAGCAAGCAACAACGCCGCGGGACGACTGCAGCGGCGGCGTTTATTCGGATCAGAGGCCGCCTTCGCCGGTGCGGGGCTAGCAAAGACGACGAAGCTGAGACACGCCGGCGGCGATCGAGCGAGCAACAACGCCGCGGGACCACTGCAGCGGCGGCGTTTATTCGGATCAGAGGCCGCCTTCGCCGGAGCGGGGCTAGCAAAGACGACGAAGCTGAGACACGCCGACGGCGATCGAGCGAGCAACAACGCCGCGGGACGACTGCAGCGGCGGCGTTTATTCGGATCAGAGGCCGCCTTCGCCGGTGCGGGGCTAGCAAAGACGACGAAGCTGAGACACGCCGACGGCGATCGAGCAAGCAACAACGCCGCGGGACGACTGCAGCGGCGGCGTTTATTCGGATCAGAGGCCGCCTTCGCCGGTGCGGGGCTAGCAAAGACGACGAAGCTGAGACACGCCGGCGGCGATCGAGCGAGCAACAACGCCGCGGGACGACTGCAGCGGCGGCGTTTATTCGGATCAGAGGCCGCCTTCGCCGGAGCGGGGCTAGCAAAGACGACGAAGCTGAGACACGCCGGCGGCGATCGAGCAAGCAACAACGCCGCGGGACGACTGCAGCGGCGGCGTTTATTCGGATCAGAGGCCGCCTTCGCCGGTGCGGGGCTAGCAAAGACGACGAAGCTGAGACACGCCGGCGGCGATCGAGCAAGCAACAACGCCGCGGGACGACTGCAGCGGCGGCGTTTATTCGGATCAGAGGCCGCCTTCGCCGGAGCGGGGCTAGCAAAGACGACGAAGCTGAGACACGCCGGCGGCGTTCGAGCGAGCAACAACGCCACGGGACGACTGCAGCGGCGGCGTTTATTCGGATCAGAGGCCGCCTTCGCCGGAGCGGGGCTAGCAAAGACGACGAAGCTGAGACACGCCGGCGGCGATCGAGCAAGCAACAACGCCGCGGGACGACTGCAGCGGCGGCGTTTATTCGGATCAGAGGCCGCCTTCGCCGGTGCGGGGCTAGCAAAGACGACGAAGCTGAGACACGCCGGCGGCGATCGAGCGAGCAACAATTCCGCGGGACGACTGCAGCGGCGGCGTTTATTCGGATCAGAGGCCGCCTTCGCCGGAGCGGGGCTAGCAAAGACGACGAAGCTGAGACACGCCGGCGGCGATCGAGCAAGCAACAACGCCGCGGGACGACTGCAGCGGCGGCGTTTATTCGGATCAGAGGCCGCCTTCGCCGGAGCGGGGCTAGCAAAGACGACGAAGCTGAGACACGCCGACGGCGATCGAGCGAGCAACAACGCCGCGGGACGACTGCAGCGGCGGCGTTTATTCGGATCAGAGGCCGCCTTCGCCGGTGCGGGGCTAGCAAAGACGACGAAGCTGAGACACGCCGGCGGCGATCGAGCGAGCAACAACGCCGCGGGACGACTGCAGCGGCGGCGTTTATTCGGATCAGAGGCCGCCTTCGCCGGTGCGGGGCTAGCAAAGACGACGAAGCTGAGACACGCCGACGGCGATCGAGCGAGCAACAACGCCGCGGGACGACTGCAGCGGCGGCGTTTATTCGGATCAGAGGCCGCCTTCGCCGGAGCGGGGCTAGCAAAGACGACGAAGCTGAGACACGCCGGCGGCGATCGAGCGAGCAACAACGCCGCGGGACGACTGCAGCGGCGGCGTTTATTCGGATCAGAGGCCGCCTTCGCCGGTGCGGGGCTAGCAAAGACGACGAAGCTGAGACACGCCGGCGGCGATCGAGCGAGCAACAACGCCGCGGGACGACTGCAGCGGCGGCGTTTATTCGGATCAGAGGCCGCCTTCGCCGGAGCGGGGCTAGCAAAGACGACGAAGCTGAGACACGCCGGCGGCGATCGAGCGAGCAACAACGCCACGGGACGACTGCAGCGGCGGCGTTTATTCGGATCAGAGGCCGCCTTCGCCGGAGCGGGGCTAGCAAAGACGACGAAGCTGAGACACGCCGGCGGCGATCGAGCAAGCAACAACGCCGCGGGACGACTGCAGCGGCGGCGTTTATTCGGATCAGAGGCCGCCTTCGCCGGTGCGGGGCTAGCAAAGACGACGAAGCTGAGACACGCCGGCGGCGATCGAGCGAGCAACAACGCCGCGGGACGACTGCAGCGGCGGCGTTTATTCGGATCAGAGGCCGCCTTCGCCGGTGCTTGGCTAGCAAAGACGACGAAGCTGAGACACGCCGACGGCGATCGAGCAAGCAACAACGCCGCGGGACGACTGCAGCGGCGGCGTTTATTCGGATCAGAGGCCGCCTTCGCCGGAGCGGGGCTAGCAAAGACGACGAAGCTGAGACACGCCGGCGGCGATCGAGCGAGCAACAACGCCGCGGGACGACTGCAGCGGCGGCGTTTATTCGGATCAGAGGCCGCCTTCGCCGGTGCGGGGCTAGCAAAGACGACGAAGCTGAGACACGCCGGCGGCGATCGAGCAAGCAACAACGCCGCGGGACGACTGCAGCGGCGGCGTTTATTCGGATCAGAGGCCGCCTTCGCCGGTGCGGGGCTAGCAAAGACGACGAAGCTGAGACACGCCGGCGGCGATCGAGCGAGCAACAACGCCGCGGGACGACTGCAGCGGCGGCGTTTATTCGGATCAGAGGCCGCCTTCGGCGGTGCGGGGCTAGCATAGACGACGAAGCTGAGACACGCCGACGGCGATCGAGCAAGCAACAACGCCGCGGGACGACTGCAGCGGCGGCGTTTATTCGGATCAGAGGCCGCCTTCGCCGGTGCGGGGCTAGCAAAGACGACGAAGCTGAGACACGCCGGCGGCGATCGAGCGAGCAACAACGCCGCGGGACGACTGCAGCGGCGGCGTTTATTCGGATCAGAGGCCGCCTTCGCCGGAGCGGGGCTAGCAAAGACGACGAAGCTGAGACACGCCGACGGCGATCGAGCAAGCAACAACGCCGCGGGACGACTGCAGCGGCGGCGTTTATTCGGATCAGAGGCCGCCTTCGGCGGTGCGGGGCTAGCATAGACGACGAAGCTGAGACACGCCGGCGGCGATCGAGCGAGCAACAACGCCGCGGGACGACTGCAGCGGCGGCGTTTATTCGGATCAGAGGCCGCCTTCGGCGGTGCGGGGCTAGCATAGACGACGAAGCTGAGACACGCCGGCGGCGATCGAGCAAGCAACAACGCCGCGGGACGACTGCAGCGGCGGCGTTTATTCGGATCAGAGGCCGCCTTCGCCGGTGCGGGGCTAGCAAAGACGATGAAGCTGAGACACGCCGGCGGCGATCGAGCGAGCAACAACGCCGCGGGACGACTGCAGCGGCGGCGTTTATTCGGATCAGAGGCCGCCTTCGCCGGTGCGGGGCTAGCAAAGACGACGAAGCTGAGACACGCCGGCGGCGATCGAGCGAGCAACAACGCCGCGGGACGACTGCAGCGGCGGCGTTTATTCGGATCAGAGGCCGCCTTCGCCGGAGCGGGGCTAGCAAAGACGACGAAGCTGAGACACGCCGACGGCGATCGAGCAAGCAACAATGCCGCGGGACGACTGCAGCGGCGGCGTTTATTCGGATCAGAGGCCGCCTTCGGCGGTGCGGGGCTAGCATAGACGACGAAGCTGAGACACGCCGGCGGCGATCGAGCGAGCAACAACGCCGCGGGACGACTGCAGCGGCGGCGTTTATTCGGATCAGAGGCCGCCTTCGCCGGAGCGGGGCTAGCAAAGACGACGAAGCTGAGACACGCCGGCGGCGATCGAGCAAGCAACAACGCCGCGGGACGACTGCAGCGGCGGCGTTTATTCGGATCAGAGGCCGCCTTCGCCGGTGCGGGGCTAGCAAAGACGACGAAGCTGAGACACGCCGGCGGCGATCGAGCGAGCAACAACGCCGCGGGACGACTGCAGCGGCGGCGTTTATTCGGATCAGAGGCCGCCTTCGGCGGTGCGGGGCTAGCATAGACGACGAAGCTGAGACACGCCGACGGCGATCGAGCAAGCAACAACGCCGCGGGACGACTGCAGCGGCGGCGTTTATTCGGATCAGAGGCCGCCTTCGCCGGTGCGGGGCTAGCAAAGACGACGAAGCTGAGACACGCCGGCGGCGATCGAGCGAGCAACAACGCCGCGGGACGACTGCAGCGGCGGCGTTTATTCGGATCAGAGGCCGCCTTCGCCGGAGCGGGGCTAGCAAAGACGACGAAGCTGAGACACGCCGACGGCGATCGAGCAAGCAACAACGCCGCGGGACGACTGCAGCGGCGGCGTTTATTCGGATCAGAGGCCGCCTTCGGCGGTGCGGGGCTAGCATAGACGACGAAGCTGAGACACGCCGGCGGCGATCGAGCAAGCAACAACGCCGCGGGACGACTGCAGCGGCGGCGTTTATTCGGATCAGAGGCCGCCTTCGCCGGTGCGGGGCTAGCAAAGACGACGAAGCTGAGACACGCCGACGGCGATCGAGCAAGCAACAACGCCGCGGGACGACTGCAGCGGCGGCGTTTATTCGGATCAGAGGCCGCCTTCGGCGGTGCGGGGCTAGCATAGACGACGAAGCTGAGACACGCCGGCGGCGATCGAGCAAGCAACAACGCCGCGGGACGACTGCAGCGGCGGCGTTTATTCGGATCAGAGGCCGCCTTCGCCGGTGCGGGGCTAGCAAAGACGACGAAGCTGAGACACGCCGACGGCGATCGAGCAAGCAACAACGCCGCGGGACGACTGCAGCGGCGGCGTTTATTCGGATCAGAGGCCGCCTTCGGCGGTGCGGGGCTAGCATAGACGACGAAGCTGAGACACGCCGACGGCGATCGAGCAAGCAACAACGCCGCGGGACGACTGCAGCGGCGGCGTTTATTCGGATCAGAGGCCGCCTTCGCCGGAGCGGGGCTAGCAAAGACGACGAAGCTGAGACACGCCGACGGCGATCGAGCAAGCAACAACGCCGCGGGACGACTGCAGCGGCGGCGTTTATTCGGATCAGAGGCCGCCTTCGCCGGTGCGGGGCTAGCAAAGACGACGAAGCTGAGACACGCCGGCGGCGATCGAGCGAGCAACAACGCCGCGGGACGACTGCAGCGGCGGCGTTTATTCGGATCAGAGGCCGCCTTCGCCGGTGCGGGGCTAGCAAAGACGACGAAGCTGAGACACGCCGGCGGCGATCGAGCGAGCAACAACGCCGCGGGACGACTGCAGCGGCGTCGTTTATTCGGATCAGAGGCCGCCTTCGCCGGTGCGCCGCTAGCAAAGACGACGAAGCTGAGACACGCCGACGGCGATCGAGCAAGCAACAACGCCGCGGGACGACTGCAGCGGCGGCGTTTATTCGGATCAGAGGCCGCCTTCGCCGGTGCGCCGCTATCAAAGACGACGAAGCTGAGACACGCCGGCGGCGATCGAGCGAGCAACAACGCCGCGGGACGACTGCAGCGGCGGCGTTTATTCGAATCAGAGGCCGCCTTCGCCGGTGCGGGGCTAGCAAAGACGACGAAGCTGAGACACGCCGGCGGCGATCGAGCGAGCAACAACACCGCGGGACGACTGCAGCGGCGGCGTTTATTCGGATCAGAGGCCGCCTTCGCCGGTGCGCCGCTAGCAAAGACGACGAAGCTGAGACACGCCGACGGCGATCGAGCAAGCAACAACGCCGCGGGACGACTGCAGCGGCGGCGTTTATTCGGATCAGAGGCCGCCTTCGCCGGTGCGCCGCTAGCAAAGACGACGAAGCTGAGACACGCCGGCGGCGATCGAGCGAGCAACAACGCCGCGGGACGACTGCAGCGGCGGCGTTTATTCGGATCAGAGGCCGCCTTCGCCGGTGCGGGGCTAGCAAAGACGACGAAGCTGAGACACGCCGGCGGCGATCGAGCGAGCAACAACACCGCGGGACGACTGCAGCGGTGGCGTTTATTCGGATCAGAGGCCGCCTTCGCCGGTGCGCCGCTAGCAAAGACGACGAAGCTGAGACACGCCGACGGCGATCGAGCAAGCAACAACGCCGCGGGACGACTGCAGCGGCGGCGTTTATTCGGATCAGAGGCCGCCTTCGCCGGTGCGGGGCTAGCAAAGACGACGAAGCTGAGACACGCCGGCGGCGATCGAGCGAGCAACAAAGCCGCGGGACGACTGCAGCGGCGGCGTTTATTCGGATCAGAGGCCGCCTTCGCCGGTGCGGGGCTAGCAAAGACGACGAAGCTGAGACACGCCGGCGGCGATCGAGCGAGCAACAACACCGCGGGACGACTGCAGCGGCGGCGTTTATTCGGATCAGAGGCCGCCTTCGCCGGTGCGCCGCTAGCAAAGACGACGAAGCTGAGACACGCCGACGGCGATCGAGCAAGCAACAACGCCGCGGGACGACTGCAGCGGCGGCGTTTATTCGGATCAGAGGCCGCCTTCGCCGGTGCGGGGCTAGCAAAGACGACGAAGCTGAGACACGCCGGCGGCGATCGAGCGAGCAACAACGCCGCGGGACGACTGCAGCGGCGGCGTTTATTCGGATCAGAGGCCGCCTTCGCCGGTGCGGGGCTAGCAAAGACGACGAAGCTGAGACACGCCGGCGGCGATCGAGCGAGCAACAACACCGCGGGACGACTGCAGCGGCGGCGTTTATTCGGATCAGAGGCCGCCTTCGCCGGTGCGGGGCTAGCAAAGACGACGAAGCTGAGACACGCCGGCGGCGATCGAGCGAGCAACAACGCCGCGGGACAACTGCAGCGGCGGCGTTTATTCGGATCAGAGGCCGCCTTCGCCGGTGCGGGGCTAGCAAAGACGACGAAGCTGAGACACGCCGGCGGCGATCGAGCGAGCAACAACACCGCGGGACGACTGCAGCGGCGGCGTTTATTCGGATCAGAGGCCGCCTTCGCCGGTGCGCCGCTAGCAAAGACGACGAAGCTGAGACACGCCGACGGCGATCGAGCAAGCAACAACGCCGCGGGACGACTGCAGCGGCGGCGTTTATTCGGATCAGAGGCCGCCTTCGCCGGTGCGGGGCTAGCAAAGACGACGAAGCTGAGACACGCCGGCGGCGATCGAGCGAGCAACAACGCCGCGGGACGACTGCAGCGGCGGCGTTTATTCGGATCAGAGGCCGCCTTCGCCGGTGCGGGGCTAGCAAAGACGACGAAGCTGAGACACGCCGGCGGCGATCGAGCAAGCAACAACGCCGCGGGACGACTGCAGCGGCGGCGTTTATTCGGATCAGAGGCCGCCTTCGCCGGTGCGGGGCTAGCAAAGACGACGAAGCTGAGACACGCCGGCGGCGATCGAGCGAGCAACAACGCCGCGGGACGACTGCAGCGGCGGCGTTTATTCGGATCAGAGGCCGCCTTCGCCGGTGCGGGGCTAGCAAAGACGACGAAGCTGAGACACGCCGGCGGCGATCGAGCGAGCAACAACGCCGCGGGACGACTGCAGCGGCGGCGTTTATTCGGATCAGAGGCCGCCTTCGCCGGTGCGGGGCTAGCAAAGACGACGAAGCTGAGACACGCCGGCGGCGATCGAGCGAGCAACAACACCGCGGGACGACTGCAGCGGCGGCGTTTATTCGGATCAGAGGCCGCCTTCGCCGGTGCGGGGCTAGCAAAGACGACGAAGCTGAGACACGCCGGCGGCGATCGAGCGAGCAACAACGCCGCGGGACGACTGCAGCGGCGGCGTTTATTCGGATCAGAGGCCGCCTTCGCCGGTGCGCCGCTAGCAAAGACGACGAAGCTGAGACACGCCGGCGGCGATCGAGCAAGCAACAACGCCGCGGGACGACTGCAGCGGAGGCGTTTATTCGGATCAGAGGCCGCCTTCGCCGGTGCGGGGCTAGCAAAGACGACGAAGCTGAGACACGCCGGCGGCGATCGAGCGAGCAACAACGCCGCGGGACGACTGCAGCGGCGGCGTTTATTCGGATCAGAGGCCGCCTTCGCCGGTGCGCCGCTAGCAAAGACGACGAAGCTGAGACACGCCGGCGGCGATCGAGCGAGCAACAACGCCGCGGGACGACTGCAGCGGCGGCGTTTATTCGGATCAGAGGCCGCCTTCGCCGGTGCGGGGCTAGCAAAGACGACGAAGCTGAGACACGCCGGCGGCGATCGAGCGAGCAACAACGCCGCGGGACGACTGCAGCGGCGGCGTTTATTCGGATCAGAGGCCGCCTTCGCCGGTGCGCCGCTAGCAAAGACGACGAAGCTGAGACACGCCGGCGGCGATCGAGCAAGCAACAACGCCGCGGGACGACTGCAGCGGCGGCGTTTATTCGGATCAGAGGCCGCCTTCGCCGGTGCGGGGCTAGCAAAGACGACGAAGCTGAGACACGCCGGCGGCGATCGAGCAAGCAACAACGCCGCGGGACGACTGCAGCGGCGGCGTTTATTCGGATCAGAGGCCGCCTTCGCCGGTGCGCCGCTAGCAAAGACGACGAAGCTGAGACACGCCGGCGGCGATCGAGCAAGCAACAACGCCGCGGGACGACTGCAGCGGCGGCGTTTATTCGGATCAGAGGCCGCCTTCGCCGGTGCGGGGCTAGCAAAGACGACGAAGCTGAGACACGCCGGCGGCGATCGAGCAAGCAACAACGCCGCGGGACGACTGCAGCGGCGACGTTTATTCGGATCAGAGGCCGCCTTCGCCGGTGCGCCGCTAGCAAAGACGACGAAGCTGAGACACGCCGGCGGCGATCGAGCAAGCAACAACGCCGCGGGACGACTGCAGCGGCGGCGTTTATTCGGATCAGAGGCCGCCTTCGCCGGTGCGGGGCTAGCAAAGACGACGAAGCTGAGACACGCCGGCGGCGATCGAGCGAGCAACAACACCGCGGGACGACTGCAGCGGCGACGCTTATTCGGATCAGAGGCCGCCTTCGCCGGTGCGCCGCTAGCAAAGACGACGAAGCTGAGACACGCCGACGGCGATCGAGCAAGCAACAACGCCGCGGGACGACTGCAGCGGCGGCGTTTATTCGGATCAGAGGCCGCCTTCGCCGGTGCGGGGCTAGCAAAGACGACGAAGCTGAGACACGCCGGCGGCGATCGAGCGAGCAACAAAGCCGCGGGACGACTGCAGCGGCGGCGTTTATTCGGATCAGAGGCCGCCTTCGCCGGTGCGGGGCTAGCAAAGACGACGAAGCTGAGACACGCCGGCGGCGATCGAGCGAGCAACAACACCGCGGGACGACTGCAGCGGCGGCGTTTATTCGGATCAGAGGCCGCCTTCGCCGGTGCGCCGCTAGCAAAGACGACGAAGCTGAGACACGCCGGCGGCGATCGAGCGAGCAACAACGCCGCGGGACGACTGCAGCGGCGGCGTTTATTCGGATCAGAGGCCGCCTTCGCCGGTGCGGGGCTAGCAAAGACGACGAAGCTGAGACACGCCGGCGGCGATCGAGCGAGCAACAACACCGCGGGACGACTGCAGCGGCGGCGTTTATTCGGATCAGAGGCCGCCTTCGCCGGTGCGGGGCTAGCAAAGACGACGAAGCTGAGACACGCCGGCGGCGATCGAGCGAGCAACAACGCCGCGGGACAACTGCAGCGGCGGCGTTTATTCGGATCAGAGGCCGCCTTCGCCGGTGCGGGGCTAGCAAAGACAACGAAGCTGAGACACGCCGGCGGCGATCGAGCGAGCAACAACACCGCGGGACGACTGCAGCGGCGGCGTTTATTCGGATCAGAGGCCGCCTTCGCCGGTGCGCCGCTAGCAAAGACGACGAAGCTGAGACACGCCGACGGCGATCGAGCAAGCAACAACGCCGCGGGACGACTGCAGCGGCGGCGTTTATTCGGATCAGAGGCCGCCTTCGCCGGTGCGGGGCTAGCAAAGACGACGAAGCTGAGACACGCCGGCGGCGATCGAGCGAGCAACAACGCCGCGGGACGACTGCAGCGGCGGCGTTTATTCGGATCAGAGGCCGCCTTCGCCGGTGCGGGGCTAGCAAAGACGACGAAGCTGAGACACGCCGGCGGCGATCGAGCAAGCAACAACGCCGCGGGACGACTGCAGCGGCGGCGTTTATTCGGATCAGAGGCCGCCTTCGCCGGTGCGGGGCTAGCAAAGACGACGAAGCTGAGACACGCCGGCGGCGATCGAGCGAGCAACAACGCCGCGGGACGACTGCAGCGGCGGCGTTTATTCGGATCAGAGGCCGCCTTCGCCGGTGCGGGGCTAGCAAAGACGACGAAGCTGAGACACGCCGGCGGCGATCGAGCGAGCAACAACGCCGCGGGACGACTGCAGCGGCGGCGTTTATTCGGATCAGAGGCCGCCTTCGCCGGTGCGGGGCTAGCAAAGACGACGAAGCTGAGACACGCCGGCGGCGATCGAGCGAGCAACAACACCGCGGGACGACTGCAGCGGCGGCGTTTATTCGGATCAGAGGCCGCCTTCGCCGGTGCGGGGCTAGCAAAGACGACGAAGCTGAGACACGCCGGCGGCGATCGAGCGAGCAACAACGCCGCGGGACGACTGCAGCGGCGGCGTTTATTCGGATCAGAGGCCGCCTTCGCCGGTGCGCCGCTAGCAAAGACGACGAAGCTGAGACACGCCGGCGGCGATCGAGCAAGCAACAACGCCGCGGGACGACTGCAGCGGAGGCGTTTATTCGGATCAGAGGCCGCCTTCGCCGGTGCGGGGCTAGCAAAGACGACGAAGCTGAGACACGCCGGCGGCGATCGAGCGAGCAACAACGCCGCGGGACGACTGCAGCGGCGGCGTTTATTCGGATCAGAGGCCGCCTTCGCCGGTGCGCCGCTAGCAAAGACGACGAAGCTGAGACACGCCGGCGGCGATCGAGCGAGCAACAACGCCGCGGGACGACTGCAGCGGCGGCGTTTATTCGGATCAGAGGCCGCCTTCGCCGGTGCGGGGCTAGCAAAGACGACGAAGCTGAGACACGCCGGCGGCGATCGAGCGAGCAACAACGCCGCGGGACGACTGCAGCGGCGGCGTTTATTCGGATCAGAGGCCGCCTTCGCCGGTGCGCCGCTAGCAAAGACGACGAAGCTGAGACACGCCGGCGGCGATCGAGCAAGCAACAACGCCGCGGGACGACTGCAGCGGCGGCGTTTATTCGGATCAGAGGCCGCCTTCGCCGGTGCGGGGCTAGCAAAGACGACGAAGCTGAGACACGCCGGCGGCGATCGAGCAAGCAACAACGCCGCGGGACGACTGCAGCGGCGGCGTTTATTCGGATCAGAGGCCGCCTTCGCCGGTGCGCCGCTAGCAAAGACGACGAAGCTGAGACACGCCGGCGGCGATCGAGCAAGCAACAACGCCGCGGGACGACTGCAGCGGCGGCGTTTATTCGGATCAGAGGCCGCCTTCGCCGGTGCGGGGCTAGCAAAGACGACGAAGCTGAGACACGCCGGCGGCGATCGAGCAAGCAACAACGCCGCGGGACGACTGCAGCGGCGACGTTTATTCGGATCAGAGGCCGCCTTCGCCGGTGCGCCGCTAGCAAAGACGACGAAGCTGAGACACGCCGGCGGCGATCGAGCGCGCAACAACACCGCGGGACGACTGCAGCGGCGGCGTTTATTCGGATCAGAGGCCGCCTTCGCCGGTGCGGGGCTAGCAAAGACGACGAAGCTGAGACACGCCGGCGGCGATCGAGCGAGCAACAACACCGCGGGACGACTGCAGCGGCGGCGTTTATTCGGATCAAAGGCCGCCTTCGCCGGTGCGGGGTTAGCAAAGACGACGAAGCTGAGACACGCTGGCGGCGATCGAGCGAGCAACAACACCGCGGGACGACTGCAGCGGCGGCGTTTATTCGGATCAGAGGCCGCCTTCGCCGGTGCGGGGTTAGCAAAGACGACGAAGCTGAGACACGCCGGCGGCGATCGAGCGAGCAACAACACCGCGGGACGACTGCAGCGGCGGCGTTTATTCGGATCAAAGGCCGCCTTCGCCGGTGCGGGGTTAGCAAAGACGACGAAGCTGAGACACGCCGGCGGCGATCGAGCGAGCAACAACACCTAGGGACGACTGCAGCGGCGGCGTTTATTCGGATCAGAGGCCGCCTTCGCCGGTGCGCCGCTAGCAAAGACGACGAAGCTGAGACACGCCGGCGGCGATCGAGCGAGCAACAACACCGCGGGACGACTGCAGCGGCGGCGTTTATTCGGATCAAAGGCCGCCTTCGCCGGTGCGGGGTTAGCAAAGACGACGAAGCTGAGACAGGCTGGCGGCGATCGAGCGAGCAACAACACCGCGGGACGACTGCAGCGGCGGCGTTTATTCGGATCAGAGGCCGCCTTCGCCGGTGCGGGGCTAGCAAAGACGACGAAGCTGAGACACGCCGGCGGCGATCGAGCGAGCAACAACACCGCGGGACGACTGCAGCGGCGGCGTTTATTCGGATCAGAGGCCGCCTTCGCCGGTGCGGGGCTAGCAAAGACGACGAAGCTGAGACACGCCGGCGGCGATCGAGCGAGCAACAACACCGCGGGACGACTGCAGCGGCGGCGTTTATTCGGATCAGAGGCCGCCTTCGCCGGTGCGCCGCTAGCAAAGACGACGAAGCTGAGACACGCTGGCGGCGATCGAGCGAGCAACAACACCGCGGGACGACTGCAGCGGCGGCGTTTATTCGGATCAGAGGCCGCCTTCGCCGGTGCGGGGTTAGCAAAGACGACGAAGCTGAGACACGCTGGCGGCGATCGAGCGAGCAACAACACCGCGGGACGACTGCAGCGGCGGCGTTTATTCGGATCAAAGGCCGCCTTCGCCGGTGCGGGGCTAGCAAAGACGACGAAGCTGAGACACGCCGGCGGCGATCGAGCGAGCAACAACACCGGGGGACGACTGCAGCGGCGGCGTTTATTCGGATCAGAGGCCGCCTTCGCCGGTGCGCCGCTAGCAAAGACGACGAAGCTGAGACACGCTGGCGGCGATCGAGCGAGCAACAACACCGCGGGACGACTGCAGCGGCGGCGTTTATTCGGATCAGAGGCCGCCTTCGCCGGTGCGGGGTTAGCAAAGACGACGAAGCTGAGACACGCCGGCGGCGATCGAGCGAGCAACAACGCCGCGGGACGACTGCAGCGGCGGCGTTTATTCGGATCAGAGGCCGCCTTCGCCGGTGCGCCGCTAGCAAAGACGACGAAGCTGAGACACGCCGGCGGCGATCGAGCGAGCAACAACACCGCGGGACGACTGCAGCGGCGGCGTTTATTCGGATCAGAGGCCGCCTTCGCCGGTGCGGGGCTAGCAAAGACGACGAACCTGAGACACGCCGGCGGCGATCGAGCGAGCAACAACGCCGCGGGACGACTGCAGCGGCGGCGTTTATTCGGATCAGAGGCCGCCTTCGCCGGTGCGGGGCTAGCAAAGACGACGAAGCTGAGACACGCTGGCGGCGATCGAGCGAGCAACAACACCGCGGGACGACTGCAGCGGCGGTGTTTATTCGGATCAGAGGCCGCCTTCGCCGGTGCGCCGCTAGCAAAGACGACGAAGCTGAGACACCCTGGCGGCGATCGAGCGAGCAACAACGCCGCGGGACGACTGCAGCGGCGGCGTTTATTCGGATCAGAGGCCGCCTTCGCCGGTGCGGGGCTAGCAAAGACGACGAAGCTGAGACACGCCGGCGGCGATCGAGCGAGCAACAACGCCGCGGGACGACTGCAGCGGCGGCGTTTATTCGGATCAGAGGCCGCCTTCGCCGGTGCGCCGCTAGCAAAGACGACGAAGCTGAGACACGCCGGCGGCGATCGAGCGAGCAACAACGCCGCGGGACGACTGCAGCGGCGGCGTTTATTCGGATCAGAGGCCGCCTTCGCCGGTGCGGGGCTAGCAAAGACGACGAAGCTGAGACACGCCGGCGGCGATCGAGCGAGCAACAACGCCGCGGGACGACTGCAGCGGCGGCGTTTATTCGGATCAGAGGCCGCCTTCGCCGGTGCGCCGCTAGCAAAGACGACGAAGCTGAGACACGCCGGCGGCGATCGAGCAAGCAACAACGCCGCGGGACGACTGCAGCGGCGGCGTTTATTCGGATCAGAGGCCGCCTTCGCCGGTGCGGGGCTAGCAAAGACGACGAAGCTGAGACACGCCGGCGGCGATCGAGCAAGCAACAACGCCGCGGGACGACTGCAGCGGCGGCGTTTATTCGGATCAGAGGCCGCCTTCGCCGGTGCGCCGCTAGCAAAGACGACGAAGCTGAGACACGCCGGCGGCGATCGAGCAAGCAACAACGCCGCGGGACGACTGCAGCGGCGGCGTTTATTCGGATCAGAGGCCGCCTTCGCCGGTGCGGGGCTAGCAAAGACGACGAAGCTGAGACACGCCGGCGGCGATCGAGCAAGCAACAACGCCGCGGGACGACTGCAGCGGCGACGTTTATTCGGATCAGAGGCCGCCTTCGCCGGTGCGCCGCTAGCAAAGACGACGAAGCTGAGACACGCCGGCGGCGATCGAGCGCGCAACAACACCGCGGGACGACTGCAGCGGCGGCGTTTATTCGGATCAGAGGCCGCCTTCGCCGGTGCGGGGCTAGCAAAGACGACGAAGCTGAGACACGCCGGCGGCGATCGAGCGAGCAACAACACCGCGGGACGACTGCAGCGGCGGCGTTTATTCGGATCAAAGGCCGCCTTCGCCGGTGCGGGGTTAGCAAAGACGACGAAGCTGAGACACGCTGGCGGCGATCGAGCGAGCAACAACACCGCGGGACGACTGCAGCGGCGGCGTTTATTCGGATCAGAGGCCGCCTTCGCCGGTGCGGGGTTAGCAAAGACGACGAAGCTGAGACACGCCGGCGGCGATCGAGCGAGCAACAACACCTAGGGACGACTGCAGCGGCGGCGTTTATTCGGATCAGAGGCCGCCTTCGCCGGTGCGCCGCTAGCAAAGACGACGAAGCTGAGACACGCCGGCGGCGATCGAGCGAGCAACAACACCGCGGGACGACTGCAGCGGCGGCGTTTATTCGGATCAAAGGCCGCCTTCGCCGGTGCGGGGTTAGCAAAGACGACGAAGCTGAGACAGGCTGGCGGCGATCGAGCGAGCAACAACACCGCGGGACGACTGCAGCGGCGGCGTTTATTCGGATCAGAGGCCGCCTTCGCCGGTGCGGGGCTAGCAAAGACGACGAAGCTGAGACACGCCGGCGGCGATCGAGCGAGCAACAACACCGCGGGACGACTGCAGCGGCGGCGTTTATTCGGATCAGAGGCCGCCTTCGCCGGTGCGGGGCTAGCAAAGACGACGAAGCTGAGACACGCCGGCGGCGATCGAGCGAGCAACAACACCGCGGGACGACTGCAGCGGCGGCGTTTATTCGGATCAGAGGCCGCCTTCGCCGGTGCGCCGCTAGCAAAGACGACGAAGCTGAGACACGCTGGCGGCGATCGAGCGAGCAACAACACCGCGGGACGACTGCAGCGGCGGCGTTTATTCGGATCAGAGGCCGCCTTCGCCGGTGCGGGGTTAGCAAAGACGACGAAGCTGAGACACGCTGGCGGCGATCGAGCGAGCAACAACACCGCGGGACGACTGCAGCGGCGGCGTTTATTCGGATCAAAGGCCGCCTTCGCCGGTGCGGGGCTAGCAAAGACGACGAAGCTGAGACACGCCGGCGGCGATCGAGCGAGCAACAACACCGGGGGACGACTGCAGCGGCGGCGTTTATTCGGATCAGAGGCCGCCTTCGCCGGTGCGCCGCTAGCAAAGACGACGAAGCTGAGACACGCTGGCGGCGATCGAGCGAGCAACAACACCGCGGGACGACTGCAGCGGCGGCGTTTATTCGGATCAGAGGCCGCCTTCGCCGGTGCGGGGTTAGCAAAGACGACGAAGCTGAGACACGCTGGCGGCGATCGAGCGAGCAACAACACCGCGGGACGACTGCAGCGGCGGCGTTTATTCGGATCAAAGGCCGCCTTCGCCGGTGCGGGGTGAGCAAAGACGACGAAGCTGAGACACGCTGGCGGCGATCGAGCGAGCAACAACACCGCGGGACGACTGCAGCGGCGGCGTTTATTCGGATCAGAGGCCGCCTTCGCCGGTGCGCCGCTAGCAAAGACGACGAAGCTGAGACACGCTGGCGGCGATCGAGCGAGCAACAACACCGCGGGACGACTGCAGCGGCGGCGTTTATTCGGATCAGAGGCCGCCTTCGCCGGTGCGGGGTTAGCAAAGACGACGAAGCTGAGACACGCTGGCGGCGATCGAGCGAGCAACAACACCGCGGGACGACTGCAGCGGCGGCGTTTATTCGGATCAAAGGCCGCCTTCGCCGGTGCGGGGCTAGCAAAGACGACGAAGCTGAGACACGCTGGCGGCGATCGAGCGAGCAACAACACCGCGGGACGACTGCAGCGGCGGCGTTTATTCGGATCAAAGGCCGCCTTCGCCGGTGCGGGGTTAGCAAAGACGACGAAGCTGAGACACGCTGGCGGCGATCGAGCGAGCAACAACGCCGCGGGACGACTGCAGCGGCGGCGTTTATTCGGATCAGAGGCCGCCTTCGCCGGTGCGGGGCTAGCAAAGACGACGAAGCTGAGACACGCCGGCGGCGATCGAGCGAGCAACAACGCCGCGGGACGACTGCAGCGGCGGCGTTTATTCGGATCAGAGGCCGCCTTCGCCGGTGCGCCGCTAGCAAAGACGACGAAGCTGAGACACGCCGGCGGCGATCGAGCGAGCAACAACACCGCGGGACGACTGCAGCGGCGGCGTTTATTCGGATCAGAGGCCGCCTTCGCCGGTGCGGGGCTAGCAAAGACGACGAACCTGAGACACGCCGGCGGCGATCGAGCGAGCAACAACGCCGCGGGACGACTGCAGCGGCGGCGTTTATTCGGATCAGAGGCCGCCTTCGCCGGTGCGGGGCTAGCAAAGACGACGAAGCTGAGACACGCTGGCGGCGATCGAGCGAGCAACAACACCGCGGGACGACTGCAGCGGCGGTGTTTATTCGGATCAGAGGCCGCCTTCGCCGGTGCGCCGCTAGCAAAGACGACGAAGCTGAGACACCCTGGCGGCGATCGAGCGAGCAACAACGCCGCGGGACGACTGCAGCGGCGGCGTTTATTCGGATCAGAGGCCGCCTTCGCCGGTGCGGGGCTAGCAAAGACGACGAAGCTGAGACACGCCGGCGGCGATCGAGCGAGCAACAACGCCGCGGGACGACTGCAGCGGCGGCGTTTATTCGGATCAGAGGCCGCCTTCGCCGGTGCGCCGCTAGCAAAGACGACGAAGCTGAGACACGCCGGCGGCGATCGAGCGAGCAACAACACCGCGGGACGACTGCAGCGGCGGCGTTTATTCGGATCAGAGGCCGCCTTCGCCGGTGCGGGGCTAGCAAAGACGACGAAGCTGAGACACGCCGGCGGCGATCGAGCGAGCAACAACGCCGCGGGACGACTGCAGCGGCGGCGTTTATTCGGATCAGAGGCCGCCTTCGCCGGTGCGCCGCTAGCAAAGACGACGAAGCTGAGACACGCCGGCGGCGATCGAGCGAGCAACAACGCCGCGGGACGACTGCAGCGGCGGCGTTTATTCGGATCAGAGGCCGCCTTCGCCGGTGCGCCGCTAGCAATGACGACGAAGCTGAGACACGCCGGCGGCGATCGAGCGAGCAACAACGCCGCGGGACGACTGCAGCGGCGGCGTTTATTCGGATCAGAGGCCGCCTTCGCCGGTGCGGGGCTAGCAAAGACGACGAAGCTGAGACACGCCGGCGGCGATCGAGCGAGCAACAACGCCGCGGGACGACTGCAGCGGCGGCGTTTATTCGGATCAGAGGCCGCCTTCGCCGGTGCGCCGCTAGCAAAGACGACGAAGCTGAGACACGCCGGCGGCGATCGAGCGAGCAACAACGCCGCGGGACGACTGCAGCGGCGGCGTTTATTCGGATCAGAGGCCGCCTTCGCCGGTGCGGGGCTAGCAAAGACGACGAAGCTGAGACACGCCGGCGGCGATCGAGCGAGCAACAACGCCGCGGGACGACTGCAGCGGCGGCGTTTATTCGGATCAGAGGCCGCCTTCGCCGGTGCGCCGCTAGCAAAGACGACGAAGCTGAGACACGCCGGCGGCGATCGAGCGAGCAACAACGCCGCGGGACGACTGCAGCGGCGGCGTTTATTCGGATCAGAGGCCGCCTTCGCCGGTGCGGGGCTAGCAAAGACGACGAAGCTGAGACACGCCGGCGGCGATCGAGCGAGCAACAACGCCGCGGGACGACTGCAGCGGCGGCGTTTATTCGGATCAGAGGCCGCCTTCGCCGGTGCGCCGCTAGCAAAGACGACGAAGCTGAGACACGCCGGCGGCGATCGAGCGAGCAACAACACCGCGGGACGACTGCAGCGGCGACGTTTATTCGGATCAGAGGCCGCCTTCGCCGGTGCGCCGCTAGCAAAGACGACGAAGCTGAGACACGCCGGCGGCGATCGAGCGAGCAACAACGCCGCGGGACGACTGCAGCGGCGACGTTTATTCGGATCAGAGGCCGCCTTCGCCGGTGCGCCGCTAGCAAAGACGACGAAGCTGAGACACGCCGGCGGCGATCGAGCAAGCAACAACGCCGCGGGACGACTGCAGCGGCGACGTTTATTCGGATCAGAGGCCGCCTTCGCCGGTGCGCCGCTAGCAAAGACGACGAAGCTGAGACACGCCGGCGGCGATCGAGCGAGCAACAACACCGCGGGACGACTGCAGCGGCGACGTTTATTCGGATCAGAGGCCGCCTTCGCCGGTGCGCCGCTAGCAAAGACGACGAAGCTGAGACACGCCGGCGGCGATCGAGCGAGCAACAACGCCGCGGGACGACTGCAGCGGCGGCGTTTATTCGGATCAGAGGCCGCCTTCGCCGGTGCGCCGCTAGCAAAGACGACGAAGCTGAGACACGCCGGCGGCGATCGAGCGAGCAACAACGCCGCGGGACGACTGCAGCGGCGACGTTTATTCGGATCAGAGGCCGCCTTCGCCGGTGCGCCGCTAGCAAAGACGACGAAGCTGAGACACGCCGGCGGCGATCGAGCAAGCAACAACACCGCGGGACGACTGCAGCGGCGACGTTTATTCGGATCAGAGGCCGCCTTCGCCGGTGCGCCGCTAGCAAAGACGACGAAGCTGAGACACGCCGGCGGCGATCGAGCGAGCAACAACACCGCGGGACGACTGCAGCGGCGACGTTTATTCGGATCAGAGGCCGCCTTCGCCGGTGCGCCGCTAGCAAAGACGACGAAGCTGAGACACGCCGGCGGCGATCGAGCGAGCAACAACGCCGCGGGACGACTGCAGCGGCGACGTTTATTCGGATCAGAGGCCGCCTTCGCCGGTGCGCCGCTAGCAAAGACGACGAAGCTGAGACACGCCGGCGGCGATCGAGCAAGCAACAACGCCGCGGGACGACTGCAGCGGCGGCGTTTATTCGGATCAGAGGCCGCCTTCGCCGGTGCGGGGCTAGCAAAGACGACGAAGCTGAGACACGCCGGCGGCGATCGAGCGAGCAACAACACCGCGGGACGACTGCAGCGGCGGCGTTTATTCGGATCAGAGGCCGCCTTCGCCGGTGCGCCGCTAGCAAAGACGACGAAGCTGAGACACGCCGGCGGCGATCGAGCAAGCAACAACGCCGCGGGACGACTGCAGCGGCGGCGTTTATTCGGATCAGAGGCCGCCTTCGCCGGTGCGGGGCTAGCAAAGACGACGAAGCTGAGACACGCCGGCGGCGATCGAGCGAGCAACAACGCCGCGGGACGACTGCAGCGGCGGCGTTTATTCGGATCAGAGGCCGCCTTCGCCGGTGCGCCGCTAGCAAAGACGACGAAGCTGAGACACGCCGGCGGCGATCGAGCGAGCAACAACACCGCGGGACGACTGCAGCGGCGGCGTTTATTCGGATCAGAGGCCGCCTTCGCCGGTGCGGGGCTAGCAAAGACGACGAAGCTGAGACACGCCGGCGGCGATCGAGCGAGCAACAACGCCGCGGGACGACTGCAGCGGCGGCGTTTATTCGGATCAGAGGCCGCCTTCGCCGGTGCGCCGCTAGCAAAGACGACGAAGCTGAGACACGCCGGCGGCGATCGAGCAAGCAACAACGCCGCGGGACGACTGCAGCGGCGGCGTTTATTCGGATCAGAGGCCGCCTTCGCCGGTGCGCCGCTAGCAAAGACGACGAAGCTGAGACACGCCGGCGGCGATCGAGCAAGCAACAACGCCGCGGGACGACTGCAGCGGCGGCGTTTATTCGGATCAGAGGCCGCCTTCGCCGGTGCGCCGCTAGCAAAGACGACGAAGCTGAGACACGCCGGCGGCGATCGAGCGAGCAACAACGCCGCGGGACGACTGCAGCGGCGGCGTTTATTCGGATCAGAGGCCGCCTTCGCCGGTGCGCCGCTAGCAAAGACGACGAAGCTGAGACACGCCGGCGGCGATCGAGCGAGCAACAACGCCGCGGGACGACTGCAGCGGCGGCGTTTATTCGGATCAGAGGCCGCCTTCGCCGGTGCGGGGCTAGCAAAGACGACGAAGCTGAGACACGCCGGCGGCGATCGAGCGAGCAACAACGCCGCGGGACGACTGCAGCGGCGGCGTTTATTCGGATCAGAGGCCGCCTTCGCCGGTGCGCCGCTAGCAAAGACGACGAAGCTGAGACACGCCGGCGGCGATCGAGCGAGCAACAACACCGCGGGACGACTGCAGCGGCGGCGTTTATTCGGATCAGAGGACGCCTTCGCCGGTGCGGGGCTAGCAAAGACGACGAAGCTGAGACACGCCGGCGGCGATCGAGCAAGCAACAACGCCGCGGGACGACTGCAGCGGCGGCGTTTATTCGGATCAGAGGCCGCCTTCGCCGGTGCGCCGCTAGCAAAGACGACGAAGCTGAGACACGCCGGCGGCGATCGAGCGAGCAACAACACCGCGGGACGACTGCAGTGGCGGCGTTTATACGGATCGGAGGCCGCCTTCGCCGGTGCGGGGCTAGCAAAGACGACGAAGCTGAGACACGCCGGCGGCGATCGAGCAAGCAACAACGCCGCGGGACGACTGCAGCGGCTGCGTTTATTCGGATCAGAGGCCGCCTTCGCCGGTGCGCCGCTAGCAAAGACGACGAAGCTGAGACACGCCGGCGGCGATCGAGCAAGCAACAACGCCGCGGGACGACTGCAGCGGCGGCGTTTATTCGGATCAGAGGCCGCCTTCGCCGGTGCGCCGCTAGCAAAGACGACGAAGCTGAGACACGCCGGCGGCGATCGAGCAAGCAACCGCGGGACGACTGCAGCGGCGGCATTTATTCGGATCAAAGGCCGCCTTCGCCGGTGCAGGGCTAGCAAAGACGACGAAGCTGAGACACGCCGGCGGCGATCGAGCGAGCAACAACACCTAGGGACGACTGCAGCGGCGCCGTTTATTCGGATCAGAGGCCGCCTTCGCCGGTGCGCCGCTAGCAAAGACGACGAAGCTGAGACACGCCGGCGGCGATCGAGCGAGCAACAACACCGCGGGACGACTGCAGCGGCGGCGTTTATTCGGATCAGAGGCCGCCTTCGCCGGTGCGGGGCTAGCAAAGACGACGAAGCTGAGACACGCCGGCGGCGATCGAGCGAGCAACAACACCGCGGGACGACTGCAGCGGCGGCGTTTATTCGGATCAAAGGCCGCCTTCGCCGGTGCGGGGTTAGCAAAGACGACGAAGCTGAGACACGCTGGCGGCGATCGAGCGAGCAACAACACCGCGGGACGACTGCAGCGGCGGCGTTTATTCGGATCAGAGGCCGCCTTCGCCGGTGCGGGGCTAGCAAAGACGACGAAGCTGAGACACGCCGGCGGCGATCGAGCGAGCAACAACACCGCGGGACGACTGCAGCGGCGGCGTTTATTCGGATCAGAGGCCGCCTTCGCCGGTGCGGGGCTAGCAAAGACGACGAAGCTGAGACACGCCGGCGGCGATCGAGCGAGCAACAACACCGCGGGACGACTGCAGCGGCGGCGTTTATTCGGATCAGAGGCCGCCTTCGCCGGTCCGCCGCTAGCAAAGACGACGAAGCTGAGACACGCTGGCGGCGATCGAGCGAGCAACAACACCGCGGGACGACTGCAGCGGCGGCGTTTATTCGGATCAGAGGCCGCCTTCGCCGGTGCGGGGTTAGCAAAGACGACGAAGCTGAGACACGCTGGCGGCGATCGAGCGAGCAACAACACCGCGGGACGACTGCAGCGGCGGCGTTTATTCGGATCAAAGGCCGCCTTCGCCGGTGCGGGGCTAGCAAAGACGACGAAGCTGAGACACGCCGGCGGCGATCGAGCGAGCAACAACACCGGGGGACGACTGCAGCGGCGGCGTTTATTCGGATCAGAGGCCGCCTTCGCCGGTGCGGGGTGAGCAAAGACGACGAAGCTGAGACACGCTGGCGGCGATCGAGCGAGCAACAACACCGCGGGACGACTGCAGCGGCGGCGTTTATTCGGATCAGAGGCCGCCTTCGCCGGTGCGGGGTTAGCAAAGACGACGAAGCTGAGACACGCTGGCGGCGATCGAGCGAGCAACAACACCGCGGGACGACTGCAGCGGCGGCGTTTATTCGGATCAAAGGCCGCCTTCGCCGGTCCGCCGCTAGCAAAGACGACGAAGCTGAGACACGCTGGCGGCGATCGAGCGAGCAACAACACCGCGGGACGACTGCAGCGGCGGCGTTTATTCGGATCAGAGGCCGCCTTCGCCGGTGCGGGGTTAGCAAAGACGACGAAGCTGAGACACGCTGGCGGCGATCGAGCGAGCAACAACACCGCGGGACGACTGCAGCGGCGGCGTTTATTCGGATCAAAGGCCGCCTTCGCCGGTGCGGGGTGAGCAAAGACGACGAAGCTGAGACACGCTGGCGGCGATCGAGCGAGCAACAACACCGCGGGACGACTGCAGCGGCGGCGTTTATTCGGATCAGAGGCCGCCTTCGCCGGTGCGCCGCTAGCAAAGACGACGAAGCTGAGACACGCTGGCGGCGATCGAGCGAGCAACAACACCGCGGGACGACTGCAGCGGCGGCGTTTATTCGGATCAGAGGCCGCCTTCGCCGGTGCGGGGTTAGCAAAGACGACGAAGCTGAGACACGCTGGCGGCGATCGAGCGAGCAACAACACCGCGGGACGACTGCAGCGGCGGCGTTTATTCGGATCAAAGGCCGCCTTCGCCGGTGCGGGGCTAGCAAAGACGACGAAGCTGAGACACGCCGGCGGCGATCGAGCGAGCAACAACACCGCGGGACGACTGCAGCGGCGGCGTTTATTCGGATCAGAGGCCGCCTTCGCCGGTGCGGGGTTAGCAAAGACGACGAAGCTGAGACACGCTGGCGGCGATCGAGCGAGCAACAACACCGCGGGACGACTGCAGCGGCGGCGTTTATTCGGATCAAAGGCCGCCTTCGCCGGTGCGGGGTTAGCAAAGACGACGAAGCTGAGACACGCTGGCGGCGATCGAGCGAGCAACAACACCGCGGGACGACTGCAGCGGCGGCGTTTATTCGGATCAGAGGCCGCCTTCGCCGGTGCGGGGCTAGCAAAGACGACGAAGCTGAGACACGCCGGCGGCGATCGAGCGAGCAACAACGCCGCGGGACGACTGCAGCGGCGGCGTTTATTCGGATCAGAGGCCGCCTTCGCCGGTGCGCCGCTAGCAAAGACGACGAAGCTGAGACACGCCGGCGGCGATCGAGCAAGCAACAACGCCGCGGGACGACTGCAGCGGCGGCGTTTATTCGGATCAGAGGCCGCCTTCGCCGGTGCGCCGCTAGCAAAGACGACGAAGCTGAGACACGCCGGCGGCGATCGAGCGAGCAACAACGCCGCGGGACGACTGCAGCGGCGGCGTTTATTCGGATCAGAGGCCGCCTTCGCCGGTGCGCCGCTAGCAATGACGACGAAGCTGAGACACGCCGGCGGCGATCGAGCAAGCAACAACGCCGCGGGACGACTGCAGCGGCGGCGTTTATTCGGATCAGAGGCCGCCTTCGCCGGTGCGGGGCTAGCAAAGACGACGAAGCTGAGACACGCCGGTGGCGATCGAGCAAGCAACAACGCCGCGGGACGACTGCAGCGGCGGCGTTTATTCGGATCAGAGGCCGCCTTCGCCGGTGCGCCGCTAGCAAAGACGACGAAGCTGAGACACGCCGGCGGCGATCGAGCGAGCAACAACGCCGCGGGACGACTGCAGCGGCGGCGTTTATTCGGATCAGAGGCCGCCTTCGCCGGTGCGCCGCTAGCAAAGACGACGAAGCTGAGACACGCCGGCGGCGATCGAGCGAGCAACAACGCCGCGGGACGACTGCAGCGGCGGCGTTTATTCGGATCAGAGGCCGCCTTCGAAGGTGCGGGGCTAGCAAAGACGACGAAGCTGAGACACGCCGGCGGCGATCGAGCGAGCAACAACGCCGCGGGACGACTGCAGCGGCGGCGTTTATTCGGATCAGAGGCCGCCTTCGCCGGTGCGCCGCTAGCAAAGACGACGAAGCTGAGACACGCCGGCGGCGATCGAGCGAGCAACAACACCGCGGGACGACTGCAGCGGCGGCGTTTATTCGGATCAGAGGCCGCCTTCGCCGGTGCGGGGCTAGCAAAGACGACGAAGCTGAGACACGCCGGCGGCGATCGAGCAAGCAACAACGCCGCGGGACGACTGCAGCGGCGGCGTTTATTCGGATCAGAGGCCGCCTTCGCCGGTGCGCCGCTAGCAAAGACGACGAAGCTGAGACACGCCGGCGGCGATCGAGCGAGCAACAACACCGCGGGACGACTGCAGCGGCGGCGTTTATTCGGATCAGAGGCCGCCTTCGCCGGTGCGGGGCTAGCAAAGACGACGAAGCTGAGACACGCCGGCGGCGATCGAGCGAGCAACAACGCCGCGGGACGACTGCAGCGGCTGCGTTTATTCGGATCAGAGGCCGCCTTCGCCGGTGCGCCGCTAGCAAAGACGACGAAGCTGAGACACGCCGGCGGCGATCGAGCAAGCAACAACGCCGCGCGACGACTGCAGCGGCGGCGTTTATTCGGATCAGAGGCCGCCTTCGCCTGTGCGGGGCTAGCAAAGACGACGAAGCTGAGACACGCCGGCGGCGATCGAGCAAGCAACAACGCCGCGGGACGACTGCAGCGGCGGCGTTTATTCGGATCAGAGGCCGCCTTCGCCGGTGCGCCGCTAGCAAAGACGACGAAGCTGAGACACGCCGGCGGCGATCGAGCAAGCAACCGCGGGACGACTGCAGCGGCGGCATTTATTCGGATCAAAGGCCGCCTTCGCCGGTGCGGGGCTAGCAAAGACGACGAAGCTGAGACACGCCGGCGGCGATCGAGCGAGCAACAATACCGCGGGACGACTGCAGCGGCGGCGTTTATTCGGATCAGAGGCCGCCTTCGCCGGTGCGCCGCTAGCAAAGACGACGAAGCTGAGACACGCTGGCGGCGATCGAGCGAGCAACAACACCGCGGGACGACTGCAGCGGCGGCGTTTATTCGGATCAGAGGCCGCCTTCGCCGGTGCGGGGTTAGCAAAGACGACGAAGCTGAGACACGCTGGCGGCGATCGAGCGAGCAACAACACCGCGGGACGACTGCAGCGGCGGCGTTTATTCGGATCAGAGGCCGCCTTCGCCGGTGCGCCGCTAGCAAAGACGACGAAGCTGAGACACGCTGGCGGCGATCGAGCGAGCAACAACACCGCGGGACGACTGCAGCGGCGGCGTTTATTCGGATCAGAGGCCGCCTTCGCCGGTGCGGGGCTAGCAAAGACGACGAAGCTGAGACACGCCGGCGGCGATCGAGCGAGCAACAACACCGCGGGACGACTGCAGCGGCGGCGTTTATTCGGATCAGAGGCCGCCTTCGCCGGTGCGGGGCTAGCAAAGACGACGAAGCTGAGACACGCCGGCGGCGATCGAGCGAGCAACAACACCGCGGGACGACTGCAGCGGCGGCGTTTATTCGGATCAGAGGCCGCCTTCGCCGGTCCGCCGCTAGCAAAGACGACGAAGCTGAGACACGCTGGCGGCGATCGAGCGAGCAACAACACCGCGGGACGACTGCAGCGGCGGCGTTTATTCGGATCAGAGGCCGCCTTCGCCGGTGCGGGGTTAGCAAAGACGACGAAGCTGAGACACGCTGGCGGCGATCGAGCGAGCAACAACACCGCGGGACGACTGCAGCGGCGGCGTTTATTCGGATCAAAGGCCGCCTTCGCCGGTGCGGGGCTAGCAAAGACGACGAAGCTGAGACACGCCGGCGGCGATCGAGCGAGCAACAACACCGGGGGACGACTGCAGCGGCGGCGTTTATTCGGATCAGAGGCCGCCTTCGCCGGTGCGGGGTGAGCAAAGACGACGAAGCTGAGACACGCTGGCGGCGATCGAGCGAGCAACAACACCGCGGGACGACTGCAGCGGCGGCGTTTATTCGGATCAGAGGCCGCCTTCGCCGGTGCGGGGTTAGCAAAGACGACGAAGCTGAGACACGCTGGCGGCGATCGAGCGAGCAACAACACCGCGGGACGACTGCAGCGGCGGCGTTTATTCGGATCAAAGGCCGCCTTCGCCGGTCCGCCGCTAGCAAAGACGACGAAGCTGAGACACGCTGGCGGCGATCGAGCGAGCAACAACACCGCGGGACGACTGCAGCGGCGGCGTTTATTCGGATCAGAGGCCGCCTTCGCCGGTGCGGGGTTAGCAAAGACGACGAAGCTGAGACACGCTGGCGGCGATCGAGCGAGCAACAACACCGCGGGACGACTGCAGCGGCGGCGTTTATTCGGATCAAAGGCCGCCTTCGCCGGTGCGGGGTGAGCAAAGACGACGAAGCTGAGACACGCTGGCGGCGATCGAGCGAGCAACAACACCGCGGGACGACTGCAGCGGCGGCGTTTATTCGGATCAGAGGCCGCCTTCGCCGGTGCGCCGCTAGCAAAGACGACGAAGCTGAGACACGCTGGCGGCGATCGAGCGAGCAACAACACCGCGGGACGACTGCAGCGGCGGCGTTTATTCGGATCAGAGGCCGCCTTCGCCGGTGCGGGGTTAGCAAAGACGACGAAGCTGAGACACGCTGGCGGCGATCGAGCGAGCAACAACACCGCGGGACGACTGCAGCGGCGGCGTTTATTCGGATCAAAGGCCGCCTTCGCCGGTGCGGGGCTAGCAAAGACGACGAAGCTGAGACACGCCGGCGGCGATCGAGCGAGCAACAACACCGCGGGACGACTGCAGCGGCGGCGTTTATTCGGATCAGAGGCCGCCTTCGCCGGTGCGGGGTTAGCAAAGACGACGAAGCTGAGACACGCTGGCGGCGATCGAGCGAGCAACAACACCGCGGGACGACTGCAGCGGCGGCGTTTATTCGGATCAAAGGCCGCCTTCGCCGGTGCGGGGTTAGCAAAGACGACGAAGCTGAGACACGCTGGCGGCGATCGAGCGAGCAACAACACCGCGGGACGACTGCAGCGGCGGCGTTTATTCGGATCAGAGGCCGCCTTCGCCGGTGCGGGGCTAGCAAAGACGACGAAGCTGAGACACGCCGGCGGCGATCGAGCGAGCAACAACGCCGCGGGACGACTGCAGCGGCGGCGTTTATTCGGATCAGAGGCCGCCTTCGCCGGTGCGCCGCTAGCAAAGACGACGAAGCTGAGACACGCCGGCGGCGATCGAGCGAGCAACAACACCGCGGGACGACTGCAGCGGCGGCGTTTATTCGGATCAGAGGCCGCCTTCGCCGGTGCGGGGCTAGCAAAGACGACGAAGCTGAGACACGCCGGCGGCGATCGAGCGAGCAACAACGCCGCGGGACGACTGCAGCGGCGGCGTTTATTCGGATCAGAGGCCGCCTTCGCCGGTGCGCCGCTAGCAAAGACGACGAAGCTGAGACACGCCGGCGGCGATCGAGCAAGCAACAACGCCGCGGGACGACTGCAGCGGCGGCGTTTATTCGGATCAGAGGCCGCCTTCGCCGGTGCGCCGCTAGCAAAGACGACGAAGCTGAGACACGCCGGCGGCGATCGAGCGAGCAACAACGCCGCGGGACGACTGCAGCGGCGGCGTTTATTCGGATCAGAGGCCGCCTTCGCCGGTGCGCCGCTAGCAATGACGACGAAGCTGAGACACGCCGGCGGCGATCGAGCAAGCAACAACGCCGCGGGACGACTGCAGCGGCGGCGTTTATTCGGATCAGAGGCCGCCTTCGCCGGTGCGGGGCTAGCAAAGACGACGAAGCTGAGACACGCCGGTGGCGATCGAGCAAGCAACAACGCCGCGGGACGACTGCAGCGGCGGCGTTTATTCGGATCAGAGGCCGCCTTCGCCGGTGCGCCGCTAGCAAAGACGACGAAGCTGAGACACGCCGGCGGCGATCGAGCGAGCAACAACGCCGCGGGACGACTGCAGCGGCGGCGTTTATTCGGATCAGAGGCCGCCTTCGCCGGTGCGCCGCTAGCAAAGACGACGAAGCTGAGACACGCCGGCGGCGATCGAGCGAGCAACAACGCCGCGGGACGACTGCAGCGGCGGCGTTTATTCGGATCAGAGGCCGCCTTCGAAGGTGCGGGGCTAGCAAAGACGACGAAGCTGAGACACGCCGGCGGCGATCGAGCGAGCAACAACGCCGCGGGACGACTGCAGCGGCGGCGTTTATTCGGATCAGAGGCCGCCTTCGCCGGTGCGCCGCTAGCAAAGACGACGAAGCTGAGACACGCCGGCGGCGATCGAGCGAGCAACAACACCGCGGGACGACTGCAGCGGCGGCGTTTATTCGGATCAGAGGCCGCCTTCGCCGGTGCGGGGCTAGCAAAGACGACGAAGCTGAGACACGCCGGCGGCGATCGAGCAAGCAACAACGCCGCGGGACGACTGCAGCGGCGGCGTTTATTCGGATCAGAGGCCGCCTTCGCCGGTGCGCCGCTAGCAAAGACGACGAAGCTGAGACACGCCGGCGGCGATCGAGCGAGCAACAACACCGCGGGACGACTGCAGCGGCGGCGTTTATTCGGATCAGAGGCCGCCTTCGCCGGTGCGGGGCTAGCAAAGACGACGAAGCTGAGACACGCCGGCGGCGATCGAGCGAGCAACAACGCCGCGGGACGACTGCAGCGGCTGCGTTTATTCGGATCAGAGGCCGCCTTCGCCGGTGCGCCGCTAGCAAAGACGACGAAGCTGAGACACGCCGGCGGCGATCGAGCAAGCAACAACGCCGCGCGACGACTGCAGCGGCGGCGTTTATTCGGATCAGAGGCCGCCTTCGCCTGTGCGGGGCTAGCAAAGACGACGAAGCTGAGACACGCCGGCGGCGATCGAGCAAGCAACAACGCCGCGGGACGACTGCAGCGGCGGCGTTTATTCGGATCAGAGGCCGCCTTCGCCGGTGCGCCGCTAGCAAAGACGACGAAGCTGAGACACGCCGGCGGCGATCGAGCAAGCAACCGCGGGACGACTGCAGCGGCGGCATTTATTCGGATCAAAGGCCGCCTTCGCCGGTGCGGGGCTAGCAAAGACGACGAAGCTGAGACACGCCGGCGGCGATCGAGCGAGCAACAATACCGCGGGACGACTGCAGCGGCGGCGTTTATTCGGATCAGAGGCCGCCTTCGCCGGTGCGCCGCTAGCAAAGACGACGAAGCTGAGACACGCTGGCGGCGATCGAGCGAGCAACAACACCGCGGGACGACTGCAGCGGCGGCGTTTATTCGGATCAGAGGCCGCCTTCGCCGGTGCGGGGTTAGCAAAGACGACGAAGCTGAGACACGCTGGCGGCGATCGAGCGAGCAACAACACCGCGGGACGACTGCAGCGGCGGCGTTTATTCGGATCAGAGGCCGCCTTCGCCGGTGCGCCGCTAGCAAAGACGACGAAGCTGAGACACGCTGGCGGCGATCGAGCGAGCAACAACACCGCGGGACGACTGCAGCGGCGGCGTTTATTCGGATCAGAGGCCGCCTTCGCCGGTGCGGGGTTAGCAAAGACGACGAAGCTGAGACACGCTGGCGGCGATCGAGCGAGCAACAACACCGCGGGACGACTGCAGCGGCGGCGTTTATTCGGATCAAAGGCCGCCTTCGCCGGTGCGGGGCTAGCAAAGACGACGAAGCTGAGACACGCCGGCGGCGATCGAGCGAGCAACAACACCGCGGGACGACTGCAGCGGCGGCGTTTATTCGGATCAGAGGCCGCCTTCGCCGGTGCGGGGTTAGCAAAGACGACGAAGCTGAGACACGCTGGCGGCGATCGAGCGAGCAACAACACCGCGGGACGACTGCAGCGGCGGCGTTTATTCGGATCAAAGGCCGCCTTCGCCGGTGCGGGGTTAGCAAAGACGACGAAGCTGAGACACGCTGGCGGCGATCGAGCGAGCAACAACACCGCGGGACGACTGCAGCGGCGGCGTTTATTCGGATCAGAGGCCGCCTTCACCGGTGCGGGGCTAGCAAAGACGACGAAGCTGAGACACGCCGGCGGCGATCGAGCGAGCAACAACACCGCGGGACGACTGCAGCGGCGGCGTTTATTCGGATCAGAGGCCGCCTTCGCCGGTGCGGGGCTAGCAAAGACGACGAAGCTGAGACACGCCGGCGGCGATCGAGCGAGCAACAACACCTCGGGACGACTGCAGCGGCGGCGTTTATTCGGATCAGAGGCCGCCTTCGCCGGTGCGGGGCTAGCAAAGACGACGAAGCTGAGAGGCGCCGGCGGCGATCGAGCGAGCAACAACACCGCGGGACGACTGCAGCGGCGGCATTTATTCGGATCAAAGGCCGCCTTCGCCGGTGCGGGGCTAGCAAAGACGACGAAGCTGAGACACGCTGGCGGCGATCGAGCGAGCAACAACGCCGCGGGACGACTACGGCGGCGGCGTTTATTCGGATCAGAGGCCGCCTTCGCCGGTGCGGGGCTAGCAAAGACGACGAAGCTGAGACACGCCGGCGGCGATCGAGCGAGCAACAACACCGCGGGACGACTGCAGCGGCGGCGTTTATTCGGATCAGAGGCCGCCTTCGCCGGTGCGCCGCTAGCAAAGACGACGAAGCTGAGACACGCTGGCGGCGATCGAGCGAGCAACAACACCGCGGGACGACTGCAGCGGCGGCGTTTATTCGGATCAGAGGCCGCCTTCGCCGGTGCGGGGTTAGCAAAGACGACGAAGCTGAGACACGCTGGCGGCGATCGAGCGAGCAACAACACCGCGGGACGACTGCAGCGGCGGCGTTTATTCGGATCAGAGGCCGCCTTCGCCGGTGCGCCGCTAGCAAAGACGACGAAGCTGAGACACGCTGGCGGCGATCGAGCGAGCAACAACACCGCGGGACGACTGCAGCGGCGGCGTTTATTCGGATCAGAGGCCGCCTTCGCCGGTGCGGGGTTAGCAAAGACGACGAAGCTGAGACACGCTGGCGGCGATCGAGCGAGCAACAACACCGCGGGACGACTGCAGCGGCGGCGTTTATTCGGATCAAAGGCCGCCTTCGCCGGTGCGGGGCTAGCAAAGACGACGAAGCTGAGACACGCCGGCGGCGATCGAGCGAGCAACAACACCGCGGGACGACTGCAGCGGCGGCGTTTATTCGGATCAGAGGCCGCCTTCGCCGGTGCGGGGTTAGCAAAGACGACGAAGCTGAGACACGCTGGCGGCGATCGAGCGAGCAACAACACCGCGGGACGACTGCAGCGGCGGCGTTTATTCGGATCAAAGGCCGCCTTCGCCGGTGCGGGGTTAGCAAAGACGACGAAGCTGAGACACGCTGGCGGCGATCGAGCGAGCAACAACACCGCGGGACGACTGCAGCGGCGGCGTTTATTCGGATCAGAGGCCGCCTTCACCGGTGCGGGGCTAGCAAAGACGACGAAGCTGAGACACGCCGGCGGCGATCGAGCGAGCAACAACACCGCGGGACGACTGCAGCGGCGGCGTTTATTCGGATCAGAGGCCGCCTTCGCCGGTGCGGGGCTAGCAAAGACGACGAAGCTGAGACACGCCGGCGGCGATCGAGCGAGCAACAACACCTCGGGACGACTGCAGCGGCGGCGTTTATTCGGATCAGAGGCCGCCTTCGCCGGTGCGGGGCTAGCAAAGACGACGAAGCTGAGAGGCGCCGGCGGCGATCGAGCGAGCAACAACACCGCGGGACGACTGCAGCGGCGGCATTTATTCGGATCAAAGGCCGCCTTCGCCGGTGCGGGGCTAGCAAAGACGACGAAGCTGAGACACGCTGGCGGCGATCGAGCGAGCAACAACGCCGCGGGACGACTACAGCGGCGGCGTTTATTCGGATCAGAGGCCGCCTTCGCCGGTGCGGGGCTAGCAAAGACGACGAAGCTGAGACACGCCGGCGGCGATCGAGCGAGCAACAACACCGCGGGACGACTGCAGCGGCGGCGTTTATTCGGATCAGAGGCCGCCTTCGCCGGTGCGGGGCTAGCAAAGACGACGAAGCTGAGACACGCCGGCGGCGATCGAGCGAGCAACAACACCGCGGGACGACTGCAGCGGCGGCGTTTATTCGGATCAGAGGCCGCCTTCGCCGGTGCGCCGCTAGCAAAGACGACGAAGCTGAGACACGCCGGCGGCGATCGAGCGAGCAACAACACCGCGGGACGACTGCAGCGGCGGCGTTTATTCGGATCAGAGGCCGCCTTCGCCGGTGCGCCGCTAGCAAAGACGACGAAGCTGAGACACGCCGGCGGCGATCGAGCGAGCAACAACACCGCGGGACGACTGCAGCGGCGGCGTTTATTCGGATCAGAGGCCGCCTTCGCCGGTGCGGGGCTAGCAAAGACGACGAAGCTGAGACACGCCGGCGGCGATCGAGCGAGCAACAACACCGCGGGACGACTGCAGCGGCGGCGTTTATTCGGATCAGAGGCCGCCTTCGCCGGTGCGGGGCTAGCAAAGACGACGAAGCTGAGACACGCCGGCGGCGATCGAGCGAGCAACAACACCGCGGGATGACTGCAGCGGCGGCGTTTATTCGGATCAGAGGCCGCCTTCGCCGGTGCGGGGCTAGCAAAGACGACGAAGCTGAGACACGCCGGCGGCGATCGAGCGAGCAACAACACCGCGGGACGACTGCAGCGGCGGCGTTTATTCGGATCAGAGGCCGCCTTCGCCGGTGCGGGGCTAGCAAAGACGACGAAGCTGAGACACGCCGGCGGCGATCGACCGAGCAACAACACCGCGGGACGACTGCAGCGGCGGCGTTTATTCGGATCAGAGGCCGCCTTCGCCGGTGCGGGGCTAGCAAAGACGACGAAGCTGAGACACGCTGGCGGCGATCGAGCGAGCAACAACACCGCGGGACGACTGCAGCGGCGGCGTTTATTCGGATCAGAGGCCGCCTTCGCCGGTGCGCCGCTAGCAAAGACGACGAAGCTGAGACACGCTGGCGGCGATCGAGCGAGCAACAACACCGCGGGACGACTGCAGCGGCGGCGTTTATTCGGATCAGAGGCCGCCTTCGCCGGTGCGCCGCTAGCAAAGACGACGAAGCTGAGACACGCTGGCGGCGATCGAGCGAGCAACAACACCGCGGGACGACTGCAGCGGCGGCGTTTATTCGGATCAGAGGCCGCCTTCGCCGGTGCGCCGCTAGCAAAGACGACGAAGCTGAGACACGCTGGCGGCGATCGAGCGAGCAACAACACCGCGGGACGACTGCAGCGGCGGCGTTTATTCGGATCAAAGGCCGCCTTCGCCGGTGCGGGGCTAGCAAAGACGACGAAGCTGAGACACGCTGGCGGCGATCGAGCGAGCAACAACACCGCGGGACGACTGCAGCGGCGGCGTTTATTCGGATCAGAGGCCGCCTTCGCCGGTGCGCCGCTAGCAAAGACGACGAAGCTGAGACACGCTGGCGGCGATCGAGCGAGCAACAACACCGCGGGACGACTGCAGCGGCGGCGTTTATTCGGATCAGAGGCCGCCTTCGCCGGTGCGCCGCTAGCAAAGACGACGAAGCTGAGACACGCTGGCGGCGATCGAGCGAGCAACAACACCGCGGGACGACTGCAGCGGCGGCGTTTATTCGGATCAGAGGCCGCCTTCGCCGGTGCGCCGCTAGCAAAGACGACGAAGCTGAGACACGCTGGCGGCGATCGAGCGAGCAACAACACCGCGGGACGACTGCAGCGGCGGCGTTTATTCGGATCAGAGGCCGCCTTCGCCGGTGCGCCGCTAGCAAAGACGACGAAGCTGAGACACGCTGGCGGCGATCGAGCGAGCAACAACACCGCGGGACGACTGCAGCGGCGGCGTTTATTCGGATCAGAGGCCGCCTTCGCCGGTGCGCCGCTAGCAAAGACGACGAAGCTGAGACACGCTGGCGGCGATCGAGCGAGCAACAACACCGCGGGACGACTGCAGCGGCGGCGTTTATTCGGATCAAAGGCCGCCTTCGCCGGTGCGGGGCTAGCAAAGACGACGAAGCTGAGACACGCTGGCGGCGATCGAGCGAGCAACAACACCGCGGGACGACTGCAGCGGCGGCGTTTATTCGGATCAGAGGCCGCCTTCGCCGGTGCGCCGCTAGCAAAGACGACGAAGCTGAGACACGCTGGCGGCGATCGAGCGAGCAACAACACCGCGGGACGACTGCAGCGGCGGCGTTTATTCGGATCAGAGGCCGCCTTCGCCGGTGCGCCGCTAGCAAAGACGACGAAGCTGAGACACGCTGGCGGCGATCGAGCGAGCAACAACACCGCGGGACGACTGCAGCGGCGGCGTTTATTCGGATCAGAGGCCGCCTTCGCCGGTGCGGGGCTAGCAAAGACGACGAAGCTGAGACACGCTGGCGGCGATCGAGCGAGCAACAACACCGCGGGACGACTGCAGCGGCGGCGTTTATTCGGATCAGAGGCCGCCTTCGCCGGTGCGCCGCTAGCAAAGACGACGAAGCTGAGACACGCTGGCGGCGATCGAGCGAGCAACAACACCGCGGGACGACTGCAGCGGCGGCGTTTATTCGGATCAGAGGCCGCCTTCGCCGGTGCGGGGCTAGCAAAGACGACGAAGCTGAGACACGCCGGCGGCGATCGACCGAGCAACAACACCGCGGGACGACTGCAGCGGCGGCGTTTATTCGGATCAGAGGCCGCCTTCGCCGGTGCGGGGCTAGCAAAGACGACGAAGCTGAGACACGCTGGCGGCGATCGAGCGAGCAACAACACCGCGGGACGACTGCAGCGGCGGCGTTTATTCGGATCAGAGGCCGCCTTCGCCGGTGCGCCGCTAGCAAAGACGACGAAGCTGAGACACGCTGGCGGCGATCGAGCGAGCAACAACACCGCGGGACGACTGCAGCGGCGGCGTTTATTCGGATCAGAGGCCGCCTTCGCCGGTGCGCCGCTAGCAAAGACGACGAAGCTGAGACACGCTGGCGGCGATCGAGCGAGCAACAACACCGCGGGACGACTGCAGCGGCGGGGTTTATTCGGATCAGAGGCCGCCTTCGCCGGTGCGGGGTTAGCAAAGACGACGAAGCTGAGACACGCTGGCGGCGATCGAGCGAGCAACAACACCGCGGGACGACTGCAGCGGCGGCGTTTATTCGGATCAAAGGCCGCCTTCGCCGGTGCGGGGCTAGCAAAGACGACGAAGCTGAGACACGCCGGCGGCGATCGAGCGAGCAACAACACCGCGGGACGACTGCAGCGGCGGCGTTTATTCGGATCAGAGGCCGCCTTCGCCGGTGCGGGGTTAGCAAAGACGACGAAGCTGAGACACGCTGGCGGCGATCAAGCGAGCAACAACACCGCGGGACGACTGCAGCGGCGGCGTTTATTCGGATCAAAGGCCGCCTTCGCCGGTGCGGGGTTAGCAAAGACGACGAAGCTGAGACACGCTGGCGGCGATCGAGCGAGCAACAACACCGCGGGACGACTGCAGCGGCGGCGTTTATTCGGATTAGAGGCCGCCTTCACCGGTGCGGGGCTAGCAAAGACGACGAAGCTGAGACACGCCGGCGGCGATCGAGCGAGCAACAACACCGCGGGACGACTGCAGCGGCGGCGTTTATTCGGATCAGAGGCCGCCTTCGCCGGTGCGGGGCTAGCAAAGACGACGAAGCTGAGACACGCCGGCGGCGATCGAGCGAGCAACAACACCTCGGGACGACTGCAGCGGCGGCGTTTATTCGGATCAGAGGCCGCCTTCGCCGGTGCGGGGCTAGCAAAGACGACGAAGCTGAGAGGCGCCGGCGGCGATCGAGCGAGCAACAACACCGCGGGACGACTGCAGCGGCGGCATTTATTCGGATCAAAGGCCGCCTTCGCCGGTGCGGGGCTAGCAAAGACGACGAAGCTGAGACACGCTGGCGGCGATCGAGCGAGCAACAACGCCGCGGGACGACTACAGCGGCGGCGTTTATTCGGATCAGAGGCCGCCTTCGCCGGTGCGGGGCTAGCAAAGACGACGAAGCTGAGACACGCCGGCGGCGATCGAGCGAGCAACAACACCGCGGGACGACTGCAGCGGCGGCGTTTATTCGGATCAGAGGCCGCCTTCGCCGGTGCGCCGCTAGCAAAGACGACGAAGCTGAGACACGCTGGCGGCGATCGAGCGAGCAACAACACCGCGGGACGACTGCAGCGGCGGCGTTTATTCGGATCAGAGGCCGCCTTCGCCGGTGCGGGGTTAGCAAAGACGACGAAGCTGAGACACGCTGGCGGCGATCGAGCGAGCAACAACACCGCGGGACGACTGCAGCGGCGGCGTTTATTCGGATCAGAGGCCGCCTTCGCCGGTGCGCCGCTAGCAAAGACGACGAAGCTGAGACACGCTGGCGGCGATCGAGCGAGCAACAACACCGCGGGACGACTGCAGCGGCGGCGTTTATTCGGATCAGAGGCCGCCTTCGCCGGTGCGGGGTTAGCAAAGACGACGAAGCTGAGACACGCTGGCGGCGATCGAGCGAGCAACAACACCGCGGGACGACTGCAGCGGCGGCGTTTATTCGGATCAAAGGCCGCCTTCGCCGGTGCGGGGCTAGCAAAGACGACGAAGCTGAGACACGCCGGCGGCGATCGAGCGAGCAACAACACCGCGGGACGACTGCAGCGGCGGCGTTTATTCGGATCAGAGGCCGCCTTCGCCGGTGCGGGGTTAGCAAAGACGACGAAGCTGAGACACGCTGGCGGCGATCGAGCGAGCAACAACACCGCGGGACGACTGCAGCGGCGGCGTTTATTCGGATCAAAGGCCGCCTTCGCCGGTGCGGGGTTAGCAAAGACGACGAAGCTGAGACACGCTGGCGGCGATCGAGCGAGCAACAACACCGCGGGACGACTGCAGCGGCGGCGTTTATTCGGATCAGAGGCCGCCTTCACCGGTGCGGGGCTAGCAAAGACGACGAAGCTGAGACACGCCGGCGGCGATCGAGCGAGCAACAACACCGCGGGACGACTGCAGCGGCGGCGTTTATTCGGATCAGAGGCCGCCTTCGCCGGTGCGGGGCTAGCAAAGACGACGAAGCTGAGACACGCCGGCGGCGATCGAGCGAGCAACAACACCTCGGGACGACTGCAGCGGCGGCGTTTATTCGGATCAGAGGCCGCCTTCGCCGGTGCGGGGCTAGCAAAGACGACGAAGCTGAGAGGCGCCGGCGGCGATCGAGCGAGCAACAACACCGCGGGACGACTGCAGCGGCGGCATTTATTCGGATCAAAGGCCGCCTTCGCCGGTGCGGGGCTAGCAAAGACGACGAAGCTGAGACACGCTGGCGGCGATCGAGCGAGCAACAACGCCGCGGGACGACTACAGCGGCGGCGTTTATTCGGATCAGAGGCCGCCTTCGCCGGTGCGGGGCTAGCAAAGACGACGAAGCTGAGACACGCCGGCGGCGATCGAGCGAGCAACAACACCGCGGGACGACTGCAGCGGCGGCGTTTATTCGGATCAGAGGCCGCCTTCGCCGGTGCGGGGCTAGCAAAGACGACGAAGCTGAGACACGCCGGCGGCGATCGAGCGAGCAACAACACCGCGGGACGACTGCAGCGGCGGCGTTTATTCGGATCAGAGGCCGCCTTCGCCGGTGCGCCGCTAGCAAAGACGACGAAGCTGAGACACGCCGGCGGCGATCGAGCGAGCAACAACACCGCGGGACGACTGCAGCGGCGGCGTTTATTCGGATCAGAGGCCGCCTTCGCCGGTGCGCCGCTAGCAAAGACGACGAAGCTGAGACACGCCGGCGGCGATCGAGCGAGCAACAACACCGCGGGACGACTGCAGCGGCGGCGTTTATTCGGATCAGAGGCCGCCTTCGCCGGTGCGGGGCTAGCAAAGACGACGAAGCTGAGACACGCCGGCGGCGATCGAGCGAGCAACAACACCGCGGGACGACTGCAGCGGCGGCGTTTATTCGGATCAGAGGCCGCCTTCGCCGGTGCGGGGCTAGCAAAGACGACGAAGCTGAGACACGCCGGCGGCGATCGAGCGAGCAACAACACCGCGGGATGACTGCAGCGGCGGCGTTTATTCGGATCAGAGGCCGCCTTCGCCGGTGCGGGGCTAGCAAAGACGACGAAGCTGAGACACGCCGGCGGCGATCGAGCGAGCAACAACACCGCGGGACGACTGCAGCGGCGGCGTTTATTCGGATCAGAGGCCGCCTTCGCCGGTGCGGGGCTAGCAAAGACGACGAAGCTGAGACACGCCGGCGGCGATCGACCGAGCAACAACACCGCGGGACGACTGCAGCGGCGGCGTTTATTCGGATCAGAGGCCGCCTTCGCCGGTGCGGGGCTAGCAAAGACGACGAAGCTGAGACACGCTGGCGGCGATCGAGCGAGCAACAACACCGCGGGACGTCTGCAGCGGCGGCGTTTATTCGGATCAGAGGCCGCCTTCGCCGGTGCGGGGCTAGCAAAGACGACGAAGCTGAGACACGCTGGCGGCGATCGAGCGAGCAACAACACCGCGGGACGACTGCAGCGGCGGCGTTTATTCGGATCAGAGGCCGCCTTCGCCGGTGCGGGGCTAGCAAAGACGACGAAGCTGAGACACGCTGGCGGCGATCGAGCGAGCAACAACACCGCGGGACGACTGCAGCGGCGGCGTTTATTCGGATCAGAGGCCGCCTTCGCCGGTGCGGGGCTAGCAAAGACGACGAAGCTGAGACACGCCGGCGGCGATCGAGCGAGCAACAACACCGCGGGACGACTGCAGCGGCGGCGTTTATTCGGATCAGAGGCCGCCTTCGCCGGTGCGGGGCTAGCAAAGACGACGAAGCTGAGACACGCCGGCGGCGATCGAGCGAGCAACAACACCGCGGGACGACTGCAGCGGCGGCGTTTATTCGGATCAGAGGCCGCCTTCGCCGGTGCGGGGCTAGCAAAGACGACGAAGCTGAGACACGCTGGCGGCGATCGAGCGAGCAACAACACCGCGGGACGACTGCAGCGGCGGCGTTTATTCGGATCAGAGGCCGCCTTCGCCGGTGCGGGGCTAGCAAAGACGACGAAGCTGAGACACGCCGGCGGCGATCGAGCGAGCAACAACACCGCGGGACGACTGCAGCGGCGGCGCTTATTCGGATCAGAGGCCGCCTTCGCCGGTGCGGGGCTAGCAAAGACGACGAAGCTGAGACACGCCGGCGGCGATCGAGCGAGCAACAACACCGTGGGACGACTGCAGCGGCGGCGTTTATTCGGATCAGAGGCCGCCTTCGCCGGTGCGGGGCTAGCAAAGACGACGAAGCTGAGACACGCTGGCGGCGATCGAGCGAGCAACAACACCGCGGGACGACTGCAGCGGCGGCGTTTATTCGGATCAGAGGCCACCTTCGCCGGTGCGGGGCTAGCAAAGACGACGAAGCTGAGACACGCTGGCGGCGATCGAGCGAGCAACAAAACCGCGGGACGACTGCAGCGGCGGCGTTTATTCGGATCAGAGGCCGCCTTCGCCGGTGCGGGGCTAGCAAAGACGACGAAGCTGAGACACGCCGGCGGCGATCGAGCGAGCAACAACACCGCGGGACGACTGCAGCGGCGGCGTTTATTCGGATCAGAGGCCGCCTTCGCCGGTGCGGGGCTAGCAAAGACGACGAAGCTGAGACACGCCGGCGGCGATCGAGCGAGCAACAACACTGCGGGACGACTGCAGCGGCGGCATTTATTCGGATCAAAGGCCGCCTTCGCCGGTGCGGGGCTAGCAAAGACGACGAAGCTGAGACACGCCGGCGGCGATCGAGCGAGCAACAACACCGCGGGACGACTGCAGCGGCGGCATTTATTCGGATCAGAGGCCGCCTTCGCCGGTGCGGGGTTAGCAAAGACGACGAAGCTGAGACACGCTGGCGGCGATCGAGCGAGCAACAACACCGCGGGACGACTGCAGCGGCGGCGTTTATTCGGATCAGAGGCCGCCTTCGCCGGTGCGGGGCTAGCAAAGACGACGAAGCTGAGACACGCTGGCGGCGATCGAGCGAGCAACAACACCGCAGGACGACTGCAGCGGCGGCGTTTATTCGGATCAAAGGCTGCCTTCGCCGGTGCGGGGCTAGCAAAGACGACGAAGCTGAGACACGCCGGCGGCGATCGAGCGAGCAACAACACCGCGGGACGACTGCAGCGGCGGCGTTTATTCGGATCAGAGGCCGCCTTCGCCGGTGCGGGGTTAGCAAAGACGACGAAGCTGAGACACGCCGGCGGCGATCGAGCGAGCAACAACACCGCGGGACGACTGCAGCGGCGGCGTTTATTCGGATCAGAGGCCGCCTTCGCCGGTGCGGGGCTAGCAAAGACGACGAAGCTGAGACACGCTGGCGGCGATCGAGCGAGCAACAACACCGCGGGACGACTGCAGCGGCGGCGTTTATTCGGATCAGAGGCCGCCTTCGCCGGTGCGGGGTTAGCAAAGACGACGAAGCTGAGACACGCTGGCGGCGATCGAGCGAGCAACAACACCGCGGGACGACTGCAGCGGCGGCGTTTATTCGGATCAGAGGCTGCCTTCGCCGGTGCGGGGCTAGCAAAGACGACGAAGCTGAGACACGCTGGCGGCGATCGAGCGAGCAACAACACCGCGGGACGACTGCAGCGGCGGCGTTTATTCGGATCAGAGGCCGCCTTCGCCGGTGCGGGGCTAGCAAAGACGACGAAGCTGAGACACGCTGGCGGCGATCGAGCGAGCAACAACACCGCGGGACGACTGCAGCGGCGGCGTTTATTCGGATCAGAGGCCGCCTTCGCCGGTGCGGGGCTAGCAAAGACGACGAAGCTGAGACACGCCGGCGGCGATCGAGCGAGCAACAACACCGCAGGACGACTGCAGCGGCGGCGTTTATTCGGATCAGAGGCCGCCTTCGCCGGTGCGGGGCTAGCAAAGACGACGAAGCTGAGACACGCCGGCGGCGATCGAGCGAGCAACAACACCGCAGGACGACTGCAGCGGCGGCGTTTATTCGGATCAGAGGCCGCCTTCGCCGGTGCGGGGTTAGCAAAGACGACGAAGCTGAGACACGCCGGCGGCGATCGAGCGAGCAACAACACCGCGGGACGACTGCAGCGGCGGCGTTTATTCGGATCAGAGGCCGCCTTCGCCGGTGCGGGGCTAGCAAAGACGACGAAGCTGAGACACGCCGGCGGCGATCGAGCGAGCAACAACACCGCGGGACGACTGCAGCGGCGGCATTTATTCGGATCAGAGGCCGCCTTCGCCGGTGCGGGGCTAGCAAAGACGACGAAGCTGAGACACGCTGGCGGCGATCGAGCGAGCAACAACACCGCGGGACGACTGCAGCGGCGGCGTTTATTCGGATCAGAGGCCGCCTTCGCCGGTGCGGGGCTAGCAAAGACGACGAAGCTGAGACACGCCGGCGGCGATCGAGCGAGCAACAACACCGCGGGACGACTGCAGCGGCGGCGTTTATTCGGATCAGAGGCCGCCTTCGCCGGTGCGGGGCTAGCAAAGACGACGAAGCTGAGACACGCTGGCGGCGATCGAGCGAGCAACAACACCGCGGGACGACTGCAGCGGCGGCGTTTATTCGGATCAAAGGCCGCCTTCGCCGGTGCGGGGCTAGCAAAGACGACGAAGCTGAGACACGCTGGCGGCGATCGAGCGAGCAACAACACCGCGGGACGACTGCAGCGGCGGCGTTTATTCGGATCAGAGCCCGCCTTCGCCGGTGCGGGGTTAGCAAAGACAACGAAGCTGAGACACGCTGGCGGCGATCGAGCGAGCAACAACACCGCGGGACGACTGCAGCGGCGGCGTTTATTCGGATCAAAGGCCGCCTTCGCCGGTGCGGGGCTAGCAAAGACGACGAAGCTGAGACACGCCGGCGGCGATCGAGCGAGCAACAACACCGCGGGACGACTGCAGCGGCGGCGTTTATTCGGATCAGAGGCCGCCTTCGCCGGTGCGCCGCTGGCAAAGACGACGAAGCTGAGACACGCTGGCGGCGATCGAGCGAGCAACAACACCGCGGGACGACTGCAGCGGCGGCGTTTATTCGGATGAGAGGCCGCCTTCGCCGGTGCGCCGCTAGCAAAGACGACGAAGCTGAGACACGCTGGCGGCGATCGAGCGAGCAACAACACCGCGGGACGACTGCAGCGGCGGCGTTTATTCGGATCAGAGGCCGCCTTCGCCGGTGCGGGGTTAGCAAAGACGACGAAGCTGAGACACGCTGGCGGCGATCGAGCGAGCAACAACACCGCGGGACGACTGCAGCGGCGGCGTTTATTCGGATTAGAGGCCGCCTTCGCCGGTGCGGGGCTAGCAAAGACGACGAAGCTGAGACACGCTGGCGGCGATCGAGCGAGCAACAACACCGCGGGACGACTGCAGCGGCGGCGTTTATTCGGATCAAAGGCCGCCTTCGCCGGTGCGGGGCTAGCAAAGACGACGAAGCTGAGACACGCTGGCGGCGATCGAGCGAGCAACAACACCGCGGGACGACTGCAGCGGCGGCGTTTATTCGGATGAGAGGCCGCCTTCGCCGGTGCGCCGCTAGCAAAGACGACGAAGCTGAGACACGCTGGCGGCGATCGAGCGAGCAACAACACCGCGGGACGACTGCAGCGGCGGCGTTTATTCGGATCAGAGGCCGCCTTCGCCGGTGCGGGGTTAGCAAAGACGACGAAGCTGAGACACGCCGGCGGCGATCGAGCGAGCAACAACACCGCGGGACGACTGCAGCGGCGGCGTTTATTCGGATCAGAGGCCGCCTTCGCCGGTGCGCCGCTAGCAAAGACGACGAAGCTGAGACACGCTGGCGGCGATCGAGCGAGCAACAACACCGCGGGACGACTGCAGCGGCGGCGTTTATTCGGATCAGAGGCCGCCTTCGCCGGTGCGCCGCTAGCAAAGACGACGAAGCTGAGACACGCTGGCGGCGATCGAGCGAGCAACAACACCGCGGGACGACTGCAGCGGCGGCGTTTATTCGGATCAGAGCCCGCCTTCGCCGGTGCGGGGTTAGCAAAGACAATGAAGCTGAGACACGCTGGCGGCGATCGAGCGAGCAACAACACCGCGGGACGACTGCAGCGGCGGCGTTTATTCGGATCAAAGGCCGCCTTCGCCGGTGCGGGGCTAGCAAAGACGACGAAGCTGAGACACGCTGGCGGCGATCGAGCGAGCAACAACACCGCGGGACGACTGCAGCGGCGGCGTTTATTCGGATCAGAGGCCGCCTTCGCCGGTGCGGGGCTAGCAAAGACGACGAAGCTGAGACACGCCGGCGGCGATCGAGCGAGCAACAACACCGCAGGACGACTGCAGCGGCGGCGTTTATTCGGATCAGAGGCCGCCTTCGCCGGTGCGGGGCTAGCAAAGACGACGAAGCTGAGACACGCCGGCGGCGATCGAGCGAGCAACAACACCGCAGGACGACTGCAGCGGCGGCGTTTATTCGGATCAGAGGCCGCCTTCGCCGGTGCGGGGTTAGCAAAGACGACGAAGCTGAGACACGCCGGCGGCGATCGAGCGAGCAACAACACCGCAGGACGACTGCAGCGGCGGCGTTTATTCGGATCAGAGGCCGCCTTCGCCGGTGCGGGGTTAGCAAAGACGACGAAGCTGAGACACGCCGGCGGCGATCGAGCGAGCAACAACACCGCGGGACGACTGCAGCGGCGGCGTTTATTCGGATCAGAGGCCGCCTTCGCCGGTGCGGGGCTAGCAAAGACGACGAAGCTGAGACACGCCGGCGGCGATCGAGCGAGCAACAACACCGCGGGACGACTGCAGCGGCGGCATTTATTCGGATCAGAGGCCGCCTTCGCCGGTGCGGGGTTAGCAAAGACAATGAAGCTGAGACACGCTGGCGGCGATCGAGCGAGCAACAACACCGCGGGACGACTGCAGCGGCGGCGTTTATTCGGATCAAAGGCCGCCTTCGCCGGTGCGGGGCTAGCAAAGACGACGAAGCTGAGACACGCTGGCGGCGATCGAGCGAGCAACAACACCGCGGGACGACTGCAGCGGCGGCGTTTATTCGGATCAGAGGCCGCCTTCGCCGGTGCGGGGCTAGCAAAGACGACGAAGCTGAGACACGCCGGCGGCGATCGAGCGAGCAACAACACCGCAGGACGACTGCAGCGGCGGCGTTTATTCGGATCAGAGGCCGCCTTCGCCGGTGCGGGGCTAGCAAAGACGACGAAGCTGAGACACGCCGGCGGCGATCGAGCGAGCAACAACACCGCAGGACGACTGCAGCGGCGGCGTTTATTCGGATCAGAGGCCGCCTTCGCCGGTGCGGGGTTAGCAAAGACGACGAAGCTGAGACACGCCGGCGGCGATCGAGCGAGCAACAACACCGCAGGACGACTGCAGCGGCGGCGTTTATTCGGATCAGAGGCCGCCTTCGCCGGTGCGGGGTTAGCAAAGACGACGAAGCTGAGACACGCCGGCGGCGATCGAGCGAGCAACAACACCGCGGGACGACTGCAGCGGCGGCGTTTATTCGGATCAGAGGCCGCCTTCGCCGGTGCGGGGCTAGCAAAGACGACGAAGCTGAGACACGCCGGCGGCGATCGAGCGAGCAACAACACCGCGGGACGACTGCAGCGGCGGCATTTATTCGGATCAGAGGCCGCCTTCGCCGGTGCGGGGCTAGCAAAGACGACGAAGCTGAGACACGCTGGCGGCGATCGAGCGAGCAACAACACCGCGGGACGACTGCAGCGGCGGCGTTTATTCGGATCAGAGGCCGCCTTCGCCGGTGCGGGGCTAGCAAAGACGACGAAGCTGAGACACGCCGGCGGCGATCGAGCGAGCAACAACACCGCGGGACGACTGCAGCGGCGGCGTTTATTCGGATCAGAGGCCGCCTTCGCCGGTGCGGGGCTAGCAAAGACGACGAAGCTGAGACACGCTGGCGGCGATCGAGCGAGCAACAACACCGCGGGACGACTGCAGCGGCGGCGTTTATTCGGATCAAAGGCCGCCTTCGCCGGTGCGGGGCTAGCAAAGACGACGAAGCTGAGACACGCTGGCGGCGATCGAGCGAGCAACAACACCGCGGGACGACTGCAGCGGCGGCGTTTATTCGGATCAGAGCCCGCCTTCGCCGGTGCGGGGTTAGCAAAGACAACGAAGCTGAGACACGCTGGCGGCGATCGAGCGAGCAACAACACCGCGGGACGACTGCAGCGGCGGCGTTTATTCGGATCAAAGGCCGCCTTCGCCGGTGCGGGGCTAGCAAAGACGACGAAGCTGAGACACGCCGGCGGCGATCGAGCGAGCAACAACACCGCGGGACGACTGCAGCGGCGGCGTTTATTCGGATCAGAGGCCGCCTTCGCCGGTGCGCCGCTGGCAAAGACGACGAAGCTGAGACACGCTGGCGGCGATCGAGCGAGCAACAACACCGCGGGACGACTGCAGCGGCGGCGTTTATTCGGATGAGAGGCCGCCTTCGCCGGTGCGCCGCTAGCAAAGACGACGAAGCTGAGACACGCTGGCGGCGATCGAGCGAGCAACAACACCGCGGGACGACTGCAGCGGCGGCGTTTATTCGGATCAGAGGCCGCCTTCGCCGGTGCGGGGTTAGCAAAGACGACGAAGCTGAGACACGCTGGCGGCGATCGAGCGAGCAACAACACCGCGGGACGACTGCAGCGGCGGCGTTTATTCGGATTAGAGGCCGCCTTCGCCGGTGCGGGGCTAGCAAAGACGACGAAGCTGAGACACGCTGGCGGCGATCGAGCGAGCAACAACACCGCGGGACGACTGCAGCGGCGGCGTTTATTCGGATCAAAGGCCGCCTTCGCCGGTGCGGGGCTAGCAAAGACGACGAAGCTGAGACACGCTGGCGGCGATCGAGCGAGCAACAACACCGCGGGACGACTGCAGCGGCGGCGTTTATTCGGATGAGAGGCCGCCTTCGCCGGTGCGCCGCTAGCAAAGACGACGAAGCTGAGACACGCTGGCGGCGATCGAGCGAGCAACAACACCGCGGGACGACTGCAGCGGCGGCGTTTATTCGGATCAGAGGCCGCCTTCGCCGGTGCGGGTTTAGCAAAGACGACGAAGCTGAGACACGCCGGCGGCGATCGAGCGAGCAACAACACCGCGGGACGACTGCAGCGGCGGCGTTTATTCGGATCAGAGGCCGCCTTCGCCGGTGCGCCGCTAGCAAAGACGACGAAGCTGAGACACGCTGGCGGCGATCGAGCGAGCAACAACACCGCGGGACGACTGCAGCGGCGGCGTTTATTCGGATCAGAGGCCGCCTTCGCCGGTGCGCCGCTAGCAAAGACGACGAAGCTGAGACACGCTGGCGGCGATCGAGCGAGCAACAACACCGCGGGACGACTGCAGCGGCGGCGTTTATTCGGATCAGAGCCCGCCTTCGCCGGTGCGGGGTTAGCAAAGACAATGAAGCTGAGACACGCTGGCGGCGATCGAGCGAGCAACAACACCGCGGGACGACTGCAGCGGCGGCGTTTATTCGGATCAAAGGCCGCCTTCGCCGGTGCGGGGCTAGCAAAGACGACGAAGCTGAGACACGCCGGCGGCGATCGAGCGAGCAACAACACCGCGGGACGACTGCAGCGGCGGCGTTTATTCGGATCAGAGGCCGCCTTCGCCGGTGCGCCGCTAGCAAAGACGACGAAGCTGAGACACGCTGGCGGCGATCGAGCGAGCAACAACACCGCGGGACGACTGCAGCGGCGGCGTTTATTCGGATCAGAGGCCGCCTTCGCCGGTGCGCCGCTAGCGAAGACGACGAAGCTGAGACACGCTGGCGGCGATCGAGCGAGCAACAACACCGCGGGACGACTGCAGCGGCGGCGTTTATTCGGATGAGAGGCCGCCTTCGCCGGTGCGCCGCTAGCAAAGACGACGAAGCTGAGACACGCTGGCGGCGATCGAGCGAGCAACAACACCGCGGGACGACTGCAGCGGCGGTGTTTATTCGGATCAGAGGCCGCCTTCGCCGGTGCGGGGTTAGCAAAGACGACGAAGCTGAGACACGCTGGCGGCGATCAAGCGAGCAACAACACCGCGGGACGACTGCAGCGGCGGCGTTTATTCGGATCAAAGGCCGCCTTCGCCGGTGCGGGGCTAGCAAAGACGACGAAGCTGAGACACGCCGGCGGCGATCGAGCGAGCAACAACACCGCGGGACGACTGCAGCGGCGGCGTTTATTCGGATCAGAGGCCGCCTTCGCCGGTGCGCCGGTAGCAAAGACGACGAAGCTGAGACACGCTGGCGGCGATCGAGCGAGCAACAACACCGCGGGACGACTGCAGCGGCGGCGTTTATTCGGATCAGAGGCCGACTTCGCCGGTGCGCCGCTAGCGAAGACGACGAAGCTGAGACACGCTGGCGGCGATCGAGCGAGCAACAACACCGCGGGACGACTGCAGCGGCGGCGTTTATTCGGATCAGAGGCCGCCTTCGCCGGTGCGGGGTTAGCAAAGACGACGAAGCTGAGACATGCTGGCGGCGATCGAGCGAGCAACAACACCGCGGGACGACTGCAGCGGCGGCGTTTATTCGGATCAGAGGCCGCCTTCGCCGGTGCGCCGCTAGCAAAGACGACGAAGCTGAGACACGCCGGCGGCGATCGAGCGAGCAACAACAACGCGGGACGACTGCAGCGGCGGCGTTTATTCGGATCAGAGGCCGCCTTCGCCGGTGCGCCGCTAGCAAAGACGACGAAGCTGAGACACGCCGGCGGCGATCGAGCGAGCAACAACACCGCGGGACGACTGCAGCGGCGGCGTTTATTCGGATCAAAGGCCGCCTTCGCCGGTGCGGGGCTAGCAAAGACGACGAAGCTGAGACGCGCCGGCGGCGATCGAGCGAGCAACAACACCGCGGGACGACTGCAGCGGCGGCGTTTATTCGGATTAGAGGCCGCCTTCGCCGGTGCGGGGCTAGCAAAGACGACGAAGCTGAGACACGCCGGCGGCGATCGAGCGAGCAACAACACCGCGGGACGACTGCAGCGGCGGCGTTTATTCGGATTAGAGGCCGCCTTCGCCGGTGCGGGGCTAGCAAAGACGACGAAGCTGAGACACGCCGGCGGCGATCGAGCGAGCAACAACACCGCGGGACGACTGCAGCGGCGGCGTTTATTCGGATTACAGGCCGCCTTCGCCGGTGCGGGGCTAGCAAAGACGACGAAGCTGAGACACGCCGGCGGCGATCGAGCGAGCAACAACACCGCGGGACGACTGCAGCGGCGGCGTTTATTCGGATTAGAGGCCGCCTTCGCCGGTGCGGGGCTAGCAAAGACGACGAAGCTGAGACACGCCGGCGGCGATCGAGCGAGCAACAACACCGCGGGACGACTGCAGCGGCGGCGTTTATTCGGATTAGAGGCCGCCTTCGCCGGTGCGGGGCTAGCAAAGACGACGAAGCTGAGACACGCCGGCGGCGATCGAGCGAGCAACAACACCGCGGGACGACTGCAGCGGCGGCGTTTATTCGGATCAGAGGCCGCCTTCGCCGGTGCGCCGCTAGCAAAGACGACGAAGCTGAGACACGCCGGCGGCGATCGAGCGAGCAACAACACCGCGGGACGACTGCAGCGGCGGCGTTTATTCGGATCAAAGGCCGCCTTCGCCGGTGCGGGGCTAGCAAAGACGACGAAGCTGAGACACGCCGGCGGCGATTGAGCGAGCAACAACAACGCGGGACGACTGCAGCGGCGGCGTTTATTCGGATCAGAGGCCGCCTTCGCCGGTGCGCCGCTAGCAAAGACGACGAAGCTGAGACACGCCGGCGGCGATCGAGCGAGCAACAACACCGCGGGACGACTGCAGCGGCGGCGTTTATTCGGATCAAAGGCCGCCTTCGCCGGGGCGGGGCTAGCAAAGACGACGAAGCTGAGACGCGCCGACGGCGATCGAGCAAGCAACCGCGGGACGACTGCAGCGGCGGCATTTATTCGGATCAAAGGCCGCCTTCGCCGGTGCGCCGCTAGCAAAGACGACGAAGCTGAGACACGCTGGCGGCGATCGAGCGAGCAACAACACCGCGGGACGACTGCAGCGGCGGCGTTTATTCGGATCAGAGGCCGCCTTCGCCGGTGCGGGGCTAGCAAAGACGACGAAGCTGAGACACGCCGGCGGCGATCGAGCGAGCAACAACACCGCGGGACGACTGCAGCGGCGGCGTTTATTCGGATCAAAGGCCGCCTTCGCCGGTGCGGGGCTAGCAAAGACGACGAAGCTGAGACGCGCCGACGGCGATCGAGCAAGCAACCGCGGGACGACTGCAGCGGCGGCATTTATTCGGATCAAAGGCCGCCTTCGCCGGTGCGCCGCTAGCAAAGACGACGAAGCTGAGACACGCCGGCGGCGATCGAGCGAGCAACAACACCGCGGGACGACTGCAGCGGCGGCGTTTATTCGGATTAGAGGCCGCCTTCGCCGGTGCGGGGCTAGCAAAGACGACGAAGCTGAGACACGCCGGCGGCGATCGAGCGAGCAACAACACCGCGGGACGACTGCAGCGGCGGCGTTTATTCGGATCAGAGGCCGCCTTCGCCGGTGCGCCGCTAGCAAAGACGACGAAGCTGAGACACGCCGGCGGCGATCGAGCGAGCAACAACACCGCGGGACGACTGCAGCGGCGGCGTTTATTCGGATCAGAGGCCGCCTTCGCCGGTGCGGGGCTAGCAAAGACGACGAAGCTGAGACACGCCGGCGGCGATCGAGCGAGCAACAACACCGCAGGACGACTGCAGCGGCGGCGTTTATTCGGATCAGAGGCCGCCTTCGCCGGGGCGCCGCTAGCAAAGACGACGAAGCTGAGACACGCCGGCGGCGATCGAGCGAGCAACAACAACGCGGGACGACTGCAGCGGCGGCGTTTATTCGGATCAAAGGCCGCCTTCGCCGGTGCGGGGCTAGCAAAGACGACGAAGCTGAGACACGCCGGCGGCGATCGAGCGAGCAACAACACCGCGGGACGACTGCAGCGGCGGCGTTTATTCGGATCAGAGGCCGCCTTCGCCGGTGCGCCGCTAGCAAAGACGACGAAGCTGAGACACGCCGGCGGCGATCGAGCGAGCAACAACACCGCGGGACGACTGCAGCGGCGGCGTTTATTCGGATTAGAGGCCGCCTTCGCCGGTGCGCCGCTAGCAAAGACGACGAAGCTGAGACACGCTGGCGGCGATCGAGCGAGCAACAACACCGCGGGACGACTGCAGCGGCGGCGTTTATTCGGATCAGAGGCCGCCTTCGCCGGTGCGGGGCTAGCAAAGACGACGAAGCTGAGACACGCCGGCGGCGATCGAGCGAGCAACAACACCGCGGGACGACTGCAGCGGCGGCGTTTATTCGGATCAGAGGCCGCCTTCGCCGGTGCGGGGCTAGCAAAGACGACGAAGCTGAGACACGCTGGCGGCGATCGAGCGAGCAACAACACCGCGGGACGACTGCAGCGGCGGCGTTTATTCGGATCAGAGGCCGCCTTCGCCGGTGCGGGGCTAGCAAAGACGACGAAGCTGAGACACGCCGGCGGCGATCGAGCGAGCAACAACACCTCGGGACGACTGCAGCGGCGGCGTTTATTCGGATCAGAGGCCGCCTTCGCCGGTGCGGGGCTAGCAAAGACGACGAAGCTGAGACACGCTGGCGGCGATCGAGCGAGCAACAACACCGTGGGACGACTGCAGCGGCGGCGTTTATTCGGATCAGAGGCCGCCTTCGCCGGTGCGGGGCTAGCAAAGACGACGAAGCTGAGACACGCCGGCGGCGATCGAGCGAGCAACAACACCGCAGGACGACTGCAGCGGCGGCGTTTATTCGGATCAGAGGCCGCCTTCGCCGGTGCGCCGCTAGCAAAGACGACGAAGCTGAGACACGCCGGCGGCGATCGAGCGAGCAACAACACCGCAGGACGACTGCAGCGGCGGCGTTTATTCGGATCAGAGGCCGCCTTCGCCGGTGCGGGGCTAGCAAAGACGACGAAGCTGAGACACGCCGGCGGCGATCGAGCGAGCAACAACACCGCGGGACGACTGCAGCGGCGGCGTTTATTCGGATCAGAGGCCGCCTTCGCCGGTGCGCCGCTAGCAAAGACGACGAAGCTGAGACACGCCGGCGGCGATCGAGCGAGCAACAACACCGCAGGACGACTGCAGCGGCGGCGTTTATTCGGATCAGAGGCCGCCTTCGCCGGTGCGGGGCTAGCAAAGACGACGAAGCTGAGACACGCTGGCGGCGATCGAGCGAGCAACAACACCGTGGGACGACTGCAGCGGCGGCGTTTATTCGGATCAGAGGCCGCCTTCGCCGGTGCGGGGCTAGCAAAGACGACGAAGCTGAGACACGCCGGCGGCGATCGAGCGAGCAACAACACCGTGGGACGACTGCAGCGGCGGCGTTTATTCGGATCAGAGGCCGCCTTCGCCGGTGCGCCGCTAGCAAAGACGACGAAGCTGAGACACGCCGGCGGCGATCGAGCGAGCAACAACACCGCAGGACGACTGCAGCGGCGGCGTTTATTCGGATCAGAGGCCGCCTTCGCCGGTGCGGGGCTAGCAAAGACGACGAAGCTGAGACACGCCGGCGGCGATCGAGCGAGCAACAACACCGCGGGACGACTGCAGCGGCGGCGTTTATTCGGATCAAAGGCCGCCTTCGCCGGTGCGGGGCTAGCAAAGACGACGAAGCTGAGACACGCCGGCGGCGATCGAGCGAGCAACAGCACCGCGGGACGACTGCAGCGGCGGCGTTTATTCGGATCAGAGGCCGCCTTCGCCGGTGCGGGGCTAGCAAAGACGACGAAGCTGAGACACGCCGGCGGCGATCGAGCGAGCAACAACACCGCGGGACGACTGCAGCGGCGGCGTTTATTCGGATCAGAGGCCGCCTTCGCCGGTGCGGGGCTAGCAAAGACGACGAAGCTGAGACACGCCGGCGGCGATCGAGCGAGCAACAACACCGCGGGACGACTGCAGCGGCGGCGTTTATTCGGATCAGAGGCCGCCTTCGCCGGTGCGGGGCTAGCAAAGACGACGAAGCTGAGACACGCCGGCGGCGATCGAGCGAGCAACAACACCGCGGGACGACTGCAGCGGCGGCGTTTATTCGGATCAAAGGCCGCCTTCGCCGGTGCGGGGCTAGCAAAGACGACAAAGCTGAGACACGCCGGCGGCGATCGAGCGAGCAACAGCACCGCGGGACGACTGCAGCGGCGGCGTTTATTCGGATCAGAGGCCGCCTTCGCCGGTGCGGGGCTAGCAAAGACGACGAAGCTGAGACACGCCGGCGGCGATCGAGCGAGCAACAACACCGCGGGACGACTGCAGCGGCGGCGTTTATTCGGATCAGAGGCCGCCTTCGCCGGTGCGGGGCTAGCAAAGACGACGAAGCTGAGACACGCCGGCGGCGATCGAGCGAGCAACAACACCGCGGGACGACTGCAGCGGCGGCGTTTACTCGGATCAGAGGCCGCCTTCGCCGGTGCGGGGCTAGCAAAGACGACGAAGCTGAGACACGCCGGCGGCGATCGAGCGAGCAACAGCACCGCGGGACGACTGCAGCGGCGGCGTTTATTCGGATCAGAGGCCGCCTTCGCCGGTGCGGGGCTAGCAAAGACGACGAAGCTGAGACACGCCGGCGGCGATCGAGCGAGCAACAGCACCGCGGGACGACTGCAGCGGCGGCGTTTATTCGGATCAGAGGCCGCCTTCGCCGGTGCGGGGCTAGCAAAGACGACGAAGCTGAGACACGCCGGCGGCGATCGAGCGAGCAACAACACCGTGGGACGACTGCAGCGGCGGCGTTTATTCGGATCAAAGGCCGCCTTCGCCGGTGCGGGGCTAGCAAAGACGACGAAGCTGAGACACGCCGGCGGCGATCGAGCGAGCAACAACACCGCGGGACGACTGCAGCGGCGGCGTTTATTCGGATCAGAGGCCGCCTTCGCCGGTGCGGGGCTAGCAAAGACGACGAAGCTGAGACACGCCGGCGGCGATCGAGCGAGCAACAACACCGCGGGACGACTGCAGCGGCGGCGTTTATTCGGATCAAAGGCCGCCTTCGCCGGTGCGGGGCTAGCAAAGACGACGAAGCTGAGACACGCCGGCGGCGATCGAGCGAGCAACAACACCGCGGGACGACTGCAGCGGCGGCGTTTATTCGGATCAGAGGCCGCCTTCGCCGGTGCGGGGCTAGCAAAGACGACGAAGCTGAGACACGCCGGCGGCGATCGAGCGAGCAACAACACCGCGGGACGACTGCAGCGGCGGCGTTTATTCGGATCAGAGGCCGCCTTCGCCGGTGCGGGGCTAGCAAACACGACGAAGCTGAGACACGCCGGCGGCGATCGAGCGAGCAACAACACCGCGGGACGACTGCAGCGGCGGCGTTTATTCGGATCAGAGGCCGCCTTCGCCGGTGCGGGGCTAGCAAAGGCGACGAAGCTGAGACACGCCGGCGGCGATCGAGCGAGCAACAACACCGCGGGACGACTGCAGCGGCGGCGTTTATTCGGATCAGAGGCCGCCTTCGCCGGTGCGGGGCTAGCAAAGACGACGAAGCTGAGACACGCCGGCGGCGATCGAGCGAGCAACAACACCGCGGGACGACTGCAGCGGCGGCATTTATTCGGATCAGAGGCCGCCTTCGCCGGTGCGGGGCTAGCAAAGACGACGAAGCTGAGACACGCCGGCGGCGATCGAGCGAGCAACAGCACCGCGGGACGACTGCAGCGGCGGCGTTTATTCGGATCAGAGGCCGCCTTCGCCGGTGCGGGTCTAGCAAAGACGACGAAGCTGAGACACGCTGGCGGCGATCGAGCGAGCAACAACACCGCGGGACGACTGCAGCGGCGGCGTTTATTCGGATCAGAGGCCGCCTTCGCCGGTGCGGGGCTAGCAAAGACGACGAAGCTGAAACACGCCGGCGGCGATCGAGCGAGGAACAACACCGCGGGACGAATGCAGCGGCGGCGTTTATTCGGATCAGAGGCCGCCTTCGCCGGTGCGGGGCTAGCAAAGACGACGAAGCTGAGACACGCCGGCGGCGATCGAGCGAGCAACAACACCGCGGGACGACTGCAGCGGCGGCGTTTATTCGGATCAGAGGCCGCCTTCGCCGGTGCGGGGCTAGCAAAGACGACGAAGCTGAGACACGCCGGCGGCGATCGAGCGAGCAACAACACCGCGGGACGAATGCAGCGGCGGCGTTTATTCGGATCAGAGGCCGCCTTCGCCGGTGCGGGGCTAGCAAAGACGACGAAGCTGAGACACGCCGGCGGCGATCGAGCGAGCAACAACACCGCGGGACGACTGCAGCGGCGGCGTTTATTCGGATCAGAGGCCGCCTTCGCCGGTGCGGGGCTAGCAAAGACGACGAAGCTGAGACACGCCGGCGGCGATCGAGCGAGCAACAACACCGCGGGACGACTGCAGCGGCGGCGTTTATTCGGATCAGAGGCCGCCTTCGCCGGTGCGGGGCTAGCAAAGACGACGAAGCTGAGACACCCTGGCGGCGATCGAGCGAGCAACAACACCGCGGGACGACTGCAGCGGCGGCGTTTATTCGGATCAGAGGCCACCTTCGCCGGTGCGGGGCTAGCAAAGACGACGAAGCTGAGACACGCTGGCGGCGATCGAGCGAGCAACAACACCGCGGGACGACTGCAGCGGCGGCGTTTATTCGGATCAGAGGCCGCCTTCGCCGGTGCGGGGCTAGCAAAGACGACGAAGCTGAGACACGCCGGCGGCGATCGAGCGAGCAACAACACCGCGGGACGACTGCAGCGGCGGCGTTTATTCGGATCAGAGGCCGCCTTCGCCGGTGCGGGGCTAGCAAAGACGACGAAGCTGAGACACGCTGGCGGCGATCGAGCGAGCAACAACACCGCGGGACGACTGCAGCGGCGGCGTTTATTCGGATCAGAGGCCGCCTTCGCCGGTGCGGGGCTAGCAAAGACGACGAAGCTGAGACACGGTGGCGGCGATCGAGCGAGCAACAACACCGCGGGACGACTGCAGCGGCGGCGTTTATTCGGATCAGAGGCCGCCTTCGCCGGTGCGGGGCTAGCAAAGACGACGAAGCTGAGACACGCTGGCGGCGATCGAGCGAGCAACAACACCGCGGGACGACTGCAGCGGCGGCGTTTATTCGGATCAGAGGCCGCCTTAGCCGGTGCGGGGCTAACAAAGACGACGAAGCTGAGACACGCCGGCGGCGATCGAGCGAGCAACAACACCGCGGGACGACTGCAGCGGCGGCGTTTATTCGGATCAGAGGCCGCCTTCGCCGGTGCGGGGCTAGCAAAGACGACGAAGCTGAGACACGCCGGCGGCGATCGAGCGAGCAACAACACCGCGGGACGACTGCAGCGGCGGCGTTTATTCGGATCATAGGCCGCCTTCGCCAGTGCGGGGCTAGCAAAGACGACGAAGCTGAGACACGCTGGCGGCGATCGAGCGAGCAACAACACCGCGGGACGACTGCAGCGGCGGCGTTTATTCGGATCAGAGGCCACCTTCGCCGGTGCGGGGCTAGCAAAGACGACGAAGCTGAGACACGCTGGCGGCGATCGAGCGAGCAACAACACCGCGGGACGACTGCAGCGGCGGCGTTTATTCGGATCAGAGGCCGCCTTCGCCGGTGCGGGGCTAGCAAAGACGACGAAGCTGAGACACGCCGGCGGCGATCGAGCGAGCAACAACACCGCGGGACGACTGCAGCGGCGGCGTTTATTCGGATCAGAGGCCGCCTTCGCCGGTGCGCCGCTAGCAAAGACGACGAAGCTGAGACACGCCGGCGGCGATCGAGCGAGCAACAACACCGCGGGACGACTGCAGCGGCGGCGTTTATTCGGATCAGAGGCCGCCTTCGCCGGTGCGCCGCTAGCAAAGACGACGAAGCTGAGACGCGCCGACGGCGATCGAGCAAGCAACCGCGGGACGACTGCAGCGGCGGCATTTATTCGGATCAAAGGCCGCCTTCGCCGGTGCGGGGCTAGCAAAGACGACGAAGCTGAGGCACGCCGACGGCGAATGGGCGAGGAACAGCACCGCGGGACGACTGCAACTGCGGCATTTATTCGGATCAAAGGCGCGAAATAAGCAAGAGCAATTTTTATTTGAATCATAACACCCGATATCCAAGTTGGGGACCACACACCTTTGCTGGGTCTTTTCTGTGAACTTTTTACAGAGACACGGGGTGCCGCATTCAAAACACAGCTCCGTTTGCAAAATATGGGGGCCCTGAAAAGGACCGTTTAGACCGCTACCAGAACCTATAACTGACGTAACGAGCAATTGACGAGCGGTTGGCGCATAAGTCGTCTTTATGCATGCAGGCAGGTGACGGGCTCTGCGCAGCGGATTACTCGAAGTCACCGTGGCCGTCAGAATCCTCGCCCTGTCTGCGTCGGGGCTCTAGATTTTGGCGGCTGCAGCGACGAACGACTGGAATCTATCAGTGTTTCCGCGCGCCTTGTCTCCCCTCCAAAACATGAACTTTGCAAGGTGACCAGTGAAATGGTGGCTCTCGCGCCGTCCAGATGGAAGAGAGTTTTTGAGGTGGGCCCAGGTGCATTCCACCGTATTGGTGTGCGCACCAGTGTTCGCGTCGACAAAGTGCAGCTTGTGGTGTACGGTGAGGTGCGTGAAGTGAGCGTCATCTGCAAGCTTGCGATAGCCAGCCCAACAATCAGTGATTATTCTTGTTCCAGGGCGGACCCACTCGGCTATTAGGCCTTGCACGGTTTTAGTGTCACGGGTCTCCACGGGAACAAGAAAGCAGCACCCGCTGCAACGCGCCACACCACCGAAAACCCACTGGCCAGGCCTTAAATACCCGCGATGGTACTTGTGCCGAACGAACATACTCTCGTCCAGTTCTACAGTCACGCCTTCGCCACCAATCATGTCTGAATGCTTAAAGACGGCATTTACCACAACCTCCCGACAAACGCTCGCCCAATCAGTTATTGTCTTACTTGCGATATCAGCCTCCCGCTGAATGACGGCGCACGGTAGGTTCTGGCATCCGGAGGATGATTTTCACGAGTTGGAGAAGCGTCAGGTGGCGATCCTTCGAAAAAGGAACCGCTCCGTACCGAGACCTCGCCCCGGCACTGAACTTTGACCGGCTTCCTCCTGGGCACCTCACGAGTCATCCACACACCGCACCTCCCCCTCCCTCCCCCCCCCCCCCCCCCCCCACCGTGTAGCCATCCGCAGATCTAGCGCGGACTTGCAGCTTGTCACCGCAGCTTCGCACTCTGGACACGCACGAAACCCCAGGAGCCAGGAGCAGGCCAACGCGCTAAAGCAAATTAATTGCTTCAAGAGGGTCTTTCATGGCGCCATGAAGACGGCACAAGTTGAACGCCATGGCACTGCGTTGCTCGCCTCTGGATGAATAAAGCGCTGAGGGGGAACTGCGCGCTTCTTTGCATTTATTATTTTTATTTCATCCGCCATTTTATACCTCGTGAAACAATTCTAACAAACTCATTGG